>NC_083624.1:15295125-15604625 GCF_963584025.1 Labrus mixtus
TCCCATCCCTGAGAGCTTAATGCTCGTATAACCACGAAGACTCACAGCGAGAGGTCGACGACCCCAACTTGCTGAAACAACATCGGTGAAGGTGCAGGAAGGGGCCCGCCAAAAGGCGCTCTGGCTGCTCTATAGAGGCTGCAGAGTCCAGACCCTCTCGTTTTTTTTGATCGTTAACTTGCGTTGTAACATGACGTCTAATGTCGTGCCTCAATGTTTGTACAGCATCGCTCCAGGTCAAAATGACTTCTAACGTAAAATGTGGCATTGCAGTAGAGCCGTTATTAGCTGTGAAGTGTTCAATAGATGCATCGTTTAGATGTTTCAAGCACTTTAATGATAGTTCAAGTTTACACAGAAATATATACTTTCCCTCTTTACTAACTTTCCATCCATTGCACAGGAGATTAAGTTCCATACACATGTCCTCGTACTCTTAAATTATTCACTAATGCTATATTTAGCACCAAAGAAATTGGCACTCTGCTTATGAAATCCAATATCTGTATGACAGTGAGGGCAGCGTAAGACAACGCTGTGCGGTGACAGATAATTGGACGCCTTTGCCCCCTGGTGGATTATGTTCAGCAGGTTTTGTTGGTGTTGTAATTAGTTGCTCATTCATCCTCCCATTGATGGTCTTAGCCCTCGGAGTCATTCCTGGTCTTAAGTTTCGTCCTTTTGTCCGTGTATTGTGAAGGACAGACACTGGGGAGGCCTGGAATTTCAATTCATCCCCTGCTCAGACATCCAAAGATTTCACAGGTCGCAGACATGAGGAAATTTTATTATTTATACCGACCATTGCAAAATCTGCAATGTTTTTTTTTTTTTTAGAAAAGGTTTTTACATTTTCCTATAGGAGGATTCATTTACAGCATTTAGGGCAAAATCAAGAAAGTGAAAATGTACTCTGAAATAGCCAAAGAATAATCAGATTTACCGGATTCCTAAAAATTCTATCTTTTTGTGTTTTTCGAAATGAATCTGAATTTTACTCATCTCACTCTTCTTGAGAAACTTCTGGACTTAGTGTAATTTGATTTCCTTCAGTTTCCTCAGTTTGCAGAGTCACTACACCAAAGTCATTAAAACCATGTTGTAACCACGGCCATGTGGGATACATTAGTTTTATTAATTACTTTTCTATTGCTACATTTTCTGCCACCACCCAAATATGACTGTAGAGAACAGAACACCACTTGCCATGCCAAAAAGTTGACATTTGTTTTTCATGATGTGGGTTAGCGGGCCCTTTAGATTACTGGAGACCCCTGCTGAGAATATGGTCCTCTAGCAGGGCTTGAACAGCAGGTGACCTGTGTGTGAACTGGGTGAAGGGGAAGTTTTGGAACCCGTATAAAACGTGTTTAACTGCAGATTCTTTCTATTTGGCACACAAAACAGAAGAATCTTGGATGATTTACCAATAACTATAACTCATATGAGATGTTCTCACACTAGTTTTATAATAAGATTTTATTATCGTGCATTTTTCGACATTTGACGATCCTTTTCAGTGACATGTGCCCAGATTAGATTCTCTGTCAAACTACAACAAAATCTAATTTTTAATCCCACTTAGAATCTTGTTTTGCCCTTAATTTTTTTAAATAAACACATATTCAAATGAGTTCTAATCTGTTGTGTTTTGATTCTTTTTTTATGTTAGAGGGCATGCATGTCATTGTTCTTCTGTGTCTTCTCTGCCCAGTGAAAACGTTTCAGCTCTTCTTACTGTAATTACCCCGTTCCGACTACAAATGCCACTTTGAACACAGGAAATCTTGCCATGTTGTCATTATGATGCTTTCAGCCTCTACTCTGTGCGGGCAGCAGCAGACTTAAAGGGGATGTTGAAAAGACTGACTCTGACAAAGCTCTGGGGATGTTGATCGTTTGATTGATGCAGATTTCCTATGCTAAAAAAAACTGTCTCTCCAAACGTACCATTGTACTTCCATAATTAAGTGCAATTTAGTCTTTTCCTTGTCAAGTTATCCCCTAAAAAAAGCAGACAGTTTCCTCGTTTACATGTGACAGGGTATATGCTCTTGACCACCCAAGTCTTTTTTTCCCCCCACTTTCCAACAAATCTCCCACTTTTCAAATGTTTATGAAAATTCCCCAGATCTGGATAATCCCTTCCCCTGTCACATAGAAATACCTTCAGGTGAATATATCGTCATCTTTGGGATAATTACACCCTGTTTGGAGGCTCGTGGAGACACATTCATGTGAAGACAATCTCTTCCTTCTTTGGGTTTTCCAATTTAGCTTCTTGTCTCGCTAAAGGACAGACAAACTGTCCACAGGAGATGCAAAGTTAAATGGTTTATCACTGCTAAATCAACCATTTTTACAGCCTGAATGGGGAGATTCACATGAAGTTTCAGTCATCACATATGTGTCTGTTGGTGTTCATTCTGTTTTTTATCCCCACACATTTGTTTATTTGGTAGGATCTCCATTAGCTGTACCCTATAGCTCAGCTTTTATTCCTGGGATCCACAAAAAAACATGAACAGGAATATAAGAATGTACATTGAAAACATAATTAAGCACTATAGACCACACAAACCCTGACATTTAGAAGAGGGCATTAAATATATAGTTTACTGGAATCAATACAATGCATTAGGTTCCATTAGAGGGCAGAGCTATGTTACAGGCTAATCATTACCTACAGCACTTCAGAGTTTATTACTCTCTGGGTTTATTATCCAAGACTTTACTTTAAACATTGTTTTTTTTCTGTGTAAAGACTAACCACAGATAACTTTGATCACTGAGTTTGACCGACCACAGTAACAGTAAATGAGCAGTCGACTTCTCGTGTCTCCTGAAACATCTTGTGTTGGTAACTTTCTTGCAAAACGTTGTTTGAATTCACCTCGGAAAATAAGTTAATTTTCCAATAAAAGTTGTGAATCTTTCTGACAGTTTTAAAGTAGTAAAAGTGAATGTCATGGTACAGAGGGTTCACTTCATGCTCAGAGGGTCATCTTATCTAATTTACCCTGCGATCACTCCACAACAAGCCCCTCAAGATGTTGTCTCTAAACCTGAGATAAAAATAAGCCTTAGATCTTCCAGTCTTGAATAGAGTTATTCATGAATATTTTTTTGATGACAATTTGACTTTTTTTTGTTTTGTTTGTTCCTTAAAGGGATAGATGTTCCCAAAAAGTAAAGTCAGATACTAACTAAGGCAGTCACAAGTCTTTGCTCATGTTTTCCAAAAAAGCAGCTGCTTTCCATATGACTGCAAAGCAAATGGTGCAAAATGATTTTCTTTCTCTGTGATTATAAAGACAACCATGTTGTATTATTTACATTATCGCCTGTTGATGAAGGCTGTAGTTCATTAATAGATACCAGTTTTTTTTTAAAGTTTTTCTTCTCTTTGACCTTTTTTATAACATTTTGACCCCCCTTCTCTAGTTGTTAGACCAAACAAACTTCATCTTGCAGACAGGGGTCATTTGGATCATCACTGACCCCGGGCAGTGACAGAGAGCCACAGGATGAAGTTGTCAAGCTCATGTTAAGACATCTATATATCCTAACATAAGCATCTGGAACTTTTACAAGGACTAGGCCATGCAGTACACAAATGACCAGAGTTCATTTCTATCAACAACTGAGGGTACATGCACGACATACCTGCCTTTGTTTTAAACCCTGGTTGTGTTGGAGAAACACTTGCATAAACCTCCTGTTCCTAAGCTCCTGTTAGCAGACGTCGAGGGTCTCTGTCAACTGATCACATAGGCAGAATGAGAAACTAGTCCGAACAAGAAAGTGAGGCCTGAGTTACTGTGTAACCACAGAGCGTGGAAGAAAAGGGGTCTAAACTGGTTTGAACAATAGATGACACCATGTAGAGCAAGGACAATGTATACAGGGACATTTGGTTGGTGGTGCATCTTAACTAGAGGAAGGCTATAAGTTGACAAAGTTGCATGATGATCAATCAGCCTGGAATAGATTTATCTTGACTGAAATGTGAAGACAAATTGATCAAACTTTCTGTGGCTTCAGAAGATTGTATTTCTAGAGTTAACAGTGTACTTGAATTGTGGTGTTTTGAATAATTCTACCTACGTCCTTTTAAATCAAACAATTATTGTCATGAGATAGAATATGCATGTTAGATTACATTTATTTTTACACATTGAAACAACAACTTTGCTTGATAATCTGTTGCATTGCGCATAGTGGGAAGAGACTTATTGAATCCATTAGAGCTCCTCATATTTAAAATCTGCAGAAAAAAATAGGATTTGTTTTATTGAAAACTAAATCAACAAATGGAATGGACACAACTTTTTCTACTGTTGTGAATTCACTTTGCAGTCTTTCAAAGATCTAGATCTGTAGTTGTCCTATTATCATGTTTAAACAAAGCAAACAAGTCAAGAGGAACAAATTGCCCCTCTCTTTAAAACACTGAAGGCATCAGTATTGTACACTGAAAGGAAAGGCTGCTTTACGGTAATTCTAAGGTATAAGTCAGCAGGAGAGATCGCTTTTCAGTGCTGTGACAAAAGGAGAAGGAGGGGGAAGGAGGAGTCAGGAGAGGAAATATTGCCAAGACAGCCAATACTGAGCACACCTCCTCCTGCTATCCCCCTTTACTCTTTTGAATGGGGCACTCCTCTTCACTTTTCCTCTCTGCCTGGTGGAGTGTGTGTGGAGACAGAGCTGGGCAGAGTGTGTGTGAGGGGGCTGTATGGACATGTCATCTCTGGGAGCCTAATCAAGCTGGTGGACGTGGTTAAGACTTTGTAACTAAGATGAGGACCAATTTTGGAGTTTTGTTTTTGTTGGCCCTTTGGCCTGTCCAGTCTGGTGCTTGGTTCTGGGCATGGACCGGTACTACCCCAGTGCCCCCAACAGTGGAACAGGAGGGGTCTGGCAGTCCAGCAGGTAGTGGAGAACCACCATCAGAGAATATTGAAAGAGTTGGAGCAGAGATCATTGATGAGGGACATGAGGTTGCAAAGGTTGTGCATACTTGGGATGAGACCACTGAGGCTTCTCGACTGACCTCTCTAAAACCTACAACACAACAGGAACATGATCGTGCATCAGAAATAGGAACAGCAAGGATTTCATCTCGAATTCGTGAATCGGGTAATGGCAAATCTTCACTAAGGGGTATGGGTTCTGGAGGATCTGGTCAATTAAGTTTTACAGAAAATGTTTCAGGACTTGGATCTGGGCTTGAGTCTGGATTTGCCCCAGACATTGGACCACACCTTTGGTCTGGCTCAAAATTGGAGTCTCAATCTGGATTTCCAACAGAAGCAGACCCTAGCGGGGGATCAGGCTTTGAATCCCAGGGGTTTTCAGGGGAAAGTCAACAAGGAACAGTAAGGCCAACTGAATTAAGGGGGTTAGATGCTGAAGCCTTCACAGTGCCTGATTCAAATGATCAAGAATTAAAATTTCAAAATAATGCTGAAATTATTCTTAATGGGGTGCTTGTGTCAGAAGCAGACAATAGCGGAGGATCTGGTTTTGAATCCGGGTTGTTTTCAGGGGAAAGCCAACAAGGAACATTAATGCCAACTGATTTTAGTGGGTTAGATGCTGAAGGCTTTACGGTGCCTGATTCAAAGGATCAAGAATTAAAAATTCAAAATAGTGCTGTGATTCTTCTTAACAGCACACTTGTGTCAGAAGCTGACACTAGCGGGGCATCTGGCTTTGAATCCGGGTTGTTTTCAGGGGAAAGCCAACAAGGAACATTAATGCCCACTGATTTTGGTGGGTTAGATAGTGAAGTTTTAACAGCGTCCGAATTAAATGATCTAATTCAAAATAGTACTATTGTTGTTCTTAACAGGACAGCTGATGATGCTGGTAGTCCAAAATCAGAGCCAAATCTTGATTATTCCATTGAACCCCACAATAAAAGTAAAGGTAGTCTACAATCAAACAGTACCTCTAGTTGGAACTCTAATTTCCCTTCTTCAGAAGATTCACAAACTCCAAATTACGGTACCAATTCTGTCAGCACTACCCAGATGGCTAAGACCAACCAATTATTGGAAGTTTCTCAGCGTCCACCTGTCCAAACTCAAGTGCCAAGTCGAGAATTTGAAACTAGCCAGACAGTAGTAACCAACCCAACTGGTCATATATTTTATACATCTGAAAAATCAAGTGACCAAGGACCTAGCCAGGCAACCTTTATTAGCCCGACAGCTGAAAGCCACCCAGAAGACGCTAAATCAGCTCTAGCTGTAGAATCCCCCACATGCTTGTTGCTAGATACTGCTCTTCCTTTCTGCTCTTCCATGGTAGGAGAAAGATTTATTATGCCCAATTATCTCAACCAGAGTAGTGTGGAGGAAGTTCAGGTTCTCCTAGAGGAATGGGCATGGCTGTTGAGGTCAAGTTGCCACCATAGTTTGGAGTGGTTTTTCTGCCTTCTCTTGGTACCAAAGTGTGGTTCCTCAGTCCCAGTACCGGTTTTGCCCTGCCGGAGTTTCTGCGAAGTCTTGCGGGATAGTTGCTGGACACTCCTGGATGAGGGACGCCTCCCTGTGGAGTGCCACACTTTACCAGACGAGGAGGATGATGGGTATCAGTGCTTGTCAGTTAGTAACCAGAAAGGTAATCACTGGTTCAAATGAATCCAAGATCTGGGATACACTTTGAACCAGTTTTCAATGTCCCTACTCCCAAGTCTGTCTGGTGTCTCCACCCACTACCAAATACCCACCCAAAGAAAACTGACATTCATCCCTGTCAGCCCTGAAAGAAGAAATTAACAAGGTCTTTGTTCCCATGCACAGAAATGTTTTATTTTTTTAAATTTTTTTATTAAACAAGCATGTGTCAAGATTGTATATCCTGTTGTTCTAACAAGCATGGTACCAAACTCTCCTCAAGGTGTTGCATGTTTGTGTTACCCTTGTCCTTGCGTTGGCATGTGACTTAAGCTTTGAAGGTCATCAACACACACACACACACACACACACATACACACACACACACACAGCCACAGAACAGTCCATTTATGGTTCATTAACAAACCAACTGATGTGTATTTCCTCCCAAGGTAATTCATTCCAGTAGTAATATTTTCCTTACATGCTGTTTTCTTCATTCTGAAAAATTCTATCCTACAGTGCAATCGTAGCATTGACAGACATAGAATCCATTATGTTGAAAAGTTTCAAATTTCAAGCATAACCTGCCACACAAAAAGAGAACTGAAAGAAACTCCATCTTCCAGTTAAACTTCTGAGTTACCTGTTTCAAATTATAGAATCATCAGAAAACACAACCAGGTTTAATTCTACTTATCGGAAGAAAACAATTTTTTTTTAAAGGATTTTGCTGAGTTGGATTTATTCTATTAGCCTTCCTAAATCTGATAAAAGTCAGAGGCATTTTATGCATGAAGTAGTGTAGATAATTTGGCATGTAGCATTGCATGTCTCTTCTGACAGTGAGTGGCTTGCAGTCAGCTTGATGTGCATTTGCTGTCCAGTAATAGACAGATAAAGTTGTCATGCATGGGAAGCAGTTATGTTTGCATCAATGGTTTTAAATGTCAGTTTGTACCAGTGTAAAAATATTTCTGACAGCTGTGAAGTTGCTGTTTGCATGTTCTGAATGTATGGAATAATGTACCATAAGAGTCTGTAGATTCATTAATTGAAGGATTTCAACTCTTTGAACGTTGTGTAAAAACTGCACATAGATTCAATGAATATAGCATGGCAAATACCAGGAAGGTTCATTTATCTGACTGGAACTTCCCTTGGGATAAATGATGTTCTATCTTATCTCATCATTTCTTATCTTATTTTATGAGCTGTTTGAAGTATCTCTCTTAAGCAGAAATGTTAGAGCCAGAAGATTTATTTCAGTGAATAAATCACAGTAAATGATAAGATGTATGCTCATTTATATTAATATTTATTCACAATATAATCACAAAATAAACTGAACCAGTTAACCAAGCACACTGTGCACCCCTTGTGATAAAAGAAAAAAACAACTATAATTTTAAATCTTTTGATGCGCTCCACTCACACAGTAGATCACTGTGAGTTCATAGCCGTGTCTTTTTACAGTGCCGCTATCTTTTTGACAGCTGGCTTCATTGACAGATGTGAGTGGACACGATGTCGCTGGCTGCAGGACAAAGTGAAGCACCAGAGGAGCCAGAACAGATCAGTATTTGTTTTAATTGTTCCAACTTTTAATGTGTTGGTGTGCAAAGGGGGATGTGTGGTTTTCTACATCTGGTGGGTAACGGTTAAGGACGGTTTATAGGTTGCCTTCACTCTAAAGTGTATTGTTAGCTTTTCTGAATAGCTTCACGCTCCCGTTGTTTGAAACAAGTGATAGGTAAGGTGTAAAGAACTGCTTTAAACTGCTTCATATTTGTGCTTAGACAGCTCAAAAAGGATCCAGAGACATGCAGTGACTTCTAGACTCTAGATCAGTCTTGACAGTACAAACAGACCAAAGGCGTATGATCTTGTTGCCATTTTTTTAACCTGAAGGACAACTTTTATTGATTCTCCAGAGGCTGGTTCACCACACAGATGTGCGTGTTGGGTATCATCTGTTACACGAGCCTCAAGGTATCACTTGAGTGCCTTCAGTCACTCTAAATCATTCTTGGATAGACAGAAAGCCACTGCAGTGGAGACCATCTGGAGTAACTCAGTCAAATACACAGATCTAAAGTCTATATGCACAACGCATGTTGAAGTGATGGTTGAGATGAAATCTGGAGGCTTAATCAACTTGGTGTAGAAAGCTACTTTGCTATTGAGTTACCACTGCCCCTGTGAGGTCTCTTTGCGCTGAAATCCAGGAGATGACTGATAAACTTTGGAGTCAGTGAGACATTGCCTATGAGCATTCGAACCCCACATGGTTTCTCTTAACAGTGCCTTTCTCAGAGTCTCGCTGAAGGAACTCATACTGTAATGTCAAATAACATGACTTATAAATGAATGAGGTCACACATAAAAGCTGATGATAATGTGATGCAAAGCTCTATAATGTTTTCCCTTTTAACTTTAAATCCCATTTCATTGGCTTAATGACTTTATCCTGGGCTGTTTTCTACTCATCAGAGCCCTAACCGTGGGGAATTTCAGACATTTTTCACCGTCTGCAGCTGTGTTTGCTTGCTGTGTAAGTGAAGGGCGCTCATATTCTCCTTTTGTTTTGGGCTTTATTACCATCCCACTCCTACATCATTTAACTATGACATGTCACAGAGGAATGTCTCATGATATACTCACTCGTCTTTTAGTTGAAATTTCATTTAAGGTCCACTGGCATGGGTGGAAACACACTGAGATATGTTTCTGTAGCCAGTAGGGGTGTGTGTGTGTGTGAGGGAGCTCACTGTGGGAAGATTGCAGAGATATCAGTGTGTGCATGGAAACTTTGTCAGATGTGATCCTTTTACTACAGGGGGCCAAAGACAGGATTGTTAGCACACAATAGACCTTTTAATGATGTTTTTCCATGGTTACCAGGCTCCTGCTTGAAAGATGAGCAGTCATTCATATCAGGGTGCGGAGGTCAACTGCAATTTATTTGAGTTAGTTCTTCATGGTAAAACTATATCCTGTATGTCACCTATCTGTCACTATAGGCTATTTATTTGTGATCACGCTATAAATCCGGTCCCCAGCCACCTCTGCGGTGGTCTCAAAGCATGAAAGGATGTTATCCTGTGAACATAAACAATGCCTCTCTGGCGGTATCCGACTTTCTGTGTATATTTAGTCTGTGTTTTGTGGCTTGTTTCGCCCTTTTGGTGGTCTGGTACTGATTTGTACCGACATGGTTCTGTTGAGGAGAGATTGGTGTTGTGTGTCATGACAGGGAAAGCCCAAAGTTCTTCAGCGGGCAGCTTGCCAGGGAATCGTTCAGAGTTGGGTCTCATGAGGGATCCAATTATGGGCACAGTAGGTCCAGCTTCTTTGCTGCCAGGAACTTGATTGCCCCCCCTGGTTAGTGATGAACTACTGCAAAACAAGAAGTGCTGAGAAAGTGTTACAACACACAGCAGTGGGGCACAGGGATGTTTTATATTGGATAATAGCCCATTTGTGACACTCGTTATTTAACAGTCTGAAGGAAAGAATTGTGAAGTATTTCTAAACCTATTTTAAAGCATTTAACCAGTGTCTGCAAATATCTCATGTCCTACTATTTTCTACCGTAGTTACCAAAAGACACGGCTTTTAAAGCTGAAAAATATGGCAGGGGTTTTGTTTGCACACTGCATGTCGCCCCCCAAACTGTGTTTCTTACAGGTAGAGAACTTGAACTGTATCATATTACTCCTTCTCCAAAGAAGAAAGGGCACAGCTTGCGGTAGGCCCATCTTCCTCTGTGCGGTTTGTGAATTACAGTCTTCAGGGGCGAGCCAACATGAAGTCTCCTTCCTGGCTTATGATGTGGTTTTTGGTTTGATATCTCTTTTTTTTTTTTTTTTTTTTTTCTTCCCTCGAGCATTCTGCTTCGTAAGGTTAAGGGTTCTGCAATATTTGCCAAGAGGCTCACATAATATTGTTGCCAAAACAACAAGAGCAATTTATGCATACTGTAGGGTTTATACTCAAAACATCCTGTGTTCATTTTTTATCCAGTTCAGTGAAACATTAGAGCACACACCTAGTCAGAGAACTCTATCGGCTATAAAGCAAGAAGAGAATATTTACACACGTATTTGCCACTGTAGATTTTACGTTATTTGTGTTGTTTGTAGGTTATAGAAAAGGATTTTCTCTGTCTCCAAGCAAAAGATACAGTTTAATAAAGCCCTGCTGTGTGCAAAAAACAACAAATTTCCCCAACAAATTGGTTAAATTTTGCACATCAATATATTTGTTCATTTTTTCCAGTTAAAATTGATTCCACCAAGTACCTTGCAATAAATCGTAAATCAATTTTCTCATCTCTAGAGGAAAACCCTGACCCTCCACATCAACCACTGACAGTTTGTGTTTTCTTTTTTGCAGAGTGAGGAGAGAGATTATTAGCCATGTCAGCAGGGCTCCAGGGATGTTTTAAATGGTGATGGAGCGTGGTGAGAGAAACCACAAAGTTTTCTATGAGCGTCCAGATGGTCAAATGTTTTCCCATGGATATTACAGAATCCTGTACAAACCCCAAAGTTGTATATATAGTCTCAAACTGTTTATACATTCTCACCCTGTATATACAGCTTTATCAACAGGGCATCACAAACTGCGGTATCGTGTCCTGGAATGGTTGGGAATTTATAAAAGTCTCATTCATGGTCGGTAAGCCACCTTCTTGACAAGACAAACTAGCACCATAAAATCAGCGCCCCTCCATTCATCCACAGTCCTTTTCTAAGCTAGATTGGCCTTGAAGCTGTCATTGGTTAACAAAAGCTATTTGGGAAAAAAACCTGAATTGAAATTGCACTTAAAATGCTAATGGTGAACCTTTTGTATACCTCACCATTTTTGATCTCTGAGCAGGAGTGACTGGCTGCCCCTTTGCTTACAATGCAGACACACTGAGCGGGCTTTCAGCAAAAGCATTCCTTTGCAAGTGGACAGCAGGTCAACCCTTTTGATCTGGTAATAGAATTATCTTTTCTTACAGTTCCAAGTATTTTTTTCCCATTAAGTGGCATGTGGCAGAGTTACATCTGTGACTTAATTCGATTTGAAGTAAATAGAGAATTTGTTACATTCTGCTTGGTGGTGGTATGGTTCACATGGTTGTATCTTCTCTTTGGTCAATTCTGAACGCATTCCCAAAGAGTGCACATCTGGTCGGTGTGAGGGATGACTAATAGGTGAGATTTTTCTCTAATGAGGGGTTTGGGGAGCTTGGGACGTGAGGGCGCATGTGAAGATGTCTGCTGTTCATTTGGCAAATGAAAAAGAAAAATCAGTTTGAAATGCAGGAGAGAGAGAGACGGATAGGCATGCTGCACGCTGAGAGACAACCAGGCTTTGTCTCAGAGATGTGCCACACATTCCAACCTATTACGGACTATGAAGCTTAATCTGCAGGGAAATCAAATATTATTTATGACCAAGCTGCTGATCACACTGAACAAATTTCATGTTTAATGCAAATTAATAGAGAAAATGAATTGCAGGCAGAAGAGACATTATGTCATTGCAAACGTTTCCTTTCAAAGTAAAGTTTTCCTCTTTACATGTCAGTGCAGAAATTGTTGCAATACCTGCTCAGTTATGGTATCGACTTAAAAGTTATCTCTCATGTCAGCGTCGGCACCCGTCGCAGGAGGATTACTAATTAAAACGGCGTGCTTTCCCACATGATAGATTTCATCACTGAATTACAACAACGTTTTGCCTTTTTCAACCCTACCCTTGCAGAGATTGTGCACATGAGAGGGAGCCAGGTTCAGACATGTGAGCACAGGCCCGCTGAAGAGACCCTTGAGGTTTCTCATTCTGACTTTATCAGAGTAAACATCTGGTCGGCCCGGTGCAAATGACAGTTTGTTGTTTACTGCCGTTCATGCAGCAGTCGAACACCAACAGTCCACCTAAGGTCATTTCATTGGTAGAAAATAACTAATTTTAAAATTCATTCAGGATTATCGAGGTTTTATCAACTGACATGTCAAAGCAACTTTGTCGTCGGTAGAGATTTGATCTGGCCTAAAGCTAGCTAATACAGGCGTTTTAAGGTATTTGTTTCTATTGAACATGCAAGTAATGCTGCAATGATGAATCAATAAATATGATGATAGATCGACAAACTTATATTTTGATGCTGAATGAATTCTCTGGTTGATTTTTCAGTTTTTTATATCTGTTGGTTTGACATAATAACTCATTTTTAAATTGTTATTTTTGGCTCTAGGAAATTGTGGCATTTGAAATTGTGTTGACTAAATGATTCTTCAGTTAATTGTTAAAAGTAATGTGCAGATTAGTTGATCATATAACGAGTCAACAATGGCGTTTGCAGCTCTTATTTGAAATAGCTTATCCAGTTTTTGTTGGTATTTTTGCAACATCTTTATATTTGTCCATCCACATGGAATTGAGTACAATGCATTCATTGGTGAATCTTTGGTTGTACATGTCAGTCTGATTGTTTCAGAATGGGACTGCATAATCAACGCCGGAAAGTCTTTTTATTGCTGTCCTGTTACTGCTTGACTCGGTCCTCTGTTAGCTCGGATTCAAATGAAAGCATCTTCAGTTCTCGGACAGCATGCAGAAACAATCAGACTCGTGTTTGTGGTCATACAGCAGAAAGCAGGACCTTGAGTTCAGCCGAACACCTCGTGTGTTTAAGCTCTACACAAAGCCAAGTGTCAACCCCACTGAGCTCCAGCACTCAGGGCCGCGGGGAGGCTTTGAACCAAGCAATAGAGCTCGCACATTAGCCACCAGGTGGTAAAGCAAAGCATTTCTTCAAAGCAGCAGACACTACGTCAAGCGTTCTCCCAAAACAGTGATTTTTCTTTTAACACGAGGAAACATGACTTTTTGATCAAAAAGGCTTTTGTCTCAAGTTCAGAACTAATGAAACAATTTTCCACCCAGTATGTGGAAGAATACACATCGCCCTTTGTGTTCTCTGTATTTCCTAAACAACTCTGATTATTATGCAGTGACCTCGGCAGAGTCACCCAGGGTGATGGGAGGGTGAGCAGAGATATGCAGGAGGCCCAGCTGTTGGTCCCTGCGTGCCCTCGAGCAGTGACATTTAACAGCTGTCACAAAATTCAGAAGAGTTTTTTTTTGCATTTCTTTAGACTCTTCAGGAATTTAATCCAACATATATTATTATTCACAATATTGATCAGACAGTGGTTTAATCAGTGCTCCAAATGATCGAAAATACTTTCAGTTTTGAAATATGATTTTTCTGTTTGAATTTTTTGATCTGCTGTTTTTTTTTTGCAGAGAACACATCTGTTGGCTGCAGCTCTGCATGACTTTCTCTGGTTTTTAGATCTTCAGGCACATTTTGTGTCCGACCCTTAAATCTTACTGCACTGACCTGTGAATGTGCATTTATTTGAACTTAGATACTTTATGAGCCAAATGAATCAACTGTGAGGTCATATCTAAATGTTCCGTTTCTGGACTCTACCTGTGTGCTCATTAGTTAGGAGATAGAAGTTTGCCGTTAGCTGTGTTTGTCTTTCGATTTCAGCCCTTGCCATATCTGCTGAAGTGATCCTTTTTTGTCTCATCCAAGCCTATGCTTTGCCTTCTTTGGGCATGTTAACCCTCTTTTTGTTTATGTCTAGAAGTCATAGAATAGTTTGCTCGGTGGTCCCCTGTGCAGAGTCCCTCTTCAAGAGCTGCTAGAAGATGCGAGGGCTGTTCACTAAATGACTCCAAAATACTTTTCTACAAGCTACAGCAGATGATCTTCTATCCATCCATCAGGCACATTCACTTGAAGCCACGTCCCTGCAGCCTAATAGATCCTGGTCTAACATGAAGCCCTGTTATGCAGCCCTCCCCTCTAATCATCACTCGATTCCTTGCAAACTTTACACTCACATCTTCTTTTCTCTCCCCCTCTAGAGGAGAATGGAGTCTCTCTGCTACAGCTGATTGGAGACCCTCCTCCAAATGAGATCACCCAGGTCTACGGCCCGGACAACAGTCCAGGGTATGTTTTTGGTCCTGACGCCAACACGGGCCAGCTGGCCCGCGCCCACCTGCCGAGTCCTTTCTACAGAGACTTCGCCCTCATCTTCCACCTGAAACCCACCTCTGACAGGGGCGGCGTCATCTTCTCTGTCACAGATTCCTCACAGCAGATCATGTACGTGGGGGTTAAACTGTCAGCAGTGCAGGGAGGCAACCAAAACGTCATCCTTTACTACACAGAACCCGACTCACAGCAGTCCTACGAGGCGGCCAGGTTCCGCGTTCCCTCCATGAGGGATACCTGGACTCGTTTTGCCATTGCTGTAAGAGACGACAAGGTGATGTTCTACCTCAACTGTGACACAGACCCTCAGGTGATGCGCATTGAGAGGTCGCCGGATGAGATGGAGCTGGCGGCTGGAGCTGGAGTCTTTGTTGGACAAGCTGGAGGAGCTGATCCTGACAAATTTCTGGTGGGTAGACGGGCTTTGTTTAGGCCGAACAATAATCAGGCTCCTGAAATCAGAAGGTTAAGTTATTTGAGAGCCACATGACATGTTCATGTAGAGATAGACCTTACCTACTTAAAAGCGTTCACAGAGAAGGGTAGACATAAGAAATTGACTCTTGAGCACTGAGTAAGTCAGATATAATCTTATGTTGAAGTCAGAAGACAGCACATCTTGGAATACCAAATCAACTTTAATCAGAACTGTGCAGAGACAAGCCTCCTGCCGAGTGAAGCTACATGTTTTCATTTTCTAAATCCAGTCATGTGTAACATCTTGGCTGAATAACCCTCCTATGATTGAATTGCCCAAATTGGCTTACTCTAAACCACAACATAAATGTCTAAACCAGCTCTCCATCTTCCTGAAAGTGGTCTGCAAATAATTGGAAGACCTCACAGTTGGGATATAATTAACTTCAGTCATTTGACTGCTGTAAATCCCAGCAGATGACCGCAACAACTGGTGACCTCAGCAGTTAAAGGGTTATAGCGGTTCACCCAGGGCTACCTGCATGAGAAAACATGCAACTGCAGGCCTGCAAATCAGACAACAGTTAAAGTTCAGAGCTGTAATAATCTGTGTCAACCTGGACAGTTTAAGTGTAGAGTGAAAAAAGGTCAATTTAAAAAGCATACTAAGCACTTGATTGCTTAACAATATAATTCACTCATAGTTCTGCTTTACTTTGCTGTTTCCACTTTTCAATATTACCCAGTATGGCAAAGACATGCTGCCTTATGGACACAAAGACCTTCCTGTTCTGTTAATACGACTGAATGAGGCCGAAAGGAATCAGCAGATTTACTCACCTTTTAGTGGATCCAAGAAAAATGTCCCATGTTAAAAGAGTATATAAATAACACAAACTGTATCTCAAAGAAGAAATGTTTACACTGCTAGGCTAAATATATCCAAATTTTAAGGACTACTTGTCCGCCCCTCAGCTCTTGAAACAAGATTTGAGTGTTTTTCCCAGCTGGATCTCTTGTTTGAATCTTTTTTATTACCATGTTTGAAGACAGCTGTTTATTTTGAACCTCTTTGTTACTCCACTGTCACACAAAACCATCCATGGCATTTCCTAATGGTCGGATATTTTGTCAGAAAGTTGTTTGATAAACTGCATTTTTGGAATAAGACGGTAACCATTTTTCAGGACTTTGTTTGATGTTTGCTTTTTGTGGGCGTGGCCCTGAGCGAGAGAGGTCTTGTGAACTTAATTCCCAAATTAAATTAAGACTTGGAAAGCTTTTTTTGGCATCTTTTTATTTATATTTGATCTTTTATCTTTTTCAAATTGGACGTTCCATCCTTACAAGGGGTTGTTCAGTGAATGTCCTTTTTTAGTATGAATCATGCTTAAGGGACAGTTTAGCCTTTCTTGTTCAGGATCTAAGATTTATCGAGAAGATCTGAAGCAATATGTTAGAAAATAGCCCATAACACATCGACTAAACATCCTACATGTTACAAAAAAAACCCTGTACATCCATTAAAAGCCTTTGTAGAGTCAGGGTTTGAATGTCAAAGATCTTTTCTATTTATCTTCAAAGCTCTCTTAAAAAAGTCCATTTGACTTTTTTTCTCAGGACATAAATGTGTCCTGAAGAGTCGACTTCAAATAACTCCAGAGCAGAAAACGCGCCCCCTCATACGGAGCTAATGGCCCTTTGATAGACACTCAGATAGCATTCAAGCTATCAGTGTGAGAATCCTGTGTGGGAAACATGTATCAGATCGTACATGTGGGACAAAGATGGTGGTACTTCACAGACACAGGCGAGAGCTGCAGACATCAATAGCCTCTCTCATTTTGTGGAAAGAGGGAATTTCCCCCTAAAATATAGCTGGCAGAGAGTTCAGAGATGAGCAAACATATTTGGATGTTGAAAGTAAGACGTCTTGTGTGTGAGAAGTGCTGTTCTGACTTTATTATATGTATCATCACAACATGAAACGTCCATGTGGTTTTTTTGACACAGGGGGTGATCGGTGAGCTGAGGGTGGTGGGAGACCCCCGCGCTGCTGAGAGACACTGTGAGGAGGATGAAGATGACTCGGATATGGGGGTGAGTGGCACTCGTTACAAATCACATTCTAAAGATAACTGTCTGGAAACACTAGAAACATTGAGTCTCTGCAGGATAAGTGAGGGATGATGTACAGTATGAAGTTTGGACCCCATCAGGGTGATTAAGGTTTCCTTTGCTATATCAACCCACTCACTATACATTCTATTTCAAATTACACAGCTATATACATAAAAAAAAAAAATTGACTCCAAATACAGATTTTGAAATTATTTTATGATTTTAAAATGATGTATTTCTTCTACTAAGAAAAATAGTCCCCAGGATTCTATAGTTTGATCTCCGTCCTCTTTTTGAACTTTTTTAAAGTTCTAGGATGTGTTGGATCTCTTCCCCTTTTTTTAATCGTTCTGCACTGCAGGAACTCAAACTATTAGAGTTCCTAGAACAGTTTAGAGAAACCTTTTTAGCTCCTGCTACAGAGTAGGTGCTCTCTAAGTACAAGAGGGACTGTGAGTGCGTCCATGTAACTTGATTGGTTAAACACAAGAGCCAATCCAGAACCAGGGATCACCATTTTTAATGTTATTAATTTAACAGTCAGCAAAAGTTCTTACAATGATTCAAAATGGAAAAAAACTAACAGACAAATTTTGTGTTGCCTTAGTGAAGTTTCTCTAGCAACTGTTACTGAGGTAATACTACTTTTAGGTACAGCCATCACCATGGCGATGCGAATGCAGGAAGAGAAAAAAGTCCCCATGGTGTGTAGTTCTCAGGGAACTCCCTAGTGGATAGTTCCTCTTCAAAAAGTCCCCAGATCTGTTTAGTCCTCTGTGTGCATGAAGCGTAATTAACTGTGAAACATTGTGAAACAGGAAAACATGAATCATCTGATTTAGGTTTTATCGAATTTCATCTGCTAAAAGTTTTGATGGCGTATCTGCCTTAGTTATCACTGTGAACTGCTAGTGCTGGTAGAAAAACAGAAAGCTTGATCAACAAGAGAGCACAAAAAGTAATGAACCTAGTAGTGAAAATATTAAGAGTCAGGAGACTAACTGATCTATAAATTCTAAAAACAGCCAAATATTGTGCTGATGTAGGGGAGTGCAGTCCTAAAACACAACTAATCAACTCCCCTTGACTGGTATCATTTATTTTCTATCACTTATAATCAGTGGTAAATCTGTAGCAGATAAGAGTCTGACACCAGCCTGTCCACCACTGACCGTGACCACCCACACATAAACACAGGTGCCTCCCTGCAGCCCACCAGCAGCTTGGACTGTTATTTAGTCAAACATTGCCATCGCAGCTGTTCTGCCCGCTGAGACCACCAAAAACATGGTCCTCATTGACAGAGTACGGTTCAGGACCACTTGTTTGTCATCAAATCTTTAGATGTTGTTGGGATCATCAGACGGGGAAATCACATTCCAAGTGGAAATGAGCGGTTTCTGATTTCAGGATGCGTCTTTTATCTTTAAATGATAACCTCACACACACAGCTGCCAGAGGACACATTCAAAGTACTGAAGCACCAAGAACACGTTGAGTCTGAAGGGAGTAATGCTCATGACATGTTCTGATTCAACAAATGCACCATCATTGAACTTAATGAGAATGGTTCAGGAACACAGGACACACACTTGACAGAGGTTTAAACACACACCTTTAACCAGAAAACACTCAGTGAGAGGCAAAGATTGCTTTCAAGAGGATTGTGTTCACAAACAAAAAAATTAAGAATAACAATGCCTGATTAGCGTAATTCCTTTAAAGCTGACCTGAATGTACTAATCACCATAACAGGTTTGAACTGACACACATGGCACAAGGATAGCACACAAACATTCCTATAGAACCAACACTAGACTGTCACTATAAACAGGGAAGCAAGGATGGACATCTTTTCCTCATTGTTTTGGGGAAAAACAGTATAATAGCACATTTATATTTACTTAAACAGAGACCTCCATATACGACATTTGGACTGTCCTGCACTTCTTTGACCCATCAGTGTTCATTTTTATCAATAGGACCTGTGTCTAAAAACTTCACCGACCTCCAAGGTGCAAGAGGTGCAAGTGAAAGAGGTCAAAAAGCTCCAGCAACACTTGTAGTACAGCTACAAGTCTCTCAGAACACCAAGGAAATAAAAGAACATGAAATTAAATCTAAAATGTATAATTTATTTCTCCAGGCTTCAGGTGAAGGAAGCGGCTTGCCAGAAAGTCGACCCACGAAACCGACTGTGGCGAAACATCGATGGACGGTAAGAGACAACTGTTGTTTATCATGAGTCATTTTACCTCATAAATAATACCAAAGCACCTATCAGTTTTCTGCTGCCCTTATTCTTCTTGGTACATTCTTCTGAAACAGAATGTTTTTTTTTTATTTCACTGAGAATAAGTTCACCTAAATGCTCAAATGAATGAGCTTAATAACTAATGAAGATTTCTACGTTATGTAAAGAGGATTCAAACAGCTCTAAGTGTACGCATACCTGAGATTTTATTTTAAAATATTTGGAAGATTTTAGAACGCTGCATCTGTAAATGGAGTCGTCCCACTTTTAGATCTACCACTCATGTCTCCAGTTACCCAGTATAAGTGAGCGAACACTCATCCCTTAAGAGAGATTTAAAACTGCCGAGTTGATGTCTGGAGATCGAGCCGCTTCTGTCTTATACATTTAGAAACAAAGGCTTTTTACAGAGAGAGTCTGACCCCATCTGCGTACAAAGGAGGTGACCTCTGTGGGTTAAAACTGAGGAGTTAACGATAACATCCTCAGACGTGTTTATTGTCCTTATATGCGCTCGCTCTGTGAATAGAAAACAAGGCAAGCATGAAGAATTGAGTTATTTGAATGTAAGTCTCAGTATATTTCCTCCGTTTAAATTGTCATGTTTAAAAGGCAGATGTGCCTGGTGTGAGGTCAGGTGTGTGTGGATAAATCAAAGTATAGATTTCTGTCATACTTTCTCACACTTTCACACTTTTGTTTTATCCAAAATCGTTTTACAGCCATCTCTGTAAACTCTGTCAATCAACTCATGTTCTCATCTTATCTTTAGGTGTCTTCCTTCATCCCTTCTTTTGACTCTCTCTACCCTCTCTTCTTTGTCCTTCAGTCTCACTCTCTCTGCTTTCTGTCTCTCCCACACTCACACACAATCAGATTCCACAGACACCCACTCACATCCTCCCACCCTCAAAGATAGCAGACTGAATTGTAGCACAACCTCCACCCTGCACCACTGCTGCTGTGCGTGCACGTGTGCACTCCCACTCACGATTATAGTGCAGAGTTGGAAAAACCAGATGTCAATTTGGACCTGATCTGATCCAAGTCTGAGGCCCCCCCGGCCTCCAGGCTTTGTTATTCCGACTGGTTTCTCCATCAGCTTGTGCACAGGAACTGACAAGAGGTGGAAAGACGGTTAGAGAGGGCGTTTCTCCATCATTACTGCTTGATACCCTGAAACCTTTACGAGGGGCTTTTCCATCTGTTCAGTAGGCATTTATTAACATCATGTAATATGCAATGTAAAACACAACAGCTGGTATCTTAATGCGTACCTGCAGACGTCTTTCCATCTGATGTCTGTTCACAGAGTGCAGAGCCTCCACTCAGTGTGCTGTTGTCTAACTAGTGCAATAAAGGCAGGTCTGGGCAGAGACATGTTAGAGAGGGGGGGTGGCTGAATAAGTGAAACTTTCCATTTTGTCACCCTGGAATTCATGGTGATAGATGGCAGAGCGAGTCAGTCATCCTTAACAGTGTCACTGCAGGATACCAAGTGTCTCCTTCAGCGAGATGCCTAAACAGGAAGAGTCCCAGGAACAAATCTCTAGCTGATGAGATGACATCCACGTGGCCATTACAAAATATCAAGAAATGCCTGCAAAGATTATTAGGAACAATGGGGGGGGGGGGGGGGGGGGTCTCTGCTCTGCTTCCAAACACTGTCTCTTAACTCCACCAGCAGTTAGGGCTCACATGTACAGATCTAGCAAACTCTTTTTGGCTTCTCCAAATTCACATAGCACATCTGTAAAAGTAGGGTTAGGGTCAGTATTCGATGTTAATTTGGACTTAATTATTTTCTTGTAATTGTATACCTACCCCTGAAAAGACAAGAAAGACTTAATGAGACTTTGGCTTACCTTCTGAGGATGAACTTGACTAGCACTTGGTTCAATCGACTTCACATCTTTAACTGTAATCTTTAAGGGATATACCCGGGCTGCATTACTCTGAGTTATTGCACATATTCCCCGTAATTCAGGATTTGGTTTAAAATGTTTAATTATAACAAAAGTACAAAGAGGCTTCAGTGTGCTGCTCTGTAACAATCTTACCTTTTTACGCTGAGCAGAGCGAGTCTGGGACTAAACAGTAAACACTGAATTTGATAAACAGTAATAATTGTATGAAACAGAATGTTGCTTCTCTGCTATTCTGCACAAATCTCCTGTGAGATAACGTAATGCTCTACACTGTGGCTTTTAATTCAGGCCTGAGGGAGCGCTGCTACAGCTCCATTAGATTTGTTTTCATGGATGACAGATTATAAGAAATGTAAAGTCATAATGTGACTTTGTGTGCTGTAATGATAATTTTAATTCAGCTTTGTTTCCAAGGCTGATGACCTTGTTGCATTGTGTTGTTCCTGTGACAGCTCATTAGATTTGACATGTTAGGCAAAGTAATCATGGAGCCTTGCCATCAGTTTTTTATTAATTGAAAATGTAGGCTGCCTAACTGATTGGCTTAGAGATGCTTGCTTTGCATTTACTCTGTCTTTAACCTTTAATGGTGCAGACCAGTTTAGGCCAAATATTGTTTTTTGAAAGCCCATTTTAGAGCTTTTAAAAGTCAAACCAGTCGTTGTGAGGGCGGTAGAGACAAGCCACCAACAAATGTGCATATTCTATAAGGTTTTCTTTGTGATCCTTCTTAAGCTAGCATTGAAAGAAGCTGCAATAAGCTCATAGCCGAAGGAGCTGCATACCTGCTTTAAGATTCAGGGGTTGTGTGGTTCAAATCCATCAACACGTATGTTCTAAAGATCAGCGCCTCCCACCCGTCAGACGCAGCTATGATGGATAGTTTCAGGAGTGAAAGCAGGGTATTCTTTATCACATTAATATATATTATCAACTTTAGACAGTCAATAGTGGTCCGACCAAATTCTTGGCATAGTCAGCGCTGTGAAACACAGCGGGGAGAAAAGTGTCCCAGTGAAGAAGCTGGTTAATTATCAACGCTGGCTTCACTCGCCCCTTCAGCTGCCCCCTCTTCCACATTCTTCATCCCCCCTCCCCTGTCCTGGATTCCTCAGGTGACAATGTGAGGTGTGTCACCGGTGAAGAATGAGCTGCAGCCGCTGGGGGGCGTATTTGCATTACCCCCTCCCCGTGTTTCATTTTCACCCACAGGCTGTTTGGATCCCGACTCCCCCAAACATCAATTACTCCTGTAGCTTCTCTTAGCCCCGCTGTGAATTTAGATGAAGGCTAGTCTGTCTTTTCTTTGTCCACGGAGCTAATTTACACAGTAAAGGAAACAAGTCTTAAACTGTAATTTCCAAAGAACATTTACTTTGGTAAAACAAGTTTAATTCATAAATGCCTTCATCACATACAGTTCATAGGTGAAAGGCATAAATCTTATGAGCAGACACAACATCCTTCCCCAAGTTTGACCATCCATCTCCAGCCTTTTCCCTGCTGCATGACACCCTTCCACCCTCGCTTCTTTATATTTCCTGTCTTGCATCAGTTTGGCAGTTGCCGAGTGTTTGGTGAAGAGAAGCAAAGTTACCAGCTCCAACTGGCACTAGCATGGTTAGCAAAGTGCATCCATATGACATATGGCCGTTTAAACGTCTTGTAAAAAGATATACTGACAAGAATAATTAACAGATCACTTTGCTATATATGATACTCAGCTTGTTTTAGTTTTACACTTCATTGAAAATGATAAATACGGTAACTATTTTAAAGTCACGCTGTATTGAAAAAGTCTTGAAACTAGTAATAAACACTGTGAACTCATTAGAAAAATGATAACTGAGGTAAATAAAGAACTGAGTAGTAGTCTAAATGTGTCGTTATGCATCCAGATGTCTTCAAGCATCAAGGGCAGTCGCCTCCTGCTGGCCAATTATTGTCATAAAAACAATTCAGATGCATTGCTCTTGCATTTGCTTCCCTTTTTCAGACCTAGATTATACATCCACTCCTAATAAACTGTATATGTCACGGGTAAAAAAAACCCACAAAAATAAATCAATAAATGAGGGTGTTTGTATCCTAAAAACAACTTGCTTATTGTATTCAGGATGTTTTTTTTCTCGCTTTCACAATGATTTGCATAACAGACTGGGCGCTGTGTTCCCTGAGAGCCTTAATGATGTTCACATTTAGAGCAGTTTTGCAATGAGATGTCTTAGAGTGACTCACACATAAACTGCAATTACTAAAAACTTTACAACATGCCAAAAAAAGTGAGGAATTTAGTTCTATCCCTGCACATGTTGACTGAGTCGTGTTTAAAAAGACAAAAAGTCTGGTGTAGAGCAGATAGAAAACATCTCATTAGTCTGGAAAACGGCTTTAGCTGCACAAACAATAAACATTTCAAGTATTCCAGTGGTCACACAGTGCAGCGACATGAGTCATGTTTCTTTGGGATTGTTTAGGATTAATGTGAAGAGGCCAACTTTCTCCCATGCAGAGCGAGGTTTCCTGTTTTGTCTTAAGGACCTTCAATGAAAAAGAGACTTAGAATCTACAACAGGCTTTGTGTTGCTTCCAATAAATGTCATGTGTTCCCCTTCTTAAATGTCTACCTCGCTCTCTGTGGCATGTTTATGTTCCTGCAGACCACTCCTCCATCCTCCCGGCCCATTCAGCAGCCGCCTGTGACCAGCAAACAGGAGGTGTCAATTTCAAGAGAAACTGGTGAGTATATCTGCCCATCGAGTCCTCAAAAACAAAGAACACACATCTACTTGAAGTTCCACCATTCCTCTACCAGAGATAAAGCTTCACTAACTTAAAATGAAATGTTTTTTATATCAGTCTAGATGTATGTATGCAAGCTCTTGACTGAAGTGTTTCACAGATGTCTTTGGGTTCGCCCCTTGCTGTTTGGCAAATGTCACTGCGTTGGACATTAATGTAATCTTTATTACAGAGTTGAGAAAATTTTTTTGTAGCCTCACCTGCTGAAACGCGACTTATCTCACCTGTTGAGTATGGAGGGTAAAGTTACTGACAGTGCAGGCTGTTGCAGAGTTCTTGTTCCTAGAAGATGCAGACAGATTCACTGACACAGGTCTCCATCTAGTGGACAAAAGGAGTAATGCAGGACCATGGGCTCAAAGTCAGAATGAACACTAAAGGTTAATCTTGTTTATATAGTTATACATTTTAGAAAATGGTCGAATAATTAAAGTATTAAACCTTTTTACATATTCTAAAATTCAGGGTTAAGTAAAATTAGTAAATAATGTTACTCTGGTTTTCTCTGTAATTAAAAAGATAAGTTTGGTTCAACACTTTTTACATGAAGAATATTTCTCCAGTGCTGCGCCTTGTTAGTTTTATTTTAATACTAATTATAAAAATATATAATGAACCTACACTGTTGCTCTGTAGCATCTCTGTATTCCAGTGCAGAAAATATATGACTGTGTCCTGTGAACACTTTGAAAGCCACATGCCGCCATCTAGTGGTGTCGATGTGAATGACAGCTGGGGCAGGTTGATATCTAAAATAAGAACACAGTTCACTTCAGTTTTTAACCTTGTGGTTGTGTTGTCTGCCACATAATGTGTACAAACAAATAATATTATTTAACATTATAATATTTAGCGTTTAGTTAAGTTGTGATGGTAGGGGCTGCAGTAGTGTTTAGTTAAGTTGTGATGTGAGAGGCTGCAGTAGTGTTTAGTTAAGTTGTGATGGTAGGGGCTGCAGTAGTGTTTAGTTAAGTTGTGATGGTGGGGGCTGCAGTAGTGTTTAGTTAAGTTGTGATGTGAGAGGCTGCAGTAGTGTTTAGTTAAGTTGTGATGTGAGAGGCTGCAGTAGTGTTTAGTTAAGTTGTGATGTGAGGGGCTGCAGTAGTGTTTAGTTAAGTTGTGATGGTGGGGGCTGCAGTAGTGTTTAGTTAAGTTGTGATAGTGGGGGCTGCAGTAGTGTTTAGTTAAGTTGTGATGTGATGTAAGGGGCTGCAGTAGTGTTTAGTTAAGTTGTGATGTGAGGGGCTGCAGTAGTGTTTAGTTAAGTTGTGATGTGAGGGGCTGCAGTAGTGTTTAGTTAAGTTGTGATGGTAGGGGCTGCAGTAGTGTTTAGTTAAGTTGTGATGTTAGGGGCTGCAGTAGTGTTTAGTTAAGTTGTGATGTTAGGGGCTGCAGTAGTGTTTAGTTAAGTTGTGATGTGAGGGGCTGCAGTAGTGTTTAGTTAAGTTGTGATGTGATGTAAGGGGCTGCAGTAGTGTTTAGTTAAGTTGTGATGTGATGTAAGGGGCTGCAGTAGTGTTTAGTTAAGTTGTGATGTTAGGGGCTGCAATAGTGTTTAGTTAAGTTGTGATGTGATGTAAGGGGCTGCAGTAGTGTTTAGTTAAGTTGTGATGGTAGGGGCTGCAGTAGTGTTTAGTTAAGTTGTGATGGTGGGGGCTGCAGTAGTGTTTAGTTAAGTTGTGATGGTGGGGGCTGTAGTAGTGTTTAGTTAAGTTGTGATGTAAGGGGCTGCAGTAGTGTTTAGTTAAGTTGTGATGGTGGGGGCTGTAGTAGTGTTTAGTTAAGTTGTGATGGTAGGGGCTGCAGTAGTGTTTAGTTAAGTTGTGATGGTGGGGGCTGTAGTAGTGTTTAGTTAAGTTGTGATGTAAGGGGCTGCAGTAGTGTTTAGTTAAGTTGTGATGGTGGGGGCTGTAGTAGTGTTTAGTTAAGTTGTGATGGTAGGGGCTGCAGTAGTGTTTAGTTAAGTTGTGATGGTGGGGGCTGTAGTAGTGTTTAGTTAAGTTGTGATGTGAGGGGCTGCAGTAGTGTTTAGTTAAGTTGTGATGTGAGGGGCTGCAGTAGTGTTTAGTTAAGTTGTGATGTGAGGGGCTGCAGTAGTGTTTAGTTAAGTTGTGATGTGAGGGGCTGCAGTAGTGTTTAGTTAAGTTGTGATGTAAGGGGCTGCAGTAGTGTTTAGTTAAGTTGTGATGTGAGGGGCTGCAGTAGTGTTTAGTTAAGTTGTGATGGTAGGGGCTGCAGTAGTGTTTAGTTAAGTTGTGATGTTCATGACATGAACTTAAAAACTTAGAAAATGTTCTTCTTAAGATGGTCCAATAACAATAGGATTTGGCTTGTTAAAATAACATTTCCTACATCGCATCCTGAAACATCTGACATTACATCCTGTTTATATGGAGGCTATTTTTTTTTAACACAATCTTTTGCGTTGTGTTCAGCAAGCGACTCCCGCCAGGATTCAGTTTCTGTGGAGTCCAGGCCTGGACTTCCTGGGTCACCAGGTGGGTCGAGGGGACTTAAAAACAAGCCCCACAGAAACAAGCATCCAGAAGTCCTGTGTTTCATTTCCTTTTTTTACTCCCTGGTCTGGTGTTCTGCCTCCTCCATGTGTACTCCTCCTGCAGGACCTCACATGGATTTCAAAAGCACACAAGCTCAAGAAAGCATGAAACTGTCAGCTTTATGCTTTTGAATTCACCAAGGGTGTTAAGACATGTTTGTGTATAAGCCAAGGGGATGAAAATATTGGGGTTGTTCTGGCTGTAATCCCCTGAAGAATTATGCACAGAGAGGGAAAATAGAGGAGCACAATTGGGAGAGAGAAAAAGCAAGAGGGAGATAAAATGAGAGAAATTGGGGGAAAGGATGGAGGATTTTATATTGCTGAAAAGGACAAGGATTGCATATTAGCTTTGGATACTAATGCACTGAATTGACACATAAGTCTTTCAGTTAATATTCTATGCTCATGTATCTGTTTTGAGGTATAGGATTACATTTTCTGTTGCTCTACTCTAAACCATAAAAAGAAACATGTATGCACCATTTTGTGTCAGGAGTGTTGAGACGAGCTTCACTGATGGCGACACAGTGTGAAGAGTTTATGGTCAATACAGCTCACACCAAAAACACTTCTTGGTTTGGAAGTGCATGCAGACGGTGTATTCTGTAACCATCTTTAAATCTTCTCGTGACCTTTAAGCTGCAGCCGTGCACGCTGGGATTCTCTCTCCATCGAGCAGAAAGTGGTTTTCCTTTCCTCTGTCCTCCTCTTCTGCTTTGGGTTGCAGGAAATGTCACGTGTATTGTTTGGGGTTTGGGGATACAATCATTCATCATCTTTGAAAGGTCTTTTCATGAGAGTATTAATGGCTCTGTCTCTTTGTTGTTGTTTTCAGGGCCAGTCGGGTCTAAAGGAGAGAAGGGCGAACAAGGTGATAGAGGAGAGAAAGGAGATAGGGGTCCTATTGGGCCGAAGGGAGAAACCAGCTCTAGCTCCAGCTCCAGCTCCAGCTCGCGGGGTGGAGCCCGAGGAGAGAAGGTTTGGATCCTTTTTTTTTAATTTTGTATGGTATAGTAGTGCAAGAGAAATACTCTGATACGCAGTTTAAGATTTGGGTTCAACTGGTGATGCAGAAAAACCAAATATGTCCCTCTGAACGTTACAGTGAGTTAGTGGATATAACCATGATGAGCATGGACAGAAGAGGATATAAACTGTGTATATGAGCTGTGTTGAACTTGAAGGAACACAAGAGGGTGCTGCAAGCCCTAATTTATGGAGGTTTATTCATCATCATATTAAGCCTTTTTATGTATTTGTTATGCAGCTGGTTTATTAAATGTATAAAGTACATTTAATTGGTGAAGGATACATTTTCATGTGATAAGTTCTCTAGTCATCACAATGATTTTAAGATGATGACATCATTGTAGGCCTGACACTGATATTCAGGATTTTTGTTGATTTTCTCCCAGAAAAGGTCTCATTTGGATCTTTCATGATATATTTAGTTTTACTCACAGTATACTAACATAAAGATGAAAGATACACAGGACTGATAATACACCCACAAACAAATTAGTCCTTTTATTTCCAAGCACTCAGTATTTTGTAAAACTGCAACAAAGCACAAATTTTTAAATACATTAGAAAAGACAGAAAATAAGGCATGGTGTTAAACGACGATTTTTAAACTGAAAATGTCTTATTCATGCTGCTAGCTTAAAGCTCTGCTAGCTATCAATCTACTGTAATAAAATGCTCTAAAGAAACAAACTAAAAAACTGACGTGTCTTCCTCTGTATGTAAAAGAAGTCAAACACAGAGGAACCTACAAACAGTTAGTGTCCAAAGCATCAATGTGACAGATCCACAGCACATACTGTGAACTCGTCACATACTCACAACTCTCTTCAACAACCAGGAGGGGGCAGTGTAAAAACAAAACTAAATGCAAAGCATATCATATGTTCTTCAAACCCCAACCCCGAAAGCATCATACAAATAAAGTCATTAACCCTTTAAGTGTTCTTTAATTCAGTTCACCTTCATTTTACAGCTCAGGTCAGATGGTCTGCTGAATTTGTTTATTTGTTTATTTGACATGGACGTACAGTAACATTGGGGCTGTGATATTTAACCATGCACACGTCCCACATGCACTGCTCTTAGTGTTTATAGCAAGATGCTGATATGCAACACCTGTTCACCAAAGGCTTTTTAGAAATAAAATGGAAATTTAAAAATAAAATAATTATGTCTAAAATGATTTTAAAATTAATAATATTAGAAAACAACATATCAAGGATGATTTTTTTCAGCATAATCAGTCTCTGTTTTTTAAATTTACACAAAACAAGAAACATAAAAAGTGTAGCGTTACAATCGAGCAAGAGGCATACAGTATATAGACATACAATGGTAAAAATGATTAACAAATATTTAAACAAACAAGAGCAAAAAGTATCAACCATATCGTTGTTTTGGGGTTAAGAATCAACATTATATTTGGCTTTTTCTAACTTTAGTTCTCTGAATCGTTGGATTAGTGAATCAAGAGAGATATGACAGCTTAATGATTGTTTACTCTGTTTCTTCTTCTTGTATTTTCAGGGTGAACCAGGGGAAAAAGGAACAAAGGTAAGAAACAGACAAAATCTTTGTTTTCTGTTTGAGTCTCCTTGAAACAAAGTTCATGAGACGATCCCCATGTTTACAACATCTGTGTTACCCAGCAGGTGTTTCATCCTCTCCATGTGATACTTGTGTTTATCGTTTTTTTGTCACCATCCCTCTACTTCCTTTTCTAATATGGCATATACTGTATACGATATCAATGCCGTTACCTCAGCTAACTGTTATGCTTCTTCATCTTCAGGGCTCTGCAGGCTTTGGTTACCAAGGTACCAAGGGAGAGCCCGGCCCTGCTGGGCCAGCTGGTCCACCCGGCCCTCCAGGGCCTGCAACAGAGTTTTCAGTCGGCAGTGACGGTGCAGTTGCTTCCAGAGTCCCTGGACCCAGAGGACCACCTGGTTCTCCGGGCCCCCAGGGGCCATCAGGAGCTGATGGAGAGCCAGTGAGTAGACTACAGAACGTTTAACAGAGGTGCTGTGGTTGTTTAACCAAGATGGCCTGTTTTTCATGTTATTTGATGAAATATGTTTTGTGGAGCACATGTATCAAACAAGATGTTAGAGATATTTATGATCTTTACAAAGTGAAAATGTATACTCATTTGGGAATGTGAATGGTCTCGTGTAAATATTCTAAAGAGGACTTTATTCATTCATTCCTTATTTCAATTTACAGGGTGATCCTGGTGAGGATGGAAAGACAGTAAGTTGTTTTTTATCTACAAGATATCAACAAAACTGATCAAAAATCTTTAACATGTACCAAGAATCAAAGATAATGTAAACATTGAAAGTTATAGACGCCTAGTCAATAGTCCCTTCTTTTCTCACACGATATTGTTTCCTCACCACAGGGTCCTGAAGGACCTCCAGGCTTCCCAGGAACTCCAGGTGACGCTGGACTCAAAGGAGAGAAGGTGAGATGTTCACTGATAAACACACCAGCTGAAATGCTAAACATGATTAGCTGCACACAGTGATGCTTGTAATAGAGTCGTATTTGAGTTTTCTTAATCACTCTGGTGAACACAGGGAGATCGTGGAGATGGTCAACCTGGCCCCAGGGGACCACCAGGACCTCCAGGACCTCCAGGCCCAGGGATGAGATCTGTGAGTGAATGTTTGCTTCAGTCACATGCTGTGAAATTATCAAACTGTATCAGCACATGACTACCAGCTCTTATGAATCATTTTTGGACTTCAGCTGATTTCACTTGATGTTGTTTCAGACCTTTGTGGACATGGAGGGCTCAGGATTTCCTGATCTGGAATCTGTGCGGGTGAGAACAAACAGACATTTCACTAATAACACTCAACACTTGTACTTGTGGTTAGATAGTTACCAGAATCTTTCAAAGTTCAAGCAGAAGAAAGATCCAATGTTTGTGTGAGACATTTCTCATCTGAGATGGAAATCTGTCACCTGTAAATCATTATTGATCATTTTAATGAATATTTTCTGTTTTGTTTCAGGGACTTCCTGGCCTACCTGGTCCCCCTGGTCCCCCCGGCCTTCCTGGTCCTTCTACAGCAGGTACAGCATCCAGTTCTGGGGCATTTGGACCTCCAGGGAGAGATGGAGCGCCTGGTCAACAGGTGTGTATCACCTTCTCAATCTGCCAACACAAAGAGCCAAATAAACATTTAATCTGTCTGAATCCTGATTGTATCATTTTCATTCTCACCGCATAAACAAGTATGGTATTGTACTGAAACTAATCTTTTGGACTGCAGGGTTTGCCCGGTTTGCCAGGTACTGATGGCTCTCCAGGACTTCCTGGCCCCAAGGGAGAAAGGGTAACAATCTTTTGAAAACCATTGTTTCTATGTCTGGAATAAGTCATTTTCAGTCATTTTCAATCCTAGAAGTTAAGCCACAAAGCTTCTTAATGTTAGTTGTAGTGAAAACACACGATGAACCTGTTGAAGACAGAATATCAACATGCCAGTTTTAGTTATAAGTGTGCAAAACCTCAGAGTGTGTTATTTGATTAGTGATGTTTGTGGTTAGAAAGGCACATATTCAGGAAATTATAGACTAGAACAGAGTGAGGTATAATTGATGTGCAGGTGTTGAAAAAATAACAATAGCCATGTAGTAGTTATGCAGTCACAGCAGGGCTAGGCTAACTAACTTCCTCTTTGGAAAACAAACACACCAGTGTTATCACTGCTAAAATGTTAAATAGTGTAAAGAGGCGGGAAATGGCATTTTATAAAAACATGTATAGGTAGGCTAAAGCAGTGTGTTTGCTTTTACTCATGAAGTCAGCTTCAGGTGTCTGAGAATGACTGCCACTTTGGAACCGCCATCCCAAAGATGCTCTTGAGCCAAAAATGTAAAAAAAAAAACAAAAAAAAAAAAAACGGCTCTTTCGAAATACATAAACAATGGCCACAGCTTTATTTAACACAATTTTTCCTTGAACTGAGTTTATGTAGAAATTCAACTTTTCTCTTGACCTTGACTGGTGTTGCTGCTAACAGTCTTGTTTGACTGTTTTTCTCACTCCAGGGTGATTCAGGTGATCTGGGTCTTCCCGGAGCAGTTGGAGCAAAGGTGACGATATTATTGTGAACTTGAATGTTCTCTTTCTTTAAACAGTTTAGCCGTGAGTAGCTGCACATTTATTTTGGGATCTACAAAAAACACCAAAACAGTATAATGGTGCCCGTTTCATAAGTATTATATCGACCATCATCCCGCCACTTCTAAAGCTTCTCTCATATATTTTCTTTCTCCAGCCAAGCTCCTACTTTTCTTTTCTCTCCGATCTGCTGCCTCACTATTTCTCCTCCTCCTACTTTTCTAAGTCCTCCCATCCTCAGGTAACTGGGCTCCAGCACTTCAGCCATCAGAGGGGATTTGTGTCTTAACAATATGCAAATGTTTTTCAAATATTGTCTGCAGCAGACCTGACACACAGTTTATTCTGAGTGCTAGCTATGGTTTGGTTTAACATTTGTTGATGTCTGAGTTTGGTTCCTGAACAATGAGCATGGGTTTTGAATACTTCAACCTCACACTTTCTAGACCTAATAACTAAACGCTGCATGATACATGTAGAAGCCGTTCTGTGAACTACCAGATTTACACAATGTTTCCTAAACAACTCACTGAAGATTAAATCCTGTTTTGAATCTTTACTGTACTAACTTCTATCATTTCATCCTGCAGGGAGCTGTAGGAGACCCTGGTTTACCAGGATCGTCTGGACAACCTGGACTGGCTGGTCTGCCTGGACCTATAGGACCAGCTGGTCAACCTGGACCTCCAGGACCTCCTGGACCAAGTTATCGTGTTGGATTTGTGAGTTCTTCTACATGTGAAAATACATTTTGTTCAGCTCCAAAATAATGAAACAGGAATGTAGAGAAGTATAAACTAAAAAGTGTTGTTTGGCTGTCACCTTAAAAATCTGTGTCTGTGTCTGAAGGATGACATGGAGGGCTCGGGTGGAGGTTTCAGCAACGGACTTCCTGGTGTCAGAGGACCAGAAGGAAGACAGGTCAGTAATATAACTACATTTTTTAGGTCATGAAATTATCTCAAGAAACTTTACAAAAAAGCAGGTCTTTTAAAATAAACGTATCAGTAGCAAAATCAGATGAAACAACAACAAACATACTCTTGAATCTTATTTTAAAAATCTGATTCATGTATTAAAATTTTCTCCAATTCAAATACCGCTTAAAGGAAATCTATTATCGTTACTCTCACCATTAATGATGTCAGTCTGGGACACCTACTGCACCGTTTCGAGATGTGACACACAAAAACCTCCCTATTTATCTGACACTGGTGTCACTAAAATCCCTCATTTCAGCCTCTGCCTGAAACAATTCATTTCAGCTGCTGTCTCTTTAAAGGCCCGCCTCCCCACATTCCCACTTTCCGCTAATTGGCCAGATCTGTTTGCAGTCGCAGGGAAATTTGAGTGCGCTTCCAGGTGGGCGTGTCCTACATCTCCGCTCCATGCTTTGCTCTAATACGTCATCAGAACCTGACATCAGATTCTGGCCAAATCTCAGCAAGTTCTAGAAACGTCTCGCTCAGATCAGCAGGATTCCACGGCTGCAAATAGATCTCCTTTAAGGATGTACCGGTACTTGAACACTTCTAAAAAGCAGTTGTGAAATGTGCAGCACTCATTCAGTATACGTTTCATTTGATATTTATTAAATCAATCTTTACACTGGTAGTTGGCCTTCTCGGGAAAAGTAAAAAAAAACAACAACATTTCTTTAACAGTAGAAATCTAATAGAACAGAAGCTTTAATCTGACTATTTAACTGGAACTAGTTCAAATTTTAAGTACAGGTTGCAAATACATGAGGAAGAAAAATGAGCTAACAAATAATCAAGACACGTGTGTTTGTTTTCAGGGTCCTGCTGGCCTGCCTGGACTTCCAGTAAGTAACTTACATTTCAGTAATCTGAATTTTAGTTATCTGTTATTAGCTGGTCCTCACGCCCCCCTTCTACAACTATCATAGTTTGAACCACAGCGGCTCACATGTGTATGCGAGACTGGTGGAAAAGTGAATGTCGGCCTACCTGACCTGAGTCCAGACAATAAGCGAGTGTTTAAGCACCGTGCCCCCTCAAGAGTCTTAATGAGTTTCTTTAACATTCAGGTTTGTTGTCGACTTCTCCTTGTGACTCTCCTCTGCCGTCATTACACGTTTGTTAAATAAACAAAAAGGCCTAAAGAAAAAGCTGCAGAAAATTGCTTCTTTAGGGGAATTAAGAGGCAACAATACGGTTAATAACAATGGATTCACTGATTTACAAAGCAGAGGAATAATATGTATAGGAATGTACAGATATTAACATATTGAGAAAATATAGGGGTCGTTATGACAACCTCACAGCAACAGAGGCTTTACCCAGAGGTCGGTTTGTTACCACACTAACAAGCAGCTTCCATGTGTGTGTACCTTCACGGTCAGCAGGACCAGCTTCATCGCATATCAATATATGGTCCACTGATATATATTGCAGCTAGCACAAGTATGTGTTTCAATTGATTTTTATGTTTGAATGTACCTCTGCAGGGTAAACCTGGGTTCCCTGGTAATCCAGGTCAGAAGGGCAATGAAGGCACTGTTGGACGAGATGGTCAGCCCGGGTTGGATGGCTTCCCTGGACCTCAGGTAAGAGGATGGCCTGATGATGAGTGTGAAAATGAATAATCAGTTATTTTGCACTCGATTGAACTCATTATGAATCGACAGGAGTACAACACTGTAAAGGAGCCTGTTGTGTTATGAAGGTGCTGAACAAATGCTAAAAGCTCTGGATGAATCTTTCATCTTTTATCTCATTTCTCTTTCATCCTGTTCACAGGGACCAAAGGGTGACAGAGGTGACAAAGGAGAGACGGTGAATACTCATTTAACCTTCAATAATACATGTTCCTTTATAGAGTTCACTGGATTGCAACACACAACATCTTATTCTGCATTTTCTATTATTTTTTTATCGCTCTTTTTAAACCTCAGAGGGGAAAATAAGACACTGATTATCTTTTTTTTAAAAGAAATACATTAATAGAACAAATATTAAAGCTTCATACGGAGCATTTTTTTTAATCTTTGATGTCTTCTAAGATGGTAAACGTATTAATCCTTCTTGTCTGTTTGCATCTTGTGTTTTTAGGGTGAGTCAGGTCGAGACGGGAGTGGACTTCCGGGTCCACCTGGCCCGCCTGGACCTCCAGGTCAAATTGTCTATCAGATATCTGGCAATGTGAGTAACACAATGTGTCGGCAGACGTGTAACTAAACTACATTTAAAGGAATACAGCCAGCTCTGCCTCTTGAATGTATGACTGAAATCAAAACAGTTTAATCACTTTATTAACTTTATTCCCATTGTGTGTCCTCAGCCTGATGGTACTGTTGGCAGTGTTGGACCTCAGGTTTGTATTTTTTTTATTACACTGTGATACTGACAGAGAAACAACTCTACTTTGAATATAGTTCATACACATTAGTGATTTATTTTCACACGCCTGCAGGTCTGTACAGGAACAGGTATTTGATTTCTTCCAGCTTAAAGTTCACATGGGTTAATAAAGTGTTCCCAGTGGTTTCTTTCAAACAGAAATCTAAGTTCATATGGAAAATCTGTGTAACGTACATGACCTTGTAATTATAACTGTAGAGATGTCCATCAGCTGAGACATGTTTTTTTAATACACAGGGTAACGTACTATTAACTTGTCCTCTTCTGTCTGTGGTTAATTATTGACCCACCATCAGTAATGACAGGGTGTCATTTTTTCAGATATATCAAACTTCATCATTACTGTGTGACCTTTAACAGACAACCACAAAATAACACAACTAAACTTTCATTGTGATTAAACGCAGACGTATGTCATCCATGTGCAGCGAGTGAAAGCTGTTACTATCTGACAAACTACATGTCAAACATGTCCGACTATTAAGGGACAGAAAAAGATGTTTGTGTTTTCACTTTTGAGTTTTTGTTTCATTTGCAAACAAAATGATGTATTGTTATATGTTGGATGTGTTTTCTTCTCCAGGGAGGACCTGGTATACCTGGTCAGGCTGGATTCCCTGTAAGTCTCTTGTGTTTCTGTACTTTCCTATCTTAATCATGAAAGTTACATTTTTTAAGAATCCTAAAAAACATAAGTGGGGGCACTGGAGTCAAGTCTAGATGTTTTCAGCTTGTCGCTCCCCACTTTGTCCTCCCAGTATTGTCTGTCACTCTCTACTGTCCTGTTCAAGTCATAAAAGGGCCCAACTAGATATATATCCAACTAGAGAAAGATAATAGCTGACAATATTTAACTAAACTACATGGCGTCATCAGATGTAAAGATCAGAGCCAGAAATAGTAATAGTCAGTCCACCTCTCAGACCAAAGAGGAAGTTGTGTTCTTTAGCTAACAGTGCTGAGCCTTTTGTTCATGGATACCTAACTGCATCCTTAAACTTTATCTCATCCAAACAAATATCAGGTCTTTGTAGATTTTACTTCACACAGCAGTGAAACAGAAACAGACTGCTTCACAAAAGAAGGGCCAGTTCTCACAGACAATTTAACAGCAGAGTTTGTCACCCACACACCTTATCAAGCATCAAAGGCTTTTTCTGTACCACTGATTTAACATACTGGTATTGCATCTGCTCAGTGAAGCTCAAAACATCTCATTCCCTAATTTCTACACTCGATATCTAAACATCAGTCCACTCAGTAGTTCAGGAGCGGTACTGTATAGACAGTTTAATGGAATGGCTGATTGTGTGGGCTTGAATTGATCGAGTGCAACAGAGTCTTCCCTGCTGCCAAAGGACTGTAACTCCGACCTTTTGTCTGTAAATAACTTTTTATTGTCTTTGTCCTGCAGGGTCCTATTGGACCAAAGGGTGATAGAGGAGAGCCCGGCCTTCCAGGCTATGCATTGAAGGTAACCTCTTGGTTGTTCACTATTAATTAAGCTGCTCATCATCAAGAGGATGTCACCATTATTAAGTCTCTATGTCTGCTGCTGCTGTTCTGTGTTCAGGGTGAGAAAGGTGAGTCTGGCTTAGTCATCGGGCCTGACGGAAACCTTCTGTCTCTGGAGGGGCTGACGGGTCTGAAGGTGAGTCTCACTATGTCTCAGTGTATCTCTGCACATTCAAGTTTAGTGCACTGCATTGCATTCAGGAATTTTGTTGTTGAAAATGATCTTTGCTCATGTAGGGAGACAGAGGGCATGCTGGACCTGTAGGACCCTCTGTAAGTGTCTGAGCTTCTCTTTCAAAGATTTCTACACTTGTGCAGTTTAAATCTTGTTCCACCTAAATTGGCTCTTGTTTTTTCATTATCTATATTTTAGGGTCCTTATGGACCTGCTGGACTTAAGGGTGAAATTGGAATGCCTGGAAGACCTGTAAGTACCCTGACCTGATAAGTAATGTTGGTACACTTTGATTATTCAGTTTAAGTTGCAACCAATCAGTCGCAGATATCAGCCTGTCCCTGCTGCTATTGGCTCTACAAGTGACTAATTCTGTGCTTGTGTTCTTTGTTGTTGTATTGATAATTAATGGAATCTGAATCTGAAATATGTAACACTACTCTGACAAACTCAAAATAAAGACAAAGATGCTTCCCCTTCTCATTTCCACCGCACAGTGTCCGTTTTTCTAAGTGCAGGTGGACAGTAACAATTGTCTCCCCTCAGGGTCGTCCTGGTGTAAATGGATACAAGGGTGAGAAAGGAGAGGCGTCGGCTGGATCTGGCTTTGGCTACCCAGTGAGTGTTAACATTATATGTGCCTTTGATGAAAAGCTGATGTGACATTGGTGGAATTTGAAACAGACAGTTTGACATAATCTTGCTTACTGTAGAACCCCCGAGCCATGCCAGTGTGTCATGAACGGCTTCGAGTGTCACAATAAGATTTAAATGTGACCCGTCTGTGACCTGCATTCTGTCAAAACAGAGGTGGTTAAGGCTAGCCTGCCACAGGTGACATTTTCACTAGGACTTACAGTCAATGAAAAGGAAGAGTGAAGGTTGGCTGGCTGGCTACATCAGTAAACCTGTTAGCTTATTTTATTTAAATATAACATTTTCCACAAAGACACTTTTTAAGATCTCTTCAAGTGGCAAGCTAACCAATGTGCACTTTGTATACACCGGTTAGTCTTTGGAAAAGTTACAGGAGTCCTGGGTTTTGAGAAATTAAAGGAAGTATTGTCTGCAGCTCTGATGTGGATGTGGCCTGGAAAGCATGCGTGCACCTTTCCCTTTTCATTTAAATAAGTCGCAGAGTTTGCAGATGCCACTGTGATAAATGTTGACATGACAATAACATGACTAAAATAAATGAGTCCTTTTCTGGAGTGGGCATCTTTAATCCTCATCAAGCTGTACACTGCACAGACTTGTCACTTTTTACTAGAGGATTGTGCTAATGGTAGAAACATACACAATGTTTACATGCACAGTGCATGCACACAGTGTCACTGTGCATGTTATTGATGGTTTGTGACCCTCACAACTACCTAATTGGAATCATTCTTTACACACACAGACACACACTGAGCGGTAAGAAATATTGACAACCTCATTCTTTATCAGGGAGTCCCTGGCCCACCAGGACCACCCGGCCCCCCCGGACCCTCTGCACCAGCTATAGATCGCTTCAACGTGAGTACACAAGTTTCCAAAACTCTTATTTTGAACTCAATTTTAGAAACGCAACGTCTGTACAACTGAGAATAATCAGCAGATTATGACACAAAGTTCATGTCCCTCATGTACCCTCTCGCTGAACCAGATCACACTTGAGTCTTTTGGGCAGTGAACGAGTCATAATCTGCTTCTTATGTTCTGCATAATTTGCATAATGTACCATGCACTTTAAATAAAACTTTTTCCTGCACTGTTGCCTTGAATTTCCTCAACTGACAGTCCTTCTTTCTGTTTGTAGCGCTACGATGAAAACTCAAGGAATTACTACGGTATGACCTCCAACACACAACTTTTGTTGTTTTAGCAGATCAAACATAATATGGGAAGATAGAGGGGGATCAGAATGCTGAAGTTAAGTAATTGTGCGAGTCAAGGAAGAGAGATTTAGGAAGAGGTTTAAAGAGTCTGCACAGATGAACACTTCTATCTTAATTTGAGTTTGATCCAGCTGCCTCAGCCCGGCGGGGATATTCACTCTATTGTCAAGAGATTAAGCCGTCAAGCCTTTCTAGATTTGAAGAATGAACAGATAAAACACAGAAGACATCACTATCAATGACACAGGGTGCTAACAGTTTTTTAAGTCTCAATGTCAAGATACACCTGAGGGCTGCTGTGTCTTACTTAGAAAGGTTCACATTTGCATTTGTTGCAGAAACTAAAGGGGAAAAAGGAGAGCGTGGTGACAGAGGATCTCCAGGAATCCCAGGTATATCCAAATATTAATACAGGTCTCATGTTTGTTTTAATGCAGGATTTCTTTTAGACGTCAATTGTTTGTACTTACTCGCTCCCGTCTCTCTCTACCAGGAACATCCTCTAATATTGATATCTACGCCTTCAAGGTAAACCGTCTTATTGCTTCATCACCAACCAGTTTCATTAGTACGATCAATGTTTTGTAAGAAGAAGAATCATAATGTTTAAATGTTTGAAACAGAATGAACTGAAAGGAGAGCGTGGAGAATCGGGTGTGAAGGGAGAAAAAGGAGAGCCAGGTGGTGCATTTTATGACCCACGATTTGGAGGAGTTCAAGGCCAACCAGGGTCTCCAGGAAAACCAGGCCTTCCGGTAAGTTCTGAGAGCAAAATTATGAGTTGATATTCACAGATATCTGTAAATATATACTAACCAGATTTCTGGTTTTATCTTTAAAATCATCAAATAATCCAGTGTTTCATATTTAAATTTGTCTCTTTTGTGTCAGGGACCAAAGGGAGAGTCTATCATTGGCCCTGCCGGACCTCAGGGGCCTCAGGGGCCACCAGGGATTGGTTACGATGGCCGTCCAGGGCCCCCAGGACCACCTGGGCCACCAGGGTCTTCCTCACTTCCCGGAGCATACAGGCCCAATCACTGTAAGTGGCTTCTTCTTGATGTTTAACTATTCTGTCAATTCCTAAACTCACTGCTTTTTGCAGTTATACTGTCCCTACCACTGCTAGTGTGAGGTGACCTCAAGCTGCTGTTTTCACATTACTTTCTACAACTGAATCCACTCCAATGGAACCAATGATAACCCAATTAATTAAAAATATATTTTTTTTCTTATTTATAGCCGTCAGTAATCCTGGACCTCCAGGTCCCCCTGGTCCCCCTGGAACCCCTGGCTCTTCCTCTGGGGTAAGTACCATCCTCTGACTACATGATTAGTTCCTTGAAATGCATCATCACTGAATTGTAAGTAAGTCAGGTGTTTTTGTTTTCCACAGGTTACAGTTTTGAGATCGTACGACACGATGATTGCTACAGCCAGGCGTCAGACAGAGGGCAGCCTCATCTACATCATCGACCAATCAGACCTGTATCTGAGAGTACGAGACGGACTGCGCCAAGTAATGGTACGGTGGTCTATTTGTAATTCACAGCTCAAACTAGCTGTTTTATCTATAGAACATTGAGCTTTGGTTCTTTAAAATATGAAGCTGTTCCTGTATTTGATTGTTGGCCATTAGGGGGCAGAACACTGGAGGAAGTTTACAAACTACTACTTTTTCCAAAAGTTCTCACGACTAACATATGCAAAGGGAGTAATTATGTCAGTGATGACAATAAGGCGCTAAACTAAACACGATGTTTCTCTTTCTCTTTCAGCTTGGAGAGTACAGTCCTTTCTTCAGAGATCTGGTAAGTTTCACTAAAGATAAAAAGTAAATAAAATAAACATGTATTCCACTTTAAATTGCAATAACAGTTCTCTAATCATTCAAATTTTAATTTGAAGGAGAATGAGGTCGCAGCGGTCCAGCCTCCACCTGTGATCCAGTACCCTCAGTCCCAGGACCAGTCCCACAACAACGGAGCTGGCCATTATTCCCAGGGTGGTTCATCCATTCGTCCCATTGAGCCTCCACCTCACCCACCTGTAGATCCCAGATACCCCCCACATTATGACCCCAGATTCCCAGACCCCAGACAGACAGGCCAGACAGATGGAAGATTAGCCAACAAACAAAACGAGAACAGACAACCCGTCACACCTCAGAGACGTCCCAGCCCACCTGTCCCCCAGCCTGCAGGCAACCTGGACACATCAGGATCAGGAGTGAGTACAATTCTACAATTCTACAATTCTACAATTCACTTAGCAGACGCTTTTATCCAAAGCGACGTACATCAGAGAGTAAGTACAGTTCAGTTAAGCAGCTGATCATATACAATTAACGCACAGTAAGTTGGCATGACATCAAAATATTCCATTGCCTACATTTAACTTATTCCATCTTTCGTCCCCATCAGCTACACCTCATCGCCCTGAACGCCCCTCAGAGTGGAAACATGCGAGGAATTCGCGGGGCAGACTTCCTGTGCTTCCAGCAGGCCCGTGCCATAGGTCTAAAGGGGACATTTAGAGCTTTCCTGTCCTCCAAACTTCAGGACCTATACACTATCGTCCGGAGGTCGGACAGGGACAGCCACCCAATCGTCAACCTCAAGGTGAGACATTTTTTTCGGGGGAAGAGGCAGTGTTGTGTGTCAGTGGTTTTTCTGACTTGTGTTTTTACAATTCAAGTTTTCGATTCATATCCCGAAAAAGTGTTGACATAAATGATACCACATCTTATTTGCATAACTGCCTTGGTCAGTTTGGTATGACCCCTGTGACAAATTGGGACATGAAACTTTGGGAAAATGTAGATTTTTATTTTAAAAAAGAAAATAGTGGGCAATCTATCAGTACTACATAAAGACAATATTGATTTAGAAATGTTGGGTTTGAGTTTGCTTTGAGTTCATGGTGGTCTAACCATCTCCATAGAACAGTGAGATATGACAAGGAACGATTTTTATTGGAGGAATTCAAATGAAGTTATTGCATTTCCTTCCTTGCAGGACCAAGTATTGTTCAGCAGCTGGGAGTCTATATTTGGTGAACATGCGAGCAAAATGAGAGAGAATGTACCGATCTACTCCTTTGATGGTAGAGATACCCTCAGGGACAGTGCATGGTGAGTCTTTGTTAACTGGATACTATTTGGTTTGTATCTTTTACCTTAATACAACATCATGTGCACTATAATGTATAATGCTGTTAATGCAGTTACAGCCTCTGTGCTCTGGTAAAATCCTAAATAGCTTTTATATGTATTCTAACCTAATTTCTTGTGTTGTTCCTCCAGGCCAGAGAAAATGGTCTGGCATGGATCGAGCACCAAAGGCCACCGTCAAACAGACCACTACTGTGAAACATGGCGGGCGGGCGAGCGCGCTGTGTCTGGTCTGGCATCATCGCTACAGAGCGGACACGTCCTGCAGCAGACTTCCAGCGGCTGCTCGGGCTCATACATCGTCCTCTGTATCGAGAACGCCTTCACATCACACTCCAAAAAATAAATCCCGTCCGTCCGTCTTTGTTTTTGTTCTGGGCCCTAGGTAAACACAGTTTTTTAATTCCCTGACAACACGCCTTGTGAACATGTGGCGTCCGATGAACTGGCCCTGAGGCTCTTTGCCTGGCAGAGACGCTTTGCATCGTCTGCTCCTCCCCTCCACAAACGCCAAAGAGATGGGTCGAACAGAGGGGGGTGTTGGTCCTTTTATTCTCGGGGGCATTGGCACATATTTTCTACAAGGGGTGGAACGAGAGCGAAGAGGCTTAACATGTTCTCAAATTGTATCCATTTTTTAAAAAGTCTGTATATTACATGTTTGTTATTTGTGCTTTTATTTTGTTAAATTTTGACATTATCAATGTTTTTGCCTTTTGAACAGTTTATAAAAATGCTATATCCATCCTGTTTTTTTTATTTTAGGTATTGATCATTTCTACATTTGTTTTTCCGATTTCATTTTAGAACTTTGGGCTATGACGGGGTAGAGCAAACGTTTAAAGATTATTTTAAATTTAAAGAAGATAATAGATATTTATTTTTAAATGAAGTTATGTAAGGACGTGATTTGGGCAATAAAAAAAGCTAAAAACCCTCATTTATATTCTTTACACCACCGAACATTCAGCTTTGTTTTTTTGTTTTTTTATCAAAGGAGCCTCTGAACAGAAACTGTGCCTTATTACACGACGAGAACACGCTCATGTACTGAACAGATACTTTTTCATGCATTTTTCTACAAACTCTGTAAATGTTGCAGCGCTCTTACTTCACACTACATTTAAATGACTTTTTTGTGGACACACTGCTGTAATGAATAATCCCACATCCAGAGGGCAAGACTCCCTCTAGCTGAAATTGAGCCTTTTGAATAAATAAAAAAAAAAAGATTATTTTTCCTTTTTACCACTTAATAAGAGCCTATCAGTGAGTAAGCTGGAAATGATTAGTTTGCTGCTAATCTTTGTTGGAGTGATTGCTGTCACAAGTGTTAGGGACGGAGACATCAGCATGTTTGTGCAGCAGCAGCTTTGGATTGAATCTCACACTAACCCGGCCTCAGTGCTGCTGACGTCTTGACTGAACCTGTGGATATCCATTTTTATAACAAATTGTGCTATACTGTTTCTCCCAGGCACTGAATAAAAGTCTTTTTCAACTACAACAATACTGTGACGTACTCTACATGTCTGTACCATCTCGTCTCATGTTGACCTCTGTCAGCACCGTGACCTTCATGTGTGACACTCAGCAGCTCTGACCAGCAGTTTTATGTCTTATTCTACCATGTGACCCTGAAGCTGCTGACTCCACCACAAATCAGCGTCTCCAGTGTCAAAAAGGGCCGCTCAACAACATGCTCTGGTCATATATCATTTACTAACCTTCACAGTTTAAGGTACAATATGTAGAATTTTATGACAATGTTTACATTGAAATATCCAAATTCATTTCAAATTGACTAAACCTATGTTATATTTTTTTTGTTTGTTGACTACTTACATTACCTCAAATAATGTTGCCATTACAGAGCCGCCATGACAGACAGAGTTTATGGTTGCCGTGGAAACACCGGATATTACGCCAAAGACCGCTACATAAGGAAGCGGGAATTGCTACAGAATTGACAGAACCCGTTTGGTCTGCTCATCCAACACCCCATGCACCCAAAAGGTGTGTGAGAGACCTTTAGTGTACACCTACACTACATGTGATGTAAGTACAATAACTGTTGTTGTGATACATTATTCACTGATTGTTCACGAGCACAATAGTCCTAAACGTGTGAACATGTTTAAAGAGTGAAGTAAGCAGTCGATCATAGATACACTCACTGCGGGTCTATATGTAAAGTGGGTTTTAAAAGAGAACTGAATTAGGTCACCGATCACTTAATGATGGCTTCTGAAATCCTCTTACATCTCGTCTTTAAAGTAGGAAGGCATTTTCAAGATAATATTCGATTAAGCAGATTAATTTGAATGATACAGAGTTGGCCTCATTTAGTAGCCACTTTAAAATGATATGCCCGCCATAAGAGAGCGTCATACATTCAGGAGGTGATAGTGATACTTTAATTATATCCTTCCACGTGTGATCCACGGTTTCTTTCCTTTGACTGCAGACAATGCTGAGAGACTCTCACAATGTGACATGGAAATTAAATATGATGAAATATTGCGATAAAAGACAGCACTGAGGGGAACGCCACGGGGTCAACAGCAGGGCCGGCTAACACGATGCAGCATTTAACACGATGTATTTAAAGAAGGTCACGGTTAAGGTCAGACACTGAAGGGAAACGGTTCTCCATGTCTAATATAGTCCCCTTTAAAGTGAGCAGAAATTAGATATGATATGTATTAAAATAAAAAAAATGGATCCCTGTTTGGATACCACAGCAAAAAAAGGAAGAGTCCTAAGCACCTAATATCGGGTAATTCAGACGGTTTCACTAAACTGTTCATTTTCTGGATGCGGACTTAAGGTCTTCATCTACCCAGACCCGAGGACCTAAAACTGTATACGGGGTCCAGTTCCATGTTTCATTATGGTCATGTGGTTTGGGTCAGCTCCCAGTTCATGGTGGCTTCAGGGTCTTTTATCACTTTAGGTCGTAACTGATAACTGATAAGGATCAAACTACAAGTTTGCAATTGAGACTCTGGGCCCATTAGATTTTAGGTTTCACACTGCTGACCCATGAAAAGCTTGAAAATGGAAATTAACTGAGCCTGTTTTCAACTACACACGGCAGTAAACATCCTAAAAAAGTTTTTGCAGGACTAGTTTTTGTAGTTGATTAACTAATGTCAAAGTTGATAGTAAATACTCGGAGCCTGAAGGCATCATCTTGAGCGACATGTCATTTAAGAATCAAGCAGTGCTGATCAGACTCGGTCCCAAAACCTTATCCATGCTCCCACATCCTGATAAAGAGCGAGGGATTGCCTAAAAATAATCAGTAAATACAGTCACTTCCCACTCAGTTCCATCAATCTGCCACTTAAGTATCTCCACCCGCTGGGCCGCCTTATGAGAGCTATAAGGATTAAATTAATTGACTGGGGGAGCTCAGTGTCGCTGCAGTGTCCCTGCCTGAAAGAAAAAATAAACTAGCATCACAACTCCTGTCCAATTCCTCAAGGTCCGCGTTTGAGTAAATCTCCAGGAATAAAATAAACTTACTGAGTGACGTATTATCCACTTAAGTCCTCTGGACTGCGAGGTTAGAGGGGGCAGAGGGTGGTCGCGATGTAATAACCCACAGCTGGCTCTGCAGCTCTCACACAGGCTGCCTGGTGAAGGCTCTATTTAGTGGGCGCTAAGTAATGTGTAATGTAAAGCACAGTGAAATGATCCAGCCACGTTAATGATACAACAAGGTGACATGCCCATATCGGGGGGCTTAATTACGTTTTGGGCGGCAGCAAAATAAAAGCCCGTTGTCAGATGTGCTGCTCTGTGTTTATTCACTGCTGGTGACTCACTGTCACATTAACCCACATCTAACAATATCTTCGTGCAGTCACAGAGCCCGTTCTGTTTAGTGACCTTTTATTTCAGCTTCCCACCAACCTCAGCATATACACAGGGATGTATATGAAGAGCTCCTGCCATGAATCATTAGTAAACGTCTTCAAGTGTCATAATATTAATGCATTCTGCCTTTAACTACACCAACATGTTTCCCCATCAAATTAAAGGGTAATAAGGAGGCCTAAAGCAACGTTAGCGTAGCGTCTGAAGCGTGTTAGACCTTCTGCGAGGCGTTCACATTTCCCTGACATTTAGGTAGATAATGAGCAACAATCTCCCCGTCTTTAAATCCCCTTGTGAATCTTCTGGCATTTAAGTCTATTTTTTTTCCCCCTCCTGTCTTTAAATATTTGATGAGGAGGGTGTTATCAGGAGTGGATATTCCTGGCTGTGTGACCACTTCATCATGCTCTCTTCTTTTACACTGACTCAGGTGTGTTTCTCCGAGGTCTTCTATCAGCTTTACATTTCGGGTTAGAGAATTATAGTCAGGTGGAAACCATTTCCTTTTGAATGTGTTTGTCTGCTGTCCTCATGTTGAAAGTCTGTGGACTGATATCAGTGATAAAGCTGGCTGACATGAATCTTAGACTTCTTAATATTAAATTGGTTTGTCTAAATCCTTAATATCGATATCAGACCCAAAAATCCCAGATCTGTCTGGCCCTAGTTTAAACCTAAACAGTCTTTTTATTTTTTTATTATAAGCCTTTTGTTAGTAAAATACAATAATTTATAGAAACTTTGATAAAGTAGCACTAAACTATCTGAAATTGGAAAAATAAAAGTGAAGATGGAAATGATTTAAAACCCTCCATACACTCCTCTGGTCATTTGTGTAAGTCAGCTGATGACTTAGATGACATTTTTATCATTATTCAGATTACTGAGGGGATCTTGTTTATTTTATTTTGTCTTTTTATCTTTTTGATTTAATTCATGTTTTAGCTTTCTGGAATGAATACTTTTTTTTTCCAGTATGTGGACAAATATCCTAACATCAGATGTTGGTTGTGTCCATTTTTTAAACATTATTTTTATTGACATACTGTATTCTGACGACAACATATAAACCATACAAAAATCTAACTATGTAAGCCATCCCAAGGATACAAACACCAACACTCACATTTAGTATTCAGTTTGTTAAAGCTATTTTTAAACCTTTTTTTTTTAAACAATGTGATTTTTTTCTACAATGGTGGAAAGATCATGACTGAACAAAAGGACAAGGATTTTATTTGCTGATCGTCTTCTCTATAAACAGTATTTATCAAATCGATTTAACCTAGACCTATGAACTGCTTTTTTCTGTTTTTTTTTTCTGAATGAGAATATCACTTTGCAGAGCTCAGAATAAATGCTCCTTTCTTTCTACTAAGTGGAATCGTCTTCAAAACAAACTGTACCAATGTACATTTTTTAATCCAACAAAGATTTCCTCAATGCGGTATTTCTCAGACTTTTCATTTCAAATTACAAAATAAGCACTAAAAAGGAAGATGTTGTTGTTCTCTGTTTTTTGGGACGAGCCCTCCATGATTGCGTCACTCAGAATTCCCCCCGGTCAGGTCTGCAGTGCCGGTTCACAACTACCTCACCGAGCTCACACAGCTCACTACCCGTGGTCATCATCGCAGCTGGCTACATATTCGATGTGACATCTCCTTCCATCTTCCAATGAATTTTTTATGTGCTTCCTCTCCCACTCGCACGCAGACGGGGCTCGTATCAGCCCCGCTCTGTAAGTCTATGCTACTGTAAATTACAGTGTCGCCTTTGGAGTCTGTGACCCCTCTGTCCTGTTATTATAACTATAGATTGATCCACTGCAGGTTTCCATACTGACTGGATTCATGCAGACCGACACATTGTTATGCACAATAACAGATAATATAAAAGCATCGGGTTCTGGAGAGACAAACGGGTGCAGCTAAGGAAGGGGGAAATCCTGTCAATCATTAGAAATATCCATGAAGTTCTTATTAGGAATCATGCCTGTATGTCAAATCTAATATTCTATTATACTAAGAAGACTCCAGTGTGGACCTTTCTTTAAACCAACAAGGCACACTTTTCCCATGCAACTCCTAGTCTAGTGATATCGACTGAAAAAGAAAGACAAACTTCTTGATTTTACTCACCGCTTAACTGACGGTTTGATGCCACACTTGTGCCGTGCATATCCGATCATGTAATAATGCACTCAGGTATCGACAGCCTCATTGATCTGCAGGCCCCTACAAGAGATCAATCAGAGGGGAGAGGTGTGGTTATCTACAGGCTCTACACATGCACCCGTTCAATCACACAGATATACATTTCATCTGATCCCATTATGTTTTATCTCCTCTGAGCTCGTTAGCAGATAGTGACTGCGTATTAGTGTAGTGTGTAAAATGTGTTTTCAATCTAGTATTTAGGATGGGGAGACTAACCTGTAGGAGACAACTACTGTACAGGAGAGTGGAGAGTGCACATCAGTACTTATTGTGATGTACATTTCAACCTGTTGTTGTCGAGTCACTTCAGTATAAAGTGTGATTATAAAACTCTCAGAGTGATGTAAATGCAGACGCACAGTGACTAATAGAAGCACGGGGACATCTGAGTATGGTAATAAATTTGTCTCAAGAGTAGAACTGAAATCTATTAGTGGATAAATTGATTCGATGGTAGACAGAAAAATATCTGTTTGAAAGAGTTTTGGCAGGGAGCTGCTATAACCTGGTGCCCTGAGTAATTTGTAGTAAAAGGGAAGTTTGTTCTTGGCACTGTAAAAACCTGCCATGTTCACAATTTGTGGGAATCCTACATTTTCATTTGGCAGACGCTTTTGTCTAAAACCTTACACATCTGAGAGTAAATACAACTAGGGATGTTCCTAGCTGACTAATTTCCAAGTCGGTTAACGTAAAAAGTAAATTTCCTTTACTAGAGAAAAGAAAGACAAGAAAATGTGCTCGTTTACATCCAGGTTATAGAGTGGGGAGAGCAAGCCCCTTGAGGCCCCTAGTGGCAGGTGTCTGCATTACAGTGTAAGCATAAAGTGACCATCATCGAAGACCAAAATATCATAATCAATAATAATATCATAACTGCAAAATGGCATCTGTTTGATGCGACTGCATGTCAGGGTTTTTTTTTTACTTTTAGTTTATCTAATAGACCGAACAATAAATGCTGAAAATGTTTGGCAGAGAACCTGACAATGAATATAAACCTTATACATTACATACATCCCTAAACATACACATACAGAGCACTGTAATGAGGCTAATTTAAAAAGTCGTAGTCTCCATTCCTAAAAAAAAAAAAAAAAAAGCACACAAAAAGCAGCGTTACATTTCCACACTGAAATATGAGCAAACAGGAAATCAGCTGTTTCATGTTTCCCTTTCAGGACCAGCTCACATTTACACTGTGGTTATTTCTGTAACATTCCTGTAACTGAGAACTGTCTTCGATTGCCAAAAAGATGTCCATTTTACAGAAACATGTAGCCAACAACGGTGCCTATTATATGTCTGTATGTGAAATGAAGGGCTATGAATTCTATTCACATCAACCCACTGTCTCACTGCTGAGTGTTTCCTCTCACATTACAAACACATGTACATGAAGAACAGTAAACACTCGGGTGTCCACAGTTTTGAGTGTGACTGTGATTTAATCTTGAACTCTGTGACTGACTGCTGACTCGTCCAGCAGATACTCCTGAACTCTAGTCCAATGCATGCTGGGATAGACTCAAGCTGACCACCAGACACAATGATTTAAAAATGGGTTGATGGTTAGCCTAGCGGTTATAAAGCTTGCCCCATGTACAGAGGCTACGTTTGTTAGAATCCGACTTCGACCCTTTGCTGCAAGACATCCCCCCAACTCTCTCGTCCCAGCATTTCCTGTCTCTCTTCAGCTGTCCTATCCAACAAAGTCAAACGGCCCAAAAATATAACTTTAAAAAAACGATGTGGATGTGGATCATTTTTTATCAGGGCTACAGTAACGCCTGCTTTTTGTCGGCTCTTGTGAACACAAAAAGAGTTTCACAGCAGAGTAGAAAAACCCTGCATCCTCCACAGCTGGTGGCCCCTGAGAATTCCCTCCATCCCTCGAAGAAAAAAAAAAAATCTACCTTTCAGCAAGTCGCCAAGCTGTTTGCTGACGCACAAAAAAAAAGGAACGAGGTAAGAAAAACTCCTTTACACTTTTTTAAACATTATAACTGGTGTCTCCCTTACTTCCTATGTTTCAAATGAGGAGTGAGATGGGGATGTGCGTTTCATTCCTCAAACTGACCGATCACCATTGATCATATATCAAGCTGGGAGCGAGTCAGAGTCATCGACTGAGCAGAATGGAGATCTGACATTCGACATGTGGCTATGTTGTGTGTATTTTTAGTCAACATGAAGGCCTGCTGAAATGTCATACCTTAATCGTATTCTGAAAACAGTGTTGTTAATGAGAGATCTTTGTGTGTGTGTGTGTGTGTGTGGGTGTGTTCTTGTCATTTAAAAGTCATTTAGAAGTGTTAAGATGTTTTTGGGTTGGAGAAGAAAATCAAATTGAAGGTGTCACTTTGCTCTCAGGTATGATTAGGTATGACATTTTTTAGGCTAAGAGATTTATTAATTCAAAAGATAATAGGCAGATTAATCAAGAAAGAAAATAATAAACACTGCTGTAGCTGAGTTTTTTAATAAAGATCTTTTATGTTGCAGAGTCAGATTGATTTTATGTATGAATCTGGGAAGATAAGTAATCTATATGAATACATTACATCTTCATCACCAAGTTCTCTACACAGAATTTTCAAATATTTGCTGGTTTTGAAATGATACAACAAGGTGACATGGCTTCTAGTATTCAATATTTCTACTTGCCATCAATAACAGGCGAGGGAGATTATTTGGGTATTTGTATGTCATACAAATGGAAGTCTCAAATTTGAGCTCCTGCAAAAATATTTCAGCCGTAAATTAACCAACAGAGTAATCAATGAAGACACTAATTGTTCTTTCTGGCCTGGCTGTACGTTGGAGTACTGTAAGAGGAAAAGGACATCAATGATTTGTTTGTGAGAGAGAGCCTGCAAATTAGAGCTTCAATGATTAATCAATGACTTGATGACTTGACTGAAAGAAAATTAAACCTCAACTTCTGTGATAATCCACTAAGTCTTTAAGAATTATTTAAGCAGAAATGTGAAATGTCTCCTGGTTACAGCTTTCCATATGCGAGTATTTGTTATTACCTTGAATAACAGCAATTAATCAATCAATCTTTATATGTACTCGCCAATTAATAACAATTTCTAGACACTTCAGTAAAGAGCAGGTGAAAGACCCCACACTCTGATATATTATTAAGACTAAACACTGATCCAGAAACTGAAGAGTCGTTCTGTTTTGGGCAAAGGAAACTATTTGAAGACGTTATTTTGGAATCTCTGAATGACTCTTAGACATTTCCGAGACTAAAAGATTAACCGATTAGTCGATAATGAAAATAATCTTTCGTTTCAGCATTACTGCAAATGCTCCATGTGTCACCATGTGTTCATGAGTGACTCCTGGCTGAAGCCTCTTCTTCTCCTGTTTCTGGCAGGTCTGCAGGGGCAGCGTGCAGCGTGCAGGGATACAGTGCCGGGTTAAGTGGCCCACAATCTAATCACTCTAATGTCTGTAGCAGCTCTAAATCACACAGTCTGGCTGCAGAGAACGCTCACTCTGTCCTTCAAAAGGGGGGAAGCTTTTCATGACTCCTTCCATATTGTAATTATTCCAACTGGATATGAGCTATTGCACTTATTGGCTGGGGCAAGGCACCGGCTGCCTCCGCTTCCATTGGCTGCCTGGACACCCCTGAGCCGCCTCCCATTGGTCGCCCAGAGGAGAGTGGGAGGAGATCTCCTCCCCATCCTCCCCCTGTGGCAGAGCGTGTAAATGTAAAGACTCTTTCTCTGCCTATTATCTGAGTGACTCGGGGTTTTGGTGTCTGCCTCCGAGCCTGTGCGTGTGTGTGTGAGTGTGTATGTTGGAGGGAGAAAAGAGATAAAGAGAGAGAGAGTAAGGGAGGGAGAGACCAGCAGCGTTTCTTCTCCCCCCTTTAGCCTCCCCGTCTCCCTGCTCCCTGTCACTCCATCCTTCTTCCCCTCTCCTGGACCACCCTCCAGCCCTGCTTCAAGCCAAGACCGAGACCCCCTACCACCACCCAGACCACCCCGGGACCCTTTGACTCTCCTCACTTCTCCGTCCCACCTCTGAGCAGGTAAGACCCGGACTTCTTTCAGGCTTTAAAAAGTACTTCCTACTCTGTCCTCTCCTCTCCTCTTCGTCTCTTGTTTTGTTTTCTAACACTCACTTGTCTCCGGCCTCTCCGTCCTCCATGCATGTATATTTCAAGTTTCCCCTGGGGCACTTCTGTCCCTCTCGGAAAAGTGACACAGTTGCAGGAGATGATATCAGTGAGGTCACTCTAGTTTTCCTTCTTCCTCTGATATTCTGCTCCGATAACAACTTCCTCCCTCCCTCCCTCCCTCTCGGTCCCCGCAATCTTTTCATCTTCATCTCCTCGTGTCTTTTGCATACCCTCCGGCTTTCAACGTGCAAATTCAGTTAGAAAGTGAGTCAAATCTTTTGTTTTCAGTTGTGCTTGGAGCACAAGTTGACAAGGACAACATGCTGTGTTTTGGTCGTGGAAAAAAAAAGCATCTCTAATTGATTTCTTTTAGAGTGTTTATGTTAGTTGGTAATGGCTATTTATAGACGCTGACGTACCAAACACACGTGCTATCGCTAGGCTACTTTCCTAATGCCGGGACAGAACAGCGAACCGTCCACTGGCTCCAGAACGCATGACATTGCACAAAGTGTAATGACTTTACAAGGCAGTGAGTCGCTTGATTGAATCAAGCAATCGTTCCAGGAGGAGAACTCCAATATTAACATGGCCCATAAAGCATTCCTGGCAACAGCCGAGGAGAAAGAAAAACTGCTTAGTTCTCCATCCGCACATCCTGTACTTTACCAGGAAGGGGAAGTGGAGTGTGTGTATGTGTTTGTGAGGGAGACAGAGATACTGCTAAAGTGCTTTAGACATCAATACTGGCAGACAGGAGTTTTTAAAGCCACTCTATCATTTCTGAAAATTGGACCTTACAACATCAACAACTGAGGAAATGCTTCTGCTGATCTGCTAATCATGCTGTTCTGATTCTTTGAAGAGTTCTTAAGAGGCAATTGTCTTAATGCAGGTGTTTTTTTCAATCTGATATATAATATCGTATAATCTTTTAAACAACTCCAAATTAAAACCTGCAAAGCTATAAGCATGTTCTGTTTTTTTTTAATTCTTCAGATAATTCCAACAAAAGTTAATTCTCCTCCAATCACACGTCAAGTTTCCTTCCTCATCGTAGTCATCTTAATTTGCATGTTTACAACGTTATTAAGTTTTCCTGGCTGTGACTTTCAAGCTTCTCTATCAGTTAATTTGACCTTTCTTTCTCCAACAATGACTTTCTAATTTAGAAAAAAAAAAAGAAAACGCACATCTGTGACGCAAAGCCTCATGGGAATGGAGGCTTCCCAAAAGGACCGCCTTGAGAATCTGTGAGGAATAACTTAGGGACAGAATGACATCCTTTGACACTTCAAAATGTAATTCCAAACAGCCTTGTCATTTTGCATATTTATGATGTTTTTTAAACATAAACATGTCATTGAAAGGCGGATTTATGATGTTTTTGGCAGCATTCGCATATTGAATCATTCAGGTGTCAGGTTGTTTGGTTTATTAAGGAAATGTAAATTGGCTGTCTCTACTTCCTGAAGGGACATGTTAAGTGTGCGTCTGCGCCTGCTCCTCTCAGATGCTCAGCTGGATTAAATCCAAAATCAAAACAGCTCACCCTGCTCATATTTAACCCAGACTACAAATAACATGCATCATCACAGAGAGCCTGCGATAGGAGACCAAAAAAAAAAAAAAACAGTCAACGCTGGATGCAAAGTTGCGTTTCTCATTAAACAAAAACATAAGTGATGTTGAAAAATGTGTGTGATCAATACCAGCATACTTGGCAGGCTGACTTGCATCAAGCAGTCTTGTGCATTTTCTGAATTAAGTTTTACATTTGGATGAATGACAGGATGATGTATCGTCAAAGAGGGAAAGTTGTCTGCTATTTTTTCAAGCATATTCAGAAAATCATGAAATCAATCAGGTTTGTAGCACGTTGAAGTCGCAACATATCTTCTGTAATAATCATAATGCACAAAGGTTAGGTCACAGGCTGACACATCTAAAACACAGTGATGGAGCTAAAGAAGTACGGGGGTAAAAACCTGAATTAGCTCTCCATGCACAGACTTTTTCGGGCCGAGCTGCTCCCATGCAGCAGACATATTTAATGCACTTACAGCACATCAACTCTTTCAGGGTAAGCTCTCTTAAGAATGCATACGTAAAATCCCTTGTACTATGAGATATTTATGAGCCTCTGCGACGTGGTTGCACACTCCTGCTCGTGCACGCACACGCCTTCATAAGCCACCGCTGCTGTGAGCTTAAGTTGAGCTGTGCGCAGTTAATGCAGACAATGAGTGTGGCTCGCCATGTCAGAGCAGTTTTATACTTTGTCATCACGTTGACACACGCATCAGTTTAGGTGCGCTAAGGTGTTGTGGAGGTGTGATGTCATCTGAGTAAGGAAGACAAGTGAAGCATTGAAGTGGCAGTATGTGAAATGTGAGCGGACGGGCTTTTGTTTTATTCATACTTCATTGAGAAAAGAGGTGTAAAATCTGAAGATGACTTACGATTCATCAGTTATGAATGGGCTACTTTCTCCCACAGTCACTTAAAAAATGAATTCTTAGTAACATACATTTTATTGCTCTGAATTCATTTGCAATGCCTTCCTGTCTCTGCCGCTAAATTTCCATTTGGAACAACCGCACTGTAAAAAAAGATGGATCACATGCATCCAGTACATTCAGCCAGGCTTCCTTCCATGTAAAGCCAACGCTCTGCAAGCAGCTGGCCCCTTTGTGCTTTGGCCCCTTCGAGCCGTTCCGGATCTCCCGCTGGCCTGGCTCGGGGCACACCGAGTTGTCGGGGTAGGGACTGGCTCAGAGTGAAGAAGGCCATGGACACTGACTGGCTGCCGTCTTAGCAGCTCACACAGAGACATGGAGGGAAAGAACGGATGCAGACATAAGGCTGGAGAGAAATGATCGCTGGTCTAGCACCCGCTCTGGTCTCTTATCTTCTTAAAAGAGGAACTTTAAGTTTCATGTTGGAACTAAATCAAACATTTGGAATACATTTATTGTACTCATTTGTCACATTTAATAAAACTAAATTATTAAATTATTACAGGATTAAAGCTAGAGACAATGGTGCCGCAGAATGAGTCAGAAGGAAACATCATTACGACCCAAATGTGGTCATAAATTATCTTCAGCCACTTGTAGCCCCAAATGTTTTTCTAAGTATCACCGCAGAACAAAACAGAACTCTATGACTTGTTTTTTTTTAGTAAACACATAACAGGGTTATATTATTAATTCAGATTTTTTTTGTAGAGATTAATAAGGTTAATGATGCTTGTTGTCGTTGTTTTGATTCATTATGAACACAGCTTCTGAAAATGACATTAAAAGTTGAAAGTAAATCCATTTAACTTTTTTTTTGGACTTAAAAAGTTTCATTTGCAAGTTCAAGTTTGCCGATGACTCACACACTTATGTGTCTGAATTATTTATATATTTTATTAGAACATTTTATCAGATCTAATCTTCATTTTGTTTTGTACCAGGAGCAGGATCAGTTCTCAGATTCAGTTCATCTAAAATGTCCTTTAAGTGTACTTTGTGAATTTAATATCAAATACCTTCTGATGACATCTCATCTCCTGCTTATGGACTCTGTAGTTGAATGTTTTTAACAAGCTGCCCAGCGTGCAGGTTTATTGTGATGCAGTCATTATTCCCCTCTTCATTGGTCAGTCTGGTTTGTAACACATGAATGTGATTTTGCTGTTTGATTATGTTGACCACCTGACTAGAGGCACATCATGTAAAGGCTGCTAAGCTTGTGTAAAGAAAAAATAAATTATGAAGGGTTCAGTGCCTGCGGTCAAGGCTGAATTCAGACCCTCAATAAGACCCCCCCCCCCCCCTCTGTTCAGGGTCACAGGATCCCTTCATCCCGGGCTCCTCCAATAAATCATGTCATCAGTCACATAGCAGCTATAACGTATAGGTCTCTATAGCTTTTAGGAAATGTAATCATCTTAAATCAATCTAACATTACATTAGTCTGTCATCTTTATTTTTTCTTGACTTGGCAAACCAGTTTATGAAATCTCTTAAAACAACCCTGACCAGATCTGCCATCACTGTGACCTTTTTGACGTGACTCTATTTTACTATTGCAGCTCGATGCCAGCTATTTTTGACAAACTGTTACTGGAGCCAGAGTTATTGATCTGCTCATACGGACCTTTCTTACATATAGTGCTATTGGGGTGCAAGCTTTCCGATAAACGCCAATATGCAGACTTTGTTCCAGTAGGCAAGAAAAAAAAAACTTTAGATATTCTAGAAATGATATCACTACATCGTCTACACATTTCAGAAATACAAACTGCAAATCAGTTTCTAATTGCACCAATAGGCCAGACATATACTCATATACAACTACCTGATGTGCAGGACGTAAACATCAGACATGTTGATACTCATGAAGGGTGTCATGGTCCTGGTGTTTCGCTTTAATGAGTGACCCTGTTATCCGACGACTTTCAGCAGGAAGCGTCCGTAGATGTCGTAGTTACAGCAGTTATTGAAAACTGAAAAGGTCCTTCCAAATGCCTCTTTTGTAGTGTTTCATAATGTCTAAATATTCTAATCAGACATGTATAATAAACTGAACAAATATAAATGCAGGTCTAGCAGCTTGTTGTCTTTGCTGCTGTGTTGATTCTGTCACATCCCCTCAGCCTCTACACTGTTCACGTTTCATTCATTTGCAAGTGCAAAGTATATGTGACAAGGGAATTGGAGGCAGCCATCATGTATGTACACATAGTTAGCCTTATTGTCTGTAGCACCTGTAGCAGAGAAAAACAGCTAAGCAGACAGAGGTCAGTGCTAAAGTTAGCTGACTTGATCGTAATTAATTTATCCTCTTTGACTTTACATATGTCAAGCGCAGCTGCTCGTATGATCTTAGTAGGGACATATATATAGTATATTGTTGGCAACACATGTTACTCTAAATGTTTGTTGAATAAATTACTTGGCTATGCTTTCTTCTTCTGGTGCTGCCCTACTTGCTACCGAGCTCTAGTGCTGATGCAGTTTTAATCTACTTGAAGTTTCAGGGCTGCTGGTTGTGTGTGCCAATGGTCCAAGACAAAATGTCAGTAGTTCTCTTTGAATTGTTCTCTTGCTACAAAACTCCACCATTTTGCTTTTACTTACAGCGGCCCTGAGGCGAACTTATCTTTCTTCCCCCACGTGGCGGCAGGGCTCACGTTTGGAAAGTTGGGGCTCGTGTGGAAAAAAAAGAACATGTGTGAAACATGTTTGAAGCTCTGAGCAAAACATGACAGACGAAGCGCAGCCTCATCATCAGTGTGAACACAGAGCTAAGAACAACAAATCACTTGTTTCATTCAGAACTGGGATTTGAGGACTGCTGTCTTACAGACTCACAGAACTGATGAGATGCACACAGCAGAAAACATAGCAGGCTGGATCCAGGAGGTCCACATGCAACATGTTTTTAACCAATCAAAAAATACGTAATTTGCAAGGAATCAAGTATCGTTCACAAAGTAAAGAGAGTACTCAAATAGTAAAACTACTGTAAATGCCATTGACTAGTTGCTGCGGAAAATTATATATTGTGAATACAAAAATGCATAATGTATTCATTGCTTTTGCACATGTGACATAGCATTTCCAATTTGATTTGCCAGGCCATGCAAGATCATAGACATATCGCATGTCAAATCTTCATTATGCCTAATAAGAAAGTGTGCATGTAATCACAGCTGCTGACACAGAAAACTATTCTAACACTCCCTTATTCACTCTCACTCGATTGGTGAGCATTTCTCCGTCACTGTTCTGGGCTTTAAACTTAAAAAACAATCTATTCTGAGTCATAATTCAGAACAGAATATAGGGGTTGTGTGGGATTTGAGGCATCGCCCGAGGCTGGAATTGAACACAGCACCTTTTGAAATCTGAAGCTATTGGGGAGAATTATGATATGTGAAACCTGAGGGCCTTTTTGTCTCTTATGCAAAGCCACTGGCTGATGTAATTCAAGCTCGCTGAGGGTTATGGGATCAATCAGCAGAGGATAGAGGGGGGAAGTAGAGAGAGGCTGGTTAAGAAGGGAAAGGTGGAGCAGCAACAGAGCTTTAACATTCCCTGCTGCTTTCCTAGCATCACTCTGGGTGGTGCAGTGTGGTCATAAATAGGCAGCCCCTCTGCCCCCTGTGTTAGTGCTATTTTTATACCCGCTAATACAGGGGGGGTTAGAGAACCAGCTGTGTGGTGAAGTGACAAGAAAACGTTATTGTTGGCTCCGAGTTAAGAGAGCTCTAGTGATAAAAGAAGCATGCACATACCCATGGAAGGGTGTTTGTGGAAGAATTAGACTGGTGGTGTGGCTGCTTTTTATGAGATTAGAGTTCAAATGTTCTCATTTATGGAACTGTTGAAGCATTAACATATTGGATCTTTTTCCACATTGTGATAGTGAGGATAGTGAGGTAGAGAGGTGAAAAGTTCAGCAACAAGTCCAAATGATTGCCTAATCTTCCTAATCTTTTTCTATTCATGACCACTCGACTTTTGTGCAGAGTATTTCCTTTCTGGGTTAACAGAACAGGAAATGTGCAACAGCAGAAACCATTCTGGAGACCAAGAGAGGCGGTTCAAATGTAAGTCACAAGAATCAGATAGAAGTTTGACATATTTTAAATGCAGCGTAGTGCTCAAGTAGTTATGGATTATTAGACTTGTCAGTTTCATGTTTTGCATTATCCTGCTGAAATTGATCAAAAAGAGACAAAAAAAAAAACAGCTATAGTCTTTAGTCTGCAGGCGTTTATTGCTTCTTCACTGTTCATATGTGGCAATGACATTGTGCTAAGATTGCTGTTTGCTTGTATGTATGTTGTGAATTGAAAAACACAAGCTAAAGCAAAAGTTGCAGAGCTATAGGTTGTATATTATCTGAGGGATCATTCATTTGTCATCCAATTTTCCAAATATTAATTAATTAAATCAATCAAAAAACACTTTGATTCGACAGTGGAACTGGAAACCAGTCATTGTTGTTCACAGTCGATGTTGATCCAGTTTTATGATGAAAAGGCATATGCACACTTTGGCTAAGTCTGCAACATGTGATGTAATTAATTATTTAAAGGTCTGAGCTGGACTGTTTTTTTTTTTTTAAATCCTGCACCCACCTGCAGACTCAAAATGTTGGACCACTCCAACCCCTCTCTGCAGAGATTCAGTCCTGTCGGCAACTATTTTTTGGCAAATCTGTGTCACCATCCTGCAGGCAAAATAACACTTAAAACCCCCACATATGCTTCATATCTCTGCATGTTTGACCTCTATAGTATCATGCTGGTGTTTCATTATTAATACTGTAAGTAATTAATCATTTATCCTCTAATTACCACTTTTCTCGAAGCATTGCTTTTATAATCTGAGCTGAATTATGAATGGGAGTGTTTTGAGCCTGAGTCAACAACTGAGTTCCTCATAATCTAGTTTTAAAAGTGAATCAACCCAATCAGTATCTTAATACAGTATATGTATGGGCTGAATAGGACAACAAAGGTAGCCTTCATGGAGAGGGTGGATATATCAAATTTACATTGCATGGCACCTGTTTTTAGACACACTCTTGCACTGGATTGCTTTTTAAAAGAAAAAGAAAGAGTTGGTTAAGACGGAAAAGTAAGATGTAGAGAAGTTGGCTCATTAGCTCCTTCTTGACTCTACACAGTTGACCAATAAGTCAACCTTTCAGCTGAATCTTTGGGAGTGTTGGTTCGTCTCAAACTGTCAGACAAACCGCTCAGAAATGTTGTCAGATTGTAGTTAGGACAGACGGGGACTACTGAAACTGAAACTTTGAGAGGCATCAAACAAGCACCTCCATGAAGACAGACTTGAACCCCCGGACACAGCATGATCAAAAACAAAACAAAAACCAGAAGTTACATAGGGTGACTACTTCCTCGCCTCTTGAAACCTATTCGTCCAATGAGAAAGTTGCACTTGAGCAAACCTAGTTCGACTCGTCATTAGAAAGAATACCAGGAGGATCTAGGACCTCAGATATTAGAGATGTTACTACGATGAAGCATTATATTCCCACAGCTTTCTCAAAACTTTTGCTTACAACAAAGTTTACTTGATGCAGCTACCTCTAATACAGAATATGTATATAAGAAAGTATGTAAGGTGTTTTTAGCCCTTGATGTTTTGCTTCTTTGATTAAAAGGATGAGTTGTTTGTTTGCATTTCTCACTCCAAATTATCTTCATGGGCCTTGATTCACTGATCTGAAACACTCATTCCCCCCACCCAAATCTACATGAAGCTGTAGACCTGTACAAACTAGTGTCAAGATGCAGGACACAAAGTAGGGAAAGTAGGGTAAGAAAATCTTAAGTTTTCTTTCTCTTATTCTGTCTCATCAAATCAGTCTACCTTTAGCCACGCTTCAAGAGGAGATTTTCAAAAACTCCGTACTGCTTAACAGTATTTACAGCCGCTCTTTTGAGCACGACTCACAGCCACAGTCTGCTTTTTTATCACCATGGACCAAGGACAAGCGAGACATCAGTCGAGACACACGTTCAACAGATAGATTCGTTGTAGTAGAGATACAAATCCGTACTGTGCTGGGCACAAGTGACACAGCGTAAAGCCATTCCAGCACTTACAGTAGCCTATGTTACAGTCCATACACATGCTGCAAGTGAGCTAACCCACTTAAATTTAGGATTAAACTATTTTACCTGAGTGGTGTTTTGTAAGCACTGATACCCGCTCTGATACGAGGAGGAGGCGGAGCCGTTTGATCAATGAGTGTGTGAGACCGCTGACTCTGCTCTAAGTGTCAGAGTGAAACTTGCAGATGATCGGGGTTGTTGTCTGTCACTAATCACTATTAAACACTGCTTTTATTTACCTACCATTATGGCAGGTAGGTTGAGCAATCGATGTTGCCTCATGTGTGCACTATAACCAAAAAATCCATGTAGTGTCAGAGCGTAATACATTGATACTGGTTTACCGCCCACATCTGCATAGAGCGAAAAAATGATATTAGCAATACCAATAAAATGACTTTTTGGGCAAGATACTGGTCCAGGTGAAGATGGCATAGATTAAGATGTACAAAGGACACGTGATGAAAATGTATGTGTATCTGTGACAGCTGATTTCCATGGTATACACCAACCAGATTTTGGCACATCAGACAAATTTAAATGCCAACAATCAGCTGTCACTTCACTTTTCAAATTACTCTTAATGAAAGATTAGCTTATCAATGAACTTTGCTCAAGAAAGCAACATCAGTGGGACCTTTTAAATCATCCTCTGAAAGCAATAAATAGTACTTGTTACTAATCTGTTGTCTTTGGGTGAGTCAGGTAATAATCTGTCAATGGAGAAACATAAAAAGCCAAAAACATTGCCACACCAATGCCGGAAAAAAGCTGACATGTTATAAATCAATGTTCATAATCAAAATCAGACTCTGTGACAGTTCAGCAGTGCTGGCAGCTGCTGCTGACAGACGGGTCTCAAATGTAGTGCAGTGGGTCATGAAAAATGCACAGTAGGCTGTATTTCACCAAAACAATGTAGATTACAGCTTCATTCACAGTAAAAGGAATCTATTTGTAGAACTATGCAGCAGTTACTCTGAATGTGATGATTCACATTAAGTAAAAGCCTGCAGAAAATTCACTGTGTCCTCTTCAAAGACGGAAAAAAAAAAAAACAGACATGTCTGCAGCTTACAGTGAAAATTCACGTCTGGTGATGTCAGGAGAAAGTGTAACAGATATTCTAAAGCTCATCTCTTAGCTCGGGCTCTTGGCACTCGCCGCTGCCTCTCAGCGTTTTTGCTTGATTAAAAAGCACCCAGGAGTTGGTAAGCGCGTGGTAGGTGCGAGCGCACACCCTGACAGCTTAACATACTGATTATTCAAGCCTCTTAGGCTAAGCCACGGCACTCGAGTGATGAACGTCAACTCCCCTCCCTCCCTCACACAGGCTCCATTTCTCTCGCTCTCTCTTTTATTCTTCATTTGAAAGAGTGGAAAGCCAGTGACAGCTTGCAGAAGGCAAACCTGTTGTCTGGGAAGCAGAGGGGATCAGTGACACAGTGATTCATACACTGCTGCAGCTTTATTTAGACATAATCCACACAGTGCAGGGTCCTCGCTCGCAACTTCTTGTATGACGCTGGTTAGCAATAACCCGGCTGTGTGTTGTCCTACTCTGCAGACCACAGGGAGAGTCCCACCAGTGGGGTTTAATGCATTAGTGGTTGTCTGATGTCCTCCAGAAGGAGGTCAAAGCATTGTGCTGTTTTGTCATTACAGCAAAACTTAGATCATGTGTTTTGTGTTTAGGGACCATTAAAGTATGTTTTCAGCATGTCCAGTCTGTTCCTGTTCAGCTCTGTGTGTTAGCATTACAGTTTCCACTCTACTGCCCATATTCATTTACAGCAATGATAAAGGCTGCTCCTGTTAACTCAGCTTTTCAAGAACGTTTGTCATTCCAGTTAAATGTCAAGACGTGACAGAGAAATGCCACAAAGGCAATATAGGCTGTATCTGTTCAGGTGTTACACCGTGTTGTAAGCCGGGCTCAGGGCGCTCTCAGCTGGTTGGTGAGGCCTTGACTGCCACCACTGAGCCACACCTGACCGACAGATTGGTCCCAGCTGGAGGCTGAGGGAGGAACAGACACAGCAGAAGCTTACCTAGAGATTCAGCTGACATTATGTTCATGTACAATGGAAGAGTGCAGAAAAATCCCCCTCTTCTGCCGGAGTTTGGGAAATCTGTTTTTTTTTTTGTTTTTTTTGTTTTTTTTAATCATTTTGTTATTATTATTATGGTTATTATTTTTGGGTAATGCCTTTCCTGATAGGACAGCTCAGAGTGAAGATACTGCAGTAGGAGGAGAGTGTGGGGGAAGCACGCAGCAAAAGTCAAGGGTCGGATTCGAACCAGGACTGGCCGCAGGACCTCTGCACATGGGACGCATGCTGTAACTGCTGAGCTAAAACCAGCATCTTTAAAATGAAGCTTTTGTTTGAAATGCTCAAATATTTCTCAAACATGCAGCCACTGTGGTGTTTGAAAATATGTGTTTTTCAACGAGGAAAAGGCGCAGTATGGCTTAAATGAAAATAGTAGAAGACACCCAATTCATTGTCCTGATTTTGTAGTGTTCTAATCCATGTTAAATTTAAATTATAATATGGGACATTCTGAATCTTAACACTGCAAAAATCCAATAAACCCTATGTGGTTACAGTAATGACTTCCTAAAGAGAGTGTAGTCAAACTCCCTCTTGATTTGTTTTTTCTCAGCTACAGTATGTGTTCATATGGACTGGACAACGCTTCCTTCAGCTTGTTTATGTTTCGCTCAGTGGCTCAAACATGTTTCGTACATGGGTTTTTTTCTTCCGAGCAAACCCCTCCTTCATCAACCATTAACCCTGCCAACACGTGGGTGAAGAGAGAGGGAGCCACATCCACCCAGGGACGCGGTTTTTTGGACGCATTATAACGTAGTGTCATGGCAGGAGTACAACTAAAAGAGAACCAACAGACTTTACAATTCACTTCACTTGGATTAGATATAAAACCATCAATGCAATATGATTACTGAGGAGTGTTTAAGACAAAAATTCAAGTCATATGAAAATGTATTTAAGCACCTGCAGCAAGAGGGCTATAGCAGGAATGCAGCAGCTAACTAAATTAAGATATAGATTTAAATTTCCCTATTTATTTTTCTCTGTAAGGTCGGTAGGCTGTTGACCATGATGTGAACTTATAAGTCCATCTTTTTATATTCCTCCATGTTTAGTCTCTCTCATCTGCATCTTATTTCTTATTCTGCCCTCCTATCTTCGAGGAGAGAGAAGGTACAGCTGTGCTTCCTGTTTCCCTGACACACTTTTTCCTGAATGTCGTCTTTATTTTTTTATTTTTGTACTTTTTTTTATTTTTTTTTATTATTATTGTGCCGTTCCCGAAGCATCTGCAGGAGAGGCTGCTAAGTCAGCGAGAACTCAGCCGGGTGTGCTTAAGCAGATGTAGAAAAGGAGGCGAGCGCTTCAGGAGCTTGAGAAAACACTTCCCCGGGTCGCTGCCGCTGGTGGTGCTCAGAGTCTTAGGTTGTGGGTTTGACGTGAGAGAGCAGCCGTAATGAAATGGGGCAGGTCTGAAAATGGAGAGCTTAAAATCCCATTAGCCCTCACTGCACTTTTCCACCTCCCCATATGTACAACCTAATTCATTAATCACTAAAAATTTCAGAGACCCCCGCAGGGGACCCACTTAAGAATTCCATCATGTACTATAAGAGTAACATTTAGAAGCCTGGTGCACCAAAACAATGCAAAAAGTGTGCATTAACTTTAAACTGTCAAAGATTCCTCACCTTACAGCTGAGCCTCGCTGGACACTCCCTTTTTCCCCCCTGTCGATGTTTCTTTTCACATTAGGAAAAGGGAAATGCTCTTAACCCATCCTTCTTCCTCTATTATTCATTTAATGGAATACTGAAACTGTGTCAGTGCAACTGCTCACATACCAGACCTGCTCTCCTGCCTTTGAGACTTTGCTTCTATGCGTGCACGCCCTTTCCTTGTCTTCTTATCTCCTTCTCTGTGATGTTTCGTCACCTGATGACATTTTGGGGTCTATCTGAGATACACCATCTGTTGAGATCAGCCCTGATCAATGGAAACAACAATTGGTACAACTGGAAAGATGTTGTTCAATAAAAGGTCAAAAGAAAAATGTAAAAGCTGCAACTTCTGTTAATAGATTTTCCGATGCTTATTAGACGCCAATAGCTGCAAAATGTTTTCATGTTTTTTTTTTTTGACATGTTGCAAAGATTTTCCAGAGCAGAGGCACAGTCTGTTTTCCCTGCAGGGACAATCTAAAGGGGAAGCAGATTATTTAACCAGCGTGGTGTGATCTGCACACACAGATTTGATAGAACTTGATCCATCGGCTAATTCGCTTTTGTCGCTCTGTGAGAGGGAGGGCCACGTGACATCATGATAACCCCCCACAATCTTTCACCACCCATGAGCTTGTTGCTGTTGTCGTGTGCAAATCTTGTAACTCCTTTCCGCAGGGAGAAAGGGAACCATTTGAAATGTACACAAAAATGCATGGCTGTTACAAAAAGCATTGTGCAAGTGTCTCTATACTCTGCATGTCATAAACATATAGTCGTGTGCAGAGAATAGACAAAAATGCAGCAAAATGTGGGAGGTTCTTCATTTTTTTCCCTCCTCTGTGGGGATTATGGGTAAAGACTCTGAAACATCAAAGAGTTTCAGTGTCGTCGTGTTAAGGAAAGGCTCTGTGCTGAAGGTGTGAAGACGTCAAACGCTGCTTAATGCAAGATGTTAGGCCTCCCCTGACACACACACACACACACACACACACACACAAGATAAATCACACACACTTTCACCATACATTATAAGCCTATACATCATTCATGATTGGCTCTTACAACTAAGTGGTATATAGAAGCATATTTCTGAATCTGAACAGTTTAAATGGGGCTACAAAGCATGCAGGTTTGGGGGATTTACCTTTGATGTGTATTTCCATTCATTACATTTACATCAGAGCACCATGCAGTGCTGTTGAAAGGTCTTCTTAGCCACTGACCTCATTAATGTTGTTAGATCAAACAATCTTTTATCATCTTTTATCTAACATTGAGCTATTAGGTTCTCCACCGCAGGGTCAGAAAGCCACAGGGGGGCTTCAAGACAATTTCGGGGGCTGTGCCTCTATTCTTGGATAACTCTACTGCTTTGCATTTTTGGGCCAACAATCAAATAATAAGATCCTGAATGGGGAACTTCAAGTATTTTACAGTTAAAGTGGTTTAATGTGTCCTCAAATATCAGACTGTCTTAAATTGAGGACACAGTTGTGCAAGATTTGACTTACTGTAACACACACAAAAGAGACAGCCATACCTGCAGTATATATACGAATCGAGGCCTATTGATGAAAACAGCTCTAATACCTGTGTAAATGTAAGTGTTGAAGAGACCCTGTGGAGTTTCTGATCCATAGTAACACAAAGGAGCAATGTATTTATGTGAAGTAGTGCAATTCCCATCCTTTGTGCTGTTCCTAGTAATTGATTAAAAAATGTCCCATAGCACCAATAAAGACACAGAGGAAGCAGACCACAAACTAAAAAATCCTGGTCCACCTGTACACACTGCAGGATTTTAAAATGTTATTAGCAAATGTGTTTGGGTAATTAACTACATTATGCATATTATTAGACCGCAAGGCTCAACTATGTTTTGGTGAGCAACATCTAAAAAAACAAAACAAGTCAAAGACAGCTTTAAGAAGGAGAAAAATGCTTCAAATATATGCCGAAGATATTTTTACAGTTTGTCCACTAGAGGTCCATGACAAGCCCCATCACAATCAATCCATGTTCATAACTCTGATGACAGCCTATTTAAAAATCAGACTTATCAAAAAACTTTTGTATTGTTATGTTCAGTTGCTAAATTGTGCTTCTATGATTGTCATCAAATCTTTTCTACCAGCTGATACATCCCAGTGGGTTTGGACTGGGGAAGGGTAGTGGTTAGGTTCTATTTTTTTTTTTTTTGGCTATTTTGTCTTTACTTGATTGTGCTTAAGAGAGACAGACAGGACATGCAGGGAGGAGAGAGTGATGATTTCATGCAGACAGAGAAGCGCAGGGAACCCCGGGTTGTTGCAGTGAGGACTACAGTCTCAGCACATGTGGTGCCAACTCCAACCGAGCTTAACAGACTTTTGGATCAATTCAACTTCACAAGTCATGGGGCTGTTTATCATGGTTTCTAAAAAACATGACATTAAGGAGATTCCCCTCGTCTTTTCAGGACATAATGATGCTTAATGCATCCAACCATGATGAGGGAATACAAGAAAGCTGCTTTTTCAGGGATTGTAAGCCATAAAGATCATTCCCTAACTGTTAGCCCAGCTCGTGTTGGACTCTGTAATCATAGCCCTGTGGTTAAGACTGCTCTCGAACAATAGCTCTTTTGTGCTTACACATGTTAGAGTAACAGAAAAGGAAAAGGGAAATAAAACAATGCAACCCACTGTCCTCACGTGGGCAAAGTCAGTAGAGGCAGAAGGGAGCGGAGTTAGTTCAACATCATTAAATCTAACTCTGCACCTTGGGGAGCAATCAGGCTCCATTTGCAGTATGTCTTCCCAAAAGAGGGAAAATCAGGTAATACAGCCCGTCAGGAAAATTGACTGGTCAACAGTTTACTTCTGGTAATTTATCAGATTTATTAAAACTGGCACTTTTCATCTGCAGAAAAATTGTCCGACTAAGGGGAAAGGCAGCTGTGCAGTTTGTGTGCACAGACGGCGGCATGTCTCACGATGCATGAAACTCATTTGGCTGACTGTGTATTTATAGAGAAGTGTAGACGGCTTAATAAAGCACATTATAGAACTGTACTTTCCTTAAATGAAATAAATATATGAAAGCGAGATGTGAATCCTGTGTTGCACATTAGTAGAGCGATGAAGTCATTTCCTGTTCATTCTGAAGACGTCTGCAGGATTAATGAGGCTCATATCCACTTCTGCAGGCAGTACGTTATGTTTCTCATATTACAATGAGGAATAAGTTCATCTGTAATTAGATAATTTTCATGAACTACATAAATGTGTGCCTTAGTCTACAAAAAAAAAAAAATTCTTGCATGATTCATATTAAATTGTTCTTCGGTGTGACGAGAAACATCAATGCATTTCTTGTATGAATGAGACAGAGAATTTAGGAGATGAATGAACGCCACAACACCATAAAAAAACAAAAACAAATTCCCCTTAAAAAATGTCTTCCCAAAATGAGAAAGATGCTTGCAGGTTACATATCATGCAGTTAGAAACAGACTGGAGACTGTAAATCTGAGAAATGCTCATAAAATTGATTTAGCGGGCCGTGATAGGATGTCGATCTTGGAATAAATTGGTTGTGGAACTTTATTTATTGAAGGAGTTGCTTGTCACAGCTGATCACACAAAATCCTCTGTGCCGAAATCAGTAAGCTGCTGGTGACCCCCAACTGTTGGAGGGGGATACTGCACCCACATTACAAATCAGGGTTAAGCAGACACGTGAAGCTGAAAGGTGGGATGATGAAGTCTAAAGCCGAATATATTTAATCATCGTTCTTTACAATTTTAGAGGCAGACTGAAAAACAATCAAACTGCAAAAAAAACAGGCGCAATTGTCTTTAAACCTGATGAGATAAAACATATCCCAGATGTGTCAGCATGTCAGAATAATACAAAATAATGTCTAACACTTGATGAGAATGTTTTTGATTTGTATGCAGAGCTCTGTGCCTCACTGCTCACTCACACAGACGTCACAAAGGATAACCTGATGTGAATAAACAGTGAAACAGGATTGATCTGACGGCCCATAAAAAGATCCTGACAGGCTTCAGTTTGATCATATATTCATCTCTCCTCTTCTTCTTATTCATTCAGTAAACATTCAAGTCTTATTTGCATATTGAGCATCAACACTATGACAAACATGACATCACTTTATTCCTGTGCACGCCTGCACACACTACCTGTAAGTGTAAAACTGTCTTCTTAACTTATAAAACCAGTAGAAGATTATTCCCGACCTACAATGCTGACTTTTTATAAGACTTGTGACATTTGATCATATGACATATGAACCTTTTTACAATATAAGATCCTCATGTTAGGACCCTTTGTTTGTACTACAGTCGAGGTTAAGCACTCGAGGTGGATTTCTGTTTGTCAAGGAAACAGTCTTCAAAAATCTTTGTGATCTTAAAAAACACACAAACAGGCTTTTATTGATCACTCACAGCTTTCATCATTCCTGTTGTCACTCTTGTATAAGCTTGGTTGTTTTTAGCAAAAAAGCTGTTTTAAAAGTGATTTTGTTTTGTTGTGGTCTTCAGTTTTGCCTTTCTTATATAATAACATAATTTCATGATGTGTTAAAATTATGTTTTTTATTCTTTAATTGTATGGAACTGAAGCATTAAAGCATACTATAAAAATGAAATTATAAAATAATACAAATGTATTTTTTTTGTCTTTATTTTGCAGTTTTCACGACAAGACCGACTTCACTGGATCTTCTCTGGAAAAGGTAAGTCACTTTTGTGACAAATTAACAGAAAATGGGATGAAGAAAGTAAATTATCGGTCACTATGGTGCATCACCACAAAGTCTGTTTGAATGTTAAGTAACTTCTTGAATAGAATGAGTAATAAGATGTGATTCATTTGAAGAGTTGTGTTTGTCCTCTGTGTTCGTCTGTGACATAATTTTATGTACGTTTTTTTCTAAAATATCTTAATTAGAGTTAAAAAAAGATAAGGTGGAAAGGCACATTGTACTGAAGACAAGCTGTTGATTTAGATTTTAAATATTGTGTGGGCCATGCTTTGGTATAAAAAATACTTATAGTGTGTATGGCAAGAAAGCAGTTTAAATGTTATATTTTGTCTTATAGTTACTTCTTTCAAAGGTATTTGCACAGTATATCTACAAACACTGGTAATAAGCCAAAACATGACACCACATGCAAAGAGAAAAGGCTCACATGGCCTTGTCTTTTCAACCTGCATGCACACACAGCACCAGCACACCCTGCACGCACACACACACACACACACACACACACACACACACAAACACACACACACACACACACACACACACACACACACACACACACACACACACACACACACACACTCGACATTCACTGTGATGAGCAGGCAGAAAGGAGAGCCTCTCTGGGCATAAATATGTCCAGCGTCAAGATATACAACTGGCAATTCCATCTGCAGTTGAAGCCTCGTCGATTGCTTTTTGCCCCTTCCCTGCAACTCATGCAGGCGTGCAATACACACCCACCAAAAAGGTGGCCTTGCACACGTGCACGCACCACACAGGGCACATAATACACACACAATGCAGAGGGGTCAAAGAAGGGATATCTATAAAATGAAGTATGCAAACAAGGCCATCCATCCACACAGACGTGTGTGTGTGTGTGTGTGTGTGTGTGTGTGTGTGTGTGTGTGTGTGTGTGTGTGTGTGTGTGTGTGTGTGTGTGTGTGTGTGTGTGTGTGTGTGTGTGCAGCAGAGCAGCACCCTGTAACCAAGGGAGCAGTCGTGGTCAGGATGGGAGAACCAGGGGGCTTCGTGGTCACTTTCAATATAAATCCAAAACAATGAGTGGCTGATGATTTGTAACAGCTGATATCCAAACACTCCTCTGTTCAGTTTTGCACACACACACACACACACACACACACACACACACACACACACACACTTTCAGCTTTCAGTAATCCCCGACTGTTTGCAATGACTACTCGCTCACTTTTCAAAATAGAGCATAGCCCGAATTCAGAAATGTTAAAGATCATAATTTACGAGAAGCTTCATGCCACTGAGTGATTGAAAATACTACACATATAAACAATACAGTATAGGAACTGAAAGCAACTGCAAAGCATGATGGTACTTTTTCTCTCACCTGATGTGATAAAATGAAATCTACCACATGTCAATAAATTGGAAGAATTCAAGTACGTTCATCACTTTTGAGTAGGTGATAGCAGTATTGATCAGGGAGAAAGACAGAGGGCATTGTACTGTATGCTCCATGTATTTACTGAAGCTGATGTTTTATAATTAAAGTGGAGCTTTCACAGGTCAGATATTCTATTTTAGGGAACAAATACAAGCTAGAAGGCTCAGAAACCACAGCTCATGTTGGAAAACATTAAAACATATGATGTTTTACTGTTCCTACTTAGCTGACTGATCTTGGTGGTTCAATTTGAGCACATTCATTTTTTTTATTGCAGGGAGAAAGAAATAGTATGTGGAGATCGGAGAAATTACCCCATCAATAGGAATCCTTTGTATTTTTGGGGTTTGGCAGGACAGTGGACAGAGCAAGAAATAAAGGACACAGAGTGGGGCTTGATATGCTGGAAAGGAGCCGCAGATTGGACTGAACTTGGGCCGTCCACTTGGAGGACCACAGCCTCCGTCCGTGGGGCGCGACCCAACCATCAGGCCATCAGCGCCCCATCAATAACCATTCTAACTGAACCATGAAATAGAGTTACAAAATGGTTTAAAGTGGTGTAATGCTGTGCGGACCGTTGGATGGGCCCAACTCAACTTGCAGAAACGTGCATTCAAGGATCTTTAAAATAACATCACTTTCACAAGGCTGCTCAATCTCTTTAAATTACAGACACCAAAACTATAACTTTGTTGAAAATAAAACACGACATGCCTGAATAATGAACTCAGGGGACATTTACTAAATAACTTAAACTGCATTTTTATTGTAATGGCTTATAGTTGTAGAGTTTTCTTGACGCTGAAGTTTTTATGTTTTGTGCAGTATCCAAAAAAAAAAAAAAAACTCCTCTGAAGCAAAAATCCCTGAAACGCAGCAGTCAAGAGAGCTGATGCACCCTCTCCAATAAACGTGGCGTTACTAATCCCCCCCTCACACATGACAAGGCCGAGTCATCTTACACACAATGAGTGGTCTCCCTCTAAATGACTTCAAAGCAGAGCGTTTGCCACAACACACACTTGAGTGATGGAAGTACATTTCTGTCAGAAGCAGACAGGGTTAACTAAACAAGCAATTTCCGCACGGCAGCATTTGCTAAAAAGCTCGATGGGGCAAGCTAAGCTCCTGTGATTGGCCTTTGTGTGTGAAAGTGACCACTTAAGTGCTGTGCAGCCCCTCCTGAGTGTGTTTGGAGGCATAAGCATTTCCTCTGACTTTCTGCATGCTCGTACTCTCCTCTTAGTGTGTGTGTGTGTGTGTGTGTGTGTGTGTGTGTGTGTGTGTGTGTGTGTGTGTGTGTGTGTGTGTGTGTGTGTGTGTGTGTGTGTGTCCTTGAGAACAGGCCGTGCGCCTGCACACTCACTGGTGCATTTGTTGTTATTTTGCTGTGTTTGCATGTGTGAGAGAGTACATCTGTGATTTTTAACAGTCAGCGTCATTGTGTTGTAGTTTGGTGTGTTTTCATTATTACACACAAGAAGAAAGAGAAAATATCGACACAATCACAGAGGATGATCCCTGACTCAGAAATGTTCACAGACAAAATACAAAAGTCATCTTAATGCCATGTTACTGATACAGTAGTATTTCTTATTAGGGGGTTATGCAGTCAAAAAAAACAGAAGATCTCCTTTTTAATGCTTCATCTCAGCTCATTTTCTTGGACGTTATTCTGTAATGTGGTCGTGATTTAGTGACGATTGTTCTTCAGTGAGCAGCCACAAACTAGTTTTTATAACTATGGAATAAAAAACAAGGTGAAACTACCTCTTGACCTGTAGTTACAACTAAACAAGCTTCAGTGATTTACAATTCACTTCAAAATCCTTCCACTTCCACAGACATAGTTTTGCTTTTAAAGCACTCGTGTTAATAATTACAAGAACTATTTAATGTTTATATATATATATATATATCATATATGGTCCTCCCTTTGTGTGGGCGTCTGTGTGTTAGTGCAAGAGAGAGAGAGAGAGAGAGAGAGCGAAAGAGAGAGCGAGAGAGAGAGTGAGTGAGAGAGAGAGAGCGAGAGAGAGCGAAGGAGAGAGCGAGAGAGAGAGAGAGAGAGAGAGAGAGTGAGAGAGAGAGCGAGAGAGAGCGAAGGGGAGAGCGAGAGAGAGAGAGAGCGAGAGAGAGCGAAGGAGAGAGCGAGAGAGAGAGAGAGAGAGTGAGAGAGAGAGCGAGAGAGAGAGCGAAGGAGAGAGCGAGAGAGAGAGAGCGAGAGAGAGAGCGAAGGAGAGAGCGAGAGAGAGCGAGAGAGAGCGAGAGAGAGAGAGAGAGAGAGAGAGAGAGTGAGAGAGAGAGCGAGAGAGAGCGAAGGAGAGAGAGAGAGAGAGAGAGAGAGAGAGAGAGAGAGAGAGAGTGGGGTTGAGTCCTTCAGTGGTCGGGGTCAGCACCCTAATCAAAGAAGGGGATGATATTGTGTGAGGATATTTAATGAGAGGATAAAAGCAGAAGGGGGGGAGGAGTATTAGCCTTTTTAGATATTATTAAACATTGATAGTGTTGGGGGGCTGGAGCACACTGGGGTCTTTTCATTGACTTTCATGCTGCATGTTAATACGGTTTCACCTCTGGGGACCTCCACCACCCCCCAACCCCCCCAAACCCAACCCTCAGTTCAGCGCTGAAGCTAAAGGCAAGATCTGATCGCCACCCCGCTTCTGAGAGTCTGAGGATAAGATTAGTGGCTCTGCTAGTGTGTGTGTGTGTGTAGATGATATGAGGTCATGCACTCTCTCTTGCTCTCTTTCTGTCTATTGCTCATGACGTATGATACACGTTTATTATAAGTGTGATAAAACGATCAAAGGCTGGAAGAGATTTGCATATTTTAATCCTACACTTAATCCTAAAAGGAACTTCAAATACTTTCATACTGTAGAATGTGGCTGGATATAGTGTAGTTTATACTGTAGAGTGTGGCTGGATATAGTGTAGTTTATACTGTAGAGTGTGGCTGGATATCGTGTAGTTTATACTGTAGAGTGTGGCTGGATATAGTGTCGTTTATACTGTAGAGTGTGGCTGGATATCGTGTAGTTTATACTGTAGAGTGTGGCTGGATATAGTGTCGTTTATACTGTAGAGTGTGGCTGGATATAATGTAGTTTATACTGTAGAGTGTGGCTGGATATAGTGTAGTTTATACTGTAGAGTGTGGCTGGATATAATGTCGTTTATACTGTAGAGTGTGGCTGGATATAGTGTAGTTTGGACCTAGATTACCTTTGCTCTTTTTTTTACCTTTAGAACCAAACATGTTTTTACTAATACACTAAATATTCTGCATCACTGAGCACATTGCTCATTTGTCTAAAAGTGTGTGAAGATCGACTGACTGTTAAGATATGTTTGAAATTCTGTTTACATCCCTGAATCCTGTTCAGAACAATTCTGATAATAAACATTTGAATGATTTATTTATTTCATTATGTACTCCTGGGAGCAAATTGAAGAAGAGAAAGCTCAAATTGCATGACAGGAAATAAGTAAATGATTGCCTTTATTACCCTAAAAACTGAATACATTAATGTATTAATCTAAAGGAAAAGCGCTTACATGTCATTTAGCCTGTAACTTTATCGATAATAATCTTGCAGATGTTATTTATGGTTTCATTAATCTGGACATATTTTTTGTCCCCAAAATGTCAGGAAACAATGCAAAGGCCAACCACCTTCCTACAGCTTAATGTGATATTATTTATTTAAAGATTTTTACTTTACCAACAAATGCAACTTCAAAATATTATATATATATATGTATATATCATTATTTTATCAAAAGACAGAAATCCAGCAAACTAGAAGGTAGAACTGTAGAGTGTGTTGCCAGGTTTGCAAGATAAAATATGATAATTCACTAACTGTAAAACATTTACAATTTGTTGTTGTTGATTTACACATTAATTAATTAATTAAGGCAAGGGGGTTGGGGGTTCAAGGCACTGAACCCCCAACTGCTCTGATGCGCTCTCTTCTTAGCAGCTTGTAGCAGCCCCTCATCTCTCCACTGATGCATGTCCACAGGTCCTGTTTGTGCGTGTGTGTGATGTCCCTATAAAATAACAGCGTGTAAACCGAATTTCCCCTCAGGGACTAGGGATTAATAAAAAAATACTTAAATGTTTTTTTTTGTGTGGCTTTACCGCAGAGATAGGACAGTGTATATAGTCAGAAATCATGGATTTACATTAATTTATTCATTTATTACTTGAGCATTACTTTTCACAGTTTGTTAATGTGCGGTAATACACTGTTATCTCCAGTGACCAATTATAGAAGCTTATTGTTACATTTCTTTATATATTTTCACCCCGAAATATTTGAACCCTTGCTCTCAATACATAAATACTTAACCTCCGGCCTTCACTGTTAAAAAAAAAAAAAATCAGCTGAATCCTGTGAGGCATGTAAATCACCAACAGAGGGCAGTCATCTCCTACTAAAGCGGCTCAGCAGCTCACAGGAATTCAAACCACTGTATATACTCTACATGGTGTGTGTGTTTGTGTGTGTGTGTGTGTGTGTGTGTGTGTGGGTGTGTGTGTGTGTGTGTGTGTGTGTGTGTGTGTGTGTGTGTGTGTGTCGTACAGCTGGGGGTGGCTGGGTACACTACTCATGGATGGAGAATGAGGGAGCTGTTTCAGTAAAAATGTGAAAGTTATAGGAGATCCTAAATGAATACATTTATCTCATTCACAGGAACTCGTCTCTTCGCCTCCCCTGGAGTTTGTCGGTCAACTCAACTGCACAATGTAAGAAAGCCATTATTGTATCTCCTCCACCAAAAGGAGCACTTGATGTTTTTTCACTTCATGCTGCATGATAACGCACAAAATATTTTTTAAACAGCACAGGAGTGCATTATTGTGCTTTCACATATTCAGAATTGCCTTTTCCTTTCTCTGACAGACCTGCTGACATTTCTACTTCCTATAATTAAGTTGATCTTCTACACTTCTGCTGGCCAGGTGCAGCCAAGTAAGTAGTCTCATTAAATTGAATTTATGTCATTACAAGCGTTATTAGGCCCAATGTTTATCCTCAAGTCAGAAAACCCACTTTCCGAAAGAGCACTTTTATACCCAGGGGCTTTCTATGGCCTATTGTATAGATTTTAAGAAAGTTTGAGGCACAAACTTCCACAGGCGGATTCAAATTTACGACAATTCAGAAAAGTATTTGAATGCAGCATATGGCCATTACAAACACACTAAAGTATAATTATTCAAATTACTGTTTTTTTTTTTTTTTTAACAATCATTCTGTATCATCAATTCAAGTGGATTTGATCAAAGCATTTGTTTCTGCAAACTATCTGAATCCACTATGTACAGAATCGTCTTAGAAATCTTCATAAAGTTTCAATATTCCTGAAAAAAGACATCTAAAGTAATCGGTTAAATCACACCATTTAGCTTAACTGGCTTCTTAGCATCTAATGGTTTTTATCTACGTCCAGGATCACCAGTTCTCAAATCCTGCTCTTCATTTGAACCCAAAAATAACAGAGTGTTCAAATAGTTGTTACCAAGAAGTCCATGTTTCATGTTAAATAAGAGAAGAGTTTAGTTTTGCTGTCTCCAGCTGGTAATCTCCCTCGGTGGATAACGCTGTGTAATGTGTCTCTGACATCAGAGTGAGGAGAGTGGAGCACACATTACTCAGAGCAGTAGTAAAAATGTTTTAGTTGTGACAGTGACAGCAGGAGCCAACGAGCCGTAATATCAGAACATCAGTAGCAGCCTCCATATCTTTATCACTGACAGCTGGTAATATTGGCAGAAGCAGATTCATAGTAGTACTGGGGCAGATGGGAGTCTAATATTCTTTTCTATTAATGTAATTTACATTTTTTTATTTGATTTATTAGCGGATTAGTTTGTTTAGCAGTAATTGGTTCATTCATGTAAACAATGTCTTGGTCCTGAACAGTAAAGTAGTGAGAGGAGGAACCACCTGGACCAACAACAATTATAGACTCTGTAACAAGTCTTAACTTTTTAATTGTTTTCCACTTGAGAAATTATTATTATTATTATAGCAATTATTAAAGCTTATGACTCATTGTTTCAGTTATCAGTTTATAGTGTTTATTGTGTATAAAATCTAGCTTTTATGAACTCCCTTCAGATTACGCTTTTAAAGGGATAGTTTGTTATTTTTAAAGTTGGGTTGCATGAGGTACTTGTCAATAGTAGTTTTATAATCCTCAGTAGTTGTCGGACAGCGTTTATCCTCTCTAAAGAAAGACCGGACGGAGTGCAGACACAGAAGCTAGGCCTTACAGTTATGCAGACGAGGTTGATTGCCTAATGGTTATGTCGCACGCTCAGTGTACGAAGGCTGTGATCCTCGTTGCAGTGGCTGTAGGTTGCGAGTCCGACCTCGGCCCTTTGCTGCATGTCATCCCCCACTTTCTACTCCCAACATTTCCTGTCTCTCTTCGGCTGTCCTTTCTAATACAGGCAAAAAAATCACCCAAAAATATAACTTAAAAAAAAAACCCACAAAAAAGATATAAATAAAAAAATGTGCACTGCATTGAGAATATTCTAAACACTTTTCTTTTCTGCTGGCATGCTCTTTTGTTTTAGCATTACTTCAGCACATCACAAGTGCAAGTGTTCCTCCGCCTTCTCTCTGGCCGGTCTCTCCTTAAAGGGAACACACTGACTGGTATCTCCTGTGGCTCGAGAACTTTCTATTGAAAAGTCCCTCATACAACCCCACTTCAAAAATAATACCAAACTATTCCTTTAATTGGCAGGAGAAAATACATTTTCTTTCGGTTAGGTTTAGCCACCTGTAGCCCTTTGTTTGATGACTAAAAATGAAAATCATAGACCTGTTTAATACATTAGGTTTTACCCAAAGTGACCCAAGGCCCAGTGTCATTATAAATATTTAGCTAAAACCATTATCCCCATTATCCAGCTAAATAGTTTTTAAAAAGATCCAGCATTTTTACATCTTATTCCACTGATCTGTTCAGGTGTACGGCCCAGACATCCAGTCCTCTCATTCTGCTGGAAGGCTGCCAGCCACAGGTCACATGACCTGGAAGAAAAAACCTAGGAGACTTTTTGGATCCCTCTTCGGTCAGACAACCACTCTAATTATTATTCACTTACACAAACTTTGAGCAACATGATTGATGCTTTCCTTCAAAATGTACAGAACCTACATAAACATACCAAAGAGAAAAACCAGCTGCATGTGTAATACACCATTTTGTTGCTTTGGAATCCAAAACCAACATTTTGAAGTACAAGTTTGATACACAATCACTGCATTTACACAAACTTGTTTAAGACGATTCTTATCCTGTCTCTTTTCACATCTTTTCTTTTTCTCTGGGCTTTAGCGTGGGCTGGCTCTCAACCTGAAGGGAAGTCCAAAGGCTGATGAACTGACCTCCGTTGCTCTGGTGTCCTATATGCCCTGAGAACACTACCAGCGCTAACCTGGTGAGTAACGACACTCATTTGATCTGTCGATAGTAAACTGATGGGATTCACGCGCTTCCATTTCAGAGAAGTTTAAGAAGGCAGGTGTCCGTGCTTGAAATGTTGATGATGGCAGATGTGGGCTGTGCCATCGCCTTTAGCCTTCTATTTGTGTTATTACATTTGTTCAGAAGGTAATGATAAAATATGGAAAAGATTGTCCATCAATAGAAGGGGTACTTATTGTTTTTGTCTACGCTCATTATTTCCATTTTCTCCTCCCTCTTCTTTATCCTACTTTCTCGGCGCATCCACTCTAAATGCTGTTTTCTCTTCATCTAACACAGCCGTTAATGTCAAGCAAAACTCTATAAGAACTCAATGCACTTCCTGAATGGCTCATATTTTATATTGTGCCTTTAGTAAGATAATGTTGTTTTGGGCGAGACTATTCATTCAAGATGACATATGGACGTATTTGCAACATCTTCACATCAAAAGTTGGACGGTTTAAGCATGCAGCTTTTTTAGTTTTGTTGCCTGTAGGGAGGTAAAGATTATAAGCAGAATCTGATGCAGAAGGGTGGCCAAAGAAATAATAGACATTTACAAATGAAACAGGTCTGACAACAAGAATTGATCCAATGGAGAAACAGCGGCCTTTCTGTAATCTTTGTTTTAAACACTTTCATTTGCAGTGAACTGAATAAAAATGTTTTTTTTTTGCATTGAAAAATCGACTTGATATATCTTCCTGGCTGACCTATATGTTTGGCCTACTGTTTTTCTTTTTGTTTGAGTAGTAATGGTCGTTGGTTTGTAGGTGCATTAACACCACTTCTTGCACTACGAGCACATGTTGGATGGAAACACATGATGTAAGCTGTAGCTTGACAAAGAGCAGCGTACTAACGGCAATTACTGTGAAGACAGAAAATATTCCTCTACTTGTAAGGCTTAAAAACACGCCGGAGAGACATCAGGGATGTGTTGCTGCTTAAAGTTGTCATTTGGAAAGAAGAATTGTCAATGTGTTCACATATCACTCTGCTTTTCTGATGAAGCGCAGCGATCAACTTTAAATGGACTGTATTTATAGCACTTTTCTAGTCTTTCTGCGCTAAATCTTAGCGCTTTTACATAACATGTCACATTGGGTCAATCAGTATAAACTAATGACATTCATACACATTCAGACGCCTCATTCATACTCAAGAGTAAGTAAGGGGTTTATCGACTTGCCCAAGGTAACTTTGAAGTGAAGACTTAAGGAGCTGGGATCGAACCACCAACCTTCCACTGAACCACAGCCGCCTGATCAATGCTTACATATGACACAAATCTATCAGAACAATGTGTGTGAGGATAAGTGAGTGTGCATGTAACTGCAATTTGCACCTTTTGATAAATACCAGCCTCACAGCCAAACCAATATATATATTGCTGTGACTATTATCGCATAGCTGTAATTTTGTCTTTGAAAAAGTTAACATATGCTGTCAGCCCAGCATCATCTGCGTTATTTGAAAGCTATAAACATCAATACAGTGAGGGGGAAGAAGGAGGAAAAATACACTTTAATGTTTTTCTGCATAAAAACCATTAGGCTGTCAGCCTGTTTGAATTTCAATCCTTTGAGCCTGTCTGTACGTCCCTTCACATACACATGCATGTGTGTTTTGACGATAAAATACTTGCAGCAAAGCTTTATAGATCGATCCTCAGGAAATACATATATCCAAGCTGGTCTCCACAGAGTCCTGCTCTGGACTGATGTGACTACATCAGCAGATACTGGCTTCCTTGTATACAGACAGATTTAACCAGGTAAGCTGTTACAGGGAGCAGTTTGATGAGGACAGTATTTACCACCATAGCTCTTGTGACGATTTTTTTTTTAGCTCCATAGACTGTAAAATGAGAAATGTTAAAACCAGATCTGCAAAAATACAAAGATGTCAAATATAAATGAGCATGTTGAAAGTTGCTTTCATAGCATGATTCTTCAGACACATTATTTAACTCTCAAATTTTGCAAGGGAGATTTCCCTAGTGTCAAATGCTAGCTAAACAACCATCTACATGCCTCTGTCTGATTGGCTACCTGTATTGTCTATCTAATAAAAATATAGATGTTGGGTCAGGATTCCGTTGTGATGCTTAAGATGAGAGCTACAGTAGACACAGCTGCAGCAGATCATGTTCATTTTTTGTGAAGAAGTCTGAATTTAAAAAAAAACTACCATGTAGCGAGTAGGACATTAAAGTAACACCAAAGTCAGTAGACCGTTCATAGATGGTTTCAGCCCTTAGACTGTGATGATTTTAACTTACTTGAAATAAGAAGCCATTTCTATAAAGCTTGGATTTGTTTGCATCAATTTAGCGACTACTCTTAATAAGGCTAAAGTTTAACCAACATCCGACACTTGAGGCACTTGATGCGTGTCAGAAGACGCACAGAGCCCAGACTGGATGAGTCATCATGACAGAAGAAGCCGCCCATGTGCAGACGCTGCGGTATTCCAATTCAGGGAGCAAATGTGACAAAATTGCAGCTTTTCTTCAAAACTGACAGATGTCATTGTGGGTTGACACGCATCAAAACCCAGCCAGTGTGGGCTTCCATGGGAAACAAAGGAAGGAGATGTTTGACTGACGTCATGTGCGTGTTTAGTCATCAATTCTGTGCAAAATGATCCTACTAGGACAGACGCCAGAGAGCGACACTATAGGCACTATCATCAGTCATACTGGAGAAACTGTAACGTGCAGACAGTTGAATCTCAGCTGCAAAGCTAATATTTTCATACCATGACAAGTGTGCACAGTTGCATGTCTGACCAACTGAATCCAACGACTATTGTGTGCTTATAAAAAACACTTTAACAGGGTCATGCAATCACTTGCTGATATAGCCTCCCTCTGTCATCGCTTGTCATGACTAAATGTACTTTCAGTTGAGACTAATTAAAGTAGTTCAGCCCACCTAAACTTTTCCTATTTGTCGACAGACTGTTTCTGAAGTGTTATAATAAAGTGCTTCTTTTTTGCTGTCTTGAACGGAGATTGTTAAAGCTCTCCTAACTACAGTCGACCCTGCAGCTGACAGTTTGAGTTAGATCAAACAACTGACAGCAGACGTACAACATCTCCTTTTTAATTATACACTAAATGGAAAGAGTGGGTCTGATTCCTATTCACTGTGTTCCCCGTTTTTATAGTTTCAAATCTGCATTAAACAGCCATACTTGGTTTGATCCTAACTATGTTTAGATGATGCCGGGTGGGCTACCCTTTCTGCCCAAAGAGATTTTCTGAATTAAATATTTAAATACTTTCTTCTTATCAGTTGCCATAAACTGCATTTTCTGCTTATTCCCCTCTATTAGTTCTCTTTAATATCAACATCACAGACAGTCAGTACAGCCAGCATGATGTGACATGACTTTGGATTTTGAAATTGAACTCACATTTATGTTCCAGTGCAAAAACATGCAGCTTGAAAGTAGAAACAGAAAAGGCAGAAGTTGTCACTTAGTTGGTTCGTATCCACTAGACTTTTTTTTTTATTTGATCAGAAAAAAAGAGTTAAAGTAAACATCTACCAACACAAGCGACTATTTCTGTTTTTCATTTTCGTTCACTAACCAACAAGTATCCATATTGATGCTTTTGGTGAAAGCTTAAAGAATATCAGAATAAAAAATATGCTCAAATAAAACTAAAGAAAGGAGATGTTATAGTTCAGCTTGTACTTTAATGACTTGTAGGGATAATGGTGATGTGTGTCCGGTGTTGGTGTGTGTTGCTAGCGTCCTAGTGTGAGTATGATTATTCAGCTCAAAGTGACCACACAGGTGCTTTTACTGATGTTGTCCAATCGGACGTTCGCATGTAGACAGACTTGATTGACACATGAGTACGTCACATAGTTCCCATAAGATGGTATTTCAGTTTCCAATGAGTCACATAGTTTCAGGTAGAGCTGGGTATTGTCCATGACCTAACCTTTCAATTCGATTTGAATTCTTTCTGTCACGATTCTATATTCGATATTGATCAATATGGTTCAAGATCGATTTAATAAAACATACAGGTGACAGAAATACCCAGATAACTTATCACAGTACCTTCTGATATTTGTTAAATAATCATGTGTGCATTGTTTGTCAAGGTTTAGAACAAAATGACTCAAAAATATATTTTATCGTTTCATTATTCTTTAATAAACAAAGAATAAAACATTAAAGTACAATATGATCTAAAGTGCACATTTGTGACTGAGCTGAATTTGCAGCAAAATCGTAATAATAAACAGAACAGCGCTGTAATGGCCTGGACAAAAACTATATGTAAAGTGCACAATTGTGCTTGAACTGAATTCACAGCATCCCAAGTGCTCCCTAGTGGAGTTGTGCGTCATTACAATGAAAAAAAAAAAACACGATCTCATGATTTCCCTGAATCAATATTGAATTGGGAAAATAATAATTGCACTGCATTGATGAATCAATATTTTTAACCAGCCCTAGTTTCAGATGTTTAATTTCCCAGTGGCCATAGTGTTATCTGATTGTCTCAAGAAAGGAAAAAGCTCTTTTTCACAGCGGAAGGGCTTGAAATGGAGCAGGGCTAGAAACTGAGGTTAACCCCCCACCCCCTGTGAAAACTGAATGGGAAAGGGGAATAGGAGTACTACCTGTGAGCTTGACTGGGAAATTTAACAAGTCTTAATTCAACCCCTAACTCTTCTTCATTTTAAAAAGTCACAATTATTTTCCAGCCTCCTGTCTGTGTTGTTGTAATGAATCTTTAAACACACCATAATTACATGAAATACCTTTAAATTGTGTCTACTTGATAGATTTTCACAAGGTATGACTGCCTGACAGAAAACAACATCTATCGACATTAAAGAGTAAGCTAACAAAGATGAATGCAGACTAAGCTAGAAAATCTGTGTTTTCTCAATACAGACACAGACATGTTAGCAGTCTTTTACCTTAATGCAAGGAAGGAATTTTATTGAAAATATTCATTTTCTCTCTAATTACCACTGAGAAGACATTAGTCAAAGCCCCCCAAAATATGGAAATATGATTGTTATGCCCCAACATAAGAGGCATGGTCACAGAGAAGATTCACTCCGTGGGGTTGTCTGACAACTACTGGGAACTATGTTTATGATACAGGATTTAATCAGCCTGTAAAGATGAAAGAGTTCAGAGTTCAGTGCTGTTGCTACAGGAGGAGTTAAAAAGGATGGAGGATTTTGCTCTCAGTTCCTTTTTGGGTTCAGTATTTGATCACAGTTGGTCTTTGTCCCTCCTGCTGATATTATCTACTGTTAGTTAACACCATTTCGTTTTTGGGATTTATCTTTGAAAATGCAGTCATGGAAAACATGTTTCAATGGGATTAGAATTAGATTCACCGCCTGAGGTTATTTGTTGTACACTGAGCAATAACATGCCTGTTGAGTCATTTGTTTTTCGCCCAATTGTTAATCCTTCTAGGTTTGATAAAAGCACCTCTGTACAGATCATATCAGATCTACAGTGCTTCTTCTATATTGGTAGATGCATGTTTAGACTTTTTGTTTTCTTCACGATTGACAATCCAGCCACACTTTACCATCTTAAAGCCAAACAAGAATAATCCAGAAGGAAGGATGATTCTAAAATCACAGTGACCTCTCTGCACTTCCTTCTTTTACTCCTTCACGCTGGCTTTCAGAGGAATACCTTGATAAGATGGATTTCTTTTGTCCTGGGTACATCACTGTGATTATTACAACACTTAACCTTTTCATCTTTTTTGAGAAAGTCAAAGTTCAGATGTGGCAATATATTAACCCTATTTGGAAACATAATAGCTTTAACCTGAGAGGCCATGAGAGTTGTAACCTACACGATGGGGAACATAATGCAGAAAACAGGGAGGTTGTTTCTTAGGACTGATCTGATACTGGTTTAAGTTGCAGATTCATATTTGCTGGTATTAAAGCATTCAATCATAACGTGTACTGAAAAGTATGTCTGCACAGTCTCTCGCAGCTACAGAACAAGCTGTAGAAAGTCATTATGAAAATAAAACACCGCTTTGTAATTATATCATCATTTTAACATTTGAGGAGTACAGTTTCACACATGGGATCAGGCACACTTTCTATGAGATTGTTATGACAGTTTTGTGTGGTGCACTTCTTAAACGAGACTTAGGGGAGCAGTGAAACCACAAAATGACCTTCTTTCTATAAAACATCACTTCAGCTCAAAGCGTTGCATTGCTGGTTTTCCCTTTGCATGAGTGCATTGGGAACTGTATGACTTTCTTGACACTGTCACGCTCTAAAGCATGAAGTTGTGATGTCAGTGGTAATGCTTCACTACTGTGTATTCTGTTTCTGAGATTTTTTAGCTTCTAAGCCTTATTCGGTCTTTGTCACCCTTGGACCCATTCCTCTTGTGACTTTGTTTAGGAAGTTTTGTTCCAACTTGAACAAGTGTAGACATATTTTGTATCTCTCCACGGCTTATGGTTCCTATTAAAACAATGCATAAAAACAGCCTCAAGTAAACATGTTTTTTTTAATGACCGTATCTCTGCACTTTTGCAGAATCTGTTTTGCAAAGACCCCAGACATGTAGAAGACTTTTCTTTATCAGTCTTACGCAACACATTTGCTCCTATTGCAATGTAAATAGTTACAAGCATTTATGGTATAAAGTAAAGGGGACAATGATGTCAAAAATGATATTTATCTAGATTACATCACACTTAAAGCGTCAAATCAAGGGCCTATCTGTTGTTTAAAGCTGATGCTGGCAAGCACAAGGAAATCAGTATTTAACAAAAGGCTTTATGCAATGGAGTACTCAGCAATGGCCAACGAGTATTATCACATTGTAGTGTTTGAAAGCTATGACAGAAGAATAGCATTTATAAACAGAAGCCTTTGGAAACATGAACATATTAAAGAAGGCATAACAGCGGCTCTACTTCCTGTGAACACTCAGAAAGGTCAATCTTACACAGCAGCTGCTGGTGAACTTCTACTGGTGCTCCATTGAGAGCATGCTGACGCACGGGACCCTGGTGTGGTACGGAGGCAGCTCTGTAGCTGACAGGAAGGCCCTGCAGTGGGTCATCAACACAGCACAGAAAACCACAAGCACACATCTGCCTGCCCTGCCTCCCGTTGCCTACGCAAGACACCCTGCATCCTCAAGGACTCATCTCACCCTGCCCACTATCTGTTTGACCCCCTGCCCTCAGGAAAGCACATCTGATCCATCAAACACAAATCCAGCAAGCTACTGAAAAAGAGATTTTTATACCAAAGCCATCACCAAACTGAACACAGCTCTGAAGTCACAACAGACACTTTGTACAACACTGTGATTTCCCCCCTGCACAAGTACAAGTGTAATGTTCTAATTTTAAGTGCAATAATGTAATTCCATATTACCTGTTATACCAGTGCAATACTACTATTCCTCACTAGTACCACTTACGCATACGTTTGTACTGTGAATGTATGTTCTCTTACTTTTGTGTGTGTGTGTGTGGGGATTTTGCACGTCCGCATGGGCTTCATTTTACAAGACTGAGGTTGCCGCTTGAGACTGACACATGTTAGAGGAAAACTGCATACTGGACAGAAAGTTGAGCTACGCCCTTGCTGCTGAAGATAAAATAATGAATCCATATTTCAAATTATTTTAAAATGAGACAGAAACAAGTATAGACAGGAGCTACAGGCTCATCTGAACATGAGCATGACACTGATGTGACAGAATCAAGTAATCACCCAGAACATTGCAATGAGAATCTATAATGTATTTACAATTGATTTTGTTTCTCTCAATCATTACTAAAATTATTCATCTCATAACAGCAATGACAACACAACATGTGCAAGGGCTGAGGGGTATAGTTCATGAAAAAGACAACAGAAAATAATACATTTAAAATAATAATTTGTCAAAAAGAGAGAGACAACAGCTGACTTTAGCTGTGCCTTTACTCTAGCAGCTTCCAGTTTGAGGTCATGGATTAGGTTTTGTTAAAACTGGTCTTGTTTTAGGGATTGTTTTAGACGGACTTACTGTAAATCACATACAAATATGAACATGTACACACAAAATACATACATTCAGTTTGTATGCAAAGTCTCTGTGTAGGTGGTTATATAATGGAATATTGCTCACAGACATTGAGAGACGTGAGCACTAGCAGACTGGCTGAAATTAATAAATCAAATATGATAGCAGTACAACACGATAAGAAAAGGGTTTGCAAGTGTTGTTACTGACCTCGAAAGTAATTGCAAAAGTGTTATCAGTCAATTAAAAACTATGGTGAAAAATGTCTGTGGCCTTAGGCATTGAAATGGAGTCATTCAATTTCAGAGCTGGATATTACTCACTCTGTTTGCAAGAAGTAACACAAACAAACTTTAGGTATGACGCTAGGAAAATGAACTAATGAGGCTCTTTGTTTGTTCACCTGGGTTTACTTTTATAATATAGTGTTATCTTACTCCATTATGAGCCACAGGATTGTGGTATGAGGCTGAATTTGATGTGTGTTGAGGAATTAAGGAATTGGTGAATTGGATGAAGGGCTACATTAATATCAGAGTTAATGCTAACCTTCATATCATCATTGTAAGGAACTACATACAAAATCAGAGAAGCAGCTCCAAAACAGCCGTGACAGCTGACAGTAGCACTTAGCTAGTAGCTAGCTTGTTTGACGGCTTCACTGGCATGTCACTTAGAATAGCCAGGCAACCTTTACAATTGTTTACCACCTCAAACCCCCTTGGCGCCCTAAAGGCATCGCAATCTGGGGCACCCATCAAGTCTCCTGCCCATGATGCGAGAAACAGTCGCCCATGCACTGGTCAAATCACGACACGGCTAGATGTGCATTAGCATTTCTCAAAACTGGGTATTTTCGGCTTGGATGCCAAAGGCATTGTCACGAGTTATGACGTAAAGTCCACATGACTCCACGTCTTGTCCAATGACTTGCCCGTATTTAGTATAGACTTAGTGATAGGGAGATGTTATAATTAAATTCCATTCTATTTATTCTTTTGTTAACAGCTGAAGTGGTGGTCAACTGGTAGGAGTGGATTAAAGGTAAATAATTTTAAAATACTTATTAAAGATGTCACAGATTATTTTAAAACTACTGCGGGTCTAATGCTATAATTCTCAGAATTTAAGTCTTATTCTAGGTTCCTTCCACTTAGCGACTTTTCCTATAGAGATAACGTAAAGGGGTGATAATTGAAGCAGACAACCGATTTAAACTCTTCCAGTGAATCGCCCTGATTGGATTAAATGTTGTGTTTTGTCAATTCCTGACACGCCTTACTTGAAATATAAATGTATAATTTGACAGATTCAGAAGCAACACAAATGTGGGTTAATTCACTAAAGGGTTAAAGCTTAAACTAATAGGGCTCTACCTTAGATCACAAAATAATGATTTCATTTCTTGTAATGTATAGGCAGCAATGTGTGCCGTTTTTTCTAGCATGGGTGTCGGCTGCACAGTGGCAGAGTACTTTCAATGACCGTCTTAAAAATGTCTGGAACATGCAACTGTTCATGGAAACCGGTGGCTACTTCTATTTCTATAAAAACAGGGTTGACAGTTTTCCTTAAGCTGAATCTCTGCCTTAATGTATTGAATCTGGTAGTTCAGGTTTTCCATTTGTCGATCGCATGAAGAACAGAAATGAGTATCGTCTTTTCTTTGATATTTTTTGGTCTGGCAAAAAAAGTGGAAACTGTCACTGAAAACTAGCATGGCTTATTAGTAGGCATGCATCAGTACACTACTCTAGCACTCCATGATAATGCTAGGTGACAGAAGAACAATGCAAGGGGTCGACTCAGTTAGGTTGAGATCATAACTAGGCCAGCTGATAGGAGAAGACAGGTTTCCAGTTTGCTTATGGAGGCAAATGGGTCTGACATAATGGCTGCTTTCTAGACTGTGAGTAGCTGCAACAAAAGGCTTCCCAGCATGTGTATCCGCACATATAATCAACCATCGCTTTCTCCTCCTGTACAAATAATCTTCACAAATGCATCTCGGCTTTTTATGGCTGAGAGACCATTTTAAAATTGTACAAATTGCCCCGCTAATGACGGAGAGCACTAATTAGCCACAGTAGCTAGCAGGTGATGTTTAACCCAAACAAAAAGGTGACACTTATTCCTCAAGGTTTGATCTCAAGATGTTCCAGGCAGGAAAATGCACTTAATTGGTCCTCTTCTATATGTAGAAACGCAGCAGGCTCTTGTGATTTCAACTACAGGAGGCAGAAAAGCAAAGGGCTCCCTGAAATATGATGTGTCAGTTCAACTACAATTTTCCACCAGAACTGCTATCCTCTGCTAAATTATGTTTTTTAAGCTTTGCCACTGGTGTGTGCTCATCTGCTTTGACACAAATATAAATAATTTAATATTTTCTCAAAAATCTGTAAAACAGACAAAAAGGTGTAACAACACAAAAGCCTTGTGGTTTTTAGTGGTGAAAAGAAGAAGAGGATCAGAACTGCATGGTAAGGGGTGGGGAGGGTTTCATAAAGCTGTCTGTGTGGTTCCTTACTATGTGCAATCATGTCTTTTCAAATATAGCTAAATTAATGATCAAATATAGCTTGGGATTTAAACAGCCAAAGCCACTACAGTCTTTTTTTTATGTTTGACATCATACAGTTTTTTGGACATATTGTAGAGTCTGACTATTCTTACATTTATAGATTTTTCTGCAACTTCAAGGAATACCTCTTAAGCAACAAAAATTGCCTAAAAAGCAACACGAGCATTTCTGCACGAGTATAAAGCAGTCATGTTACCATCAGTAATGTGACATTCAAATCCAAATGTATGTGGCTGGTTTGGTTGGAAGCATCTTACTATTGTAATATTCTTTTATTCCTATTCCTGCCTGGGTTCACAGAGTAAGCTGATGTGCTTTCAGTGCACGTCAAAGGTTAATTGCATCTCTTACGCACTGGTTGTCCTGAGAAACGCAGTGAATGGACACGATGGTAAATTAGACATGCAATACTCATTCTAAACAGTGACCACAAGCATACATTGAAGCTGTATAAGGTTATTCACAGGTAAAAGTTGAAGGTCAAAATAGAAATAAATAAACTAAATAAAGAGGACGAATACAATTTTTGATGTACAACCCATGAAATTAATAAACAGATTGTGTGAAAAACATTTTTAGCCAGATTGTCTTCAGCAAACAGATTGGACAAAAAGGTATTATTCTGTGTTCTTGCTATTTTCTGAATCATTGGGGTAAATAATTAATAGCTTTGGTAAAATAATACAAACTTACTTTAATTAGAAAAACAATTGTCCTTGACTTGACCACTGTTACCTTTTCATCAACTGTGACAATCAGTTTTCAAGGACGAAAAAAACCTGTTTTACAAGAATGATTGGGGTATTCAATTTAGCTTTTAAAAGTAATGACATTTACAAAACCTATTTGCAAAAGCAATTGCAGAAACTATTGTTAAGAAAAATTAAACTCTAAAGAATTAATTCCCTTACTCTTACATTTCTAGCTTTTCCAACCTTGACAAATAGGAAACATGGCAACACCCGTTTTGTTAAGCCATTCGAGCAGAATAGCTACAAAAAGGCAATGACTGTATGTAATGGGAGCATATATATGTGAACCATGGTGACTGTGAGCCATAGATGGTTGTTGCTGGGTAGCTTAAAATCAAATTGCTTCTCGCTGATAGTTGAACAGGATTTTTTGCAGTTCCACATCCGTTTCATTTTACATGTCACCCAAAGACTGTAAGCAAAGAGCTAGTCTGGAGCTGTCCATGGTAGTAAAAATCATACCAACACCTTTGCAGCCCATTCAACAGACAGCACTGTCGTTGTTTTATACAAGACTAGAAGAGCTAAATTTATGTGCCAATACAATGCTTCTTGGGTTGCAATAATTTACTCCATTAAATCACTGTGAAGTTGCTAGGCAAAAAAAATTAAAAAAATCAGCAATGTCATTGCTTACTACTTGCTTGCACAAAATGCTGAATTATTCCTTAAAGCCTTGTGAGCTTCTTGCTGAGCCTAATACATTCAGGAACACGTTTTTCGGTGTCAACTAGTATTCTTCCTATCTTAAGAACTGTTTAAACAGGTCATTACAGAATTCAAAAGGACTGACTGACCTAACAAAGTCAGGGTGTGCCCTTAGACAAAGACACCTTTCAGACACCAAGAAAACATGCACAAATACTATTGCACCAGTTCACTTGAAGTCACAGTCAGAAGGTAACTGTGTCAAATATATTTATGAAAAACAAAACATGATTGGTAAACAATAATCAACACACAAAGGATGGGACATCAGCCTCCCTTGTTCCTAAATCCAATGTGGACATGTGCTCAAAGCAGGACCGGCATTTAGCAGAGTAACACCTACATTTTAGGCCTGTATTCTGAGTTTGAAGGAATGCCAAATATGCATACTTTGCTGGGTATTAGTCGCCCTCCCCCAACAAAATCACAGTACAATAAAAAAAAAAACACAATTTGAATTCATTATGGACTTCATTTTGGGTTACTTTTTAACAAATGTGTACTGGAAAACTAGAGTAGGTAATAAACAAACAGCTACTTCAAATTCTGAAGCCAGTACTTGCCATTAGAAATGGGTGATGTCATGAAGATAGTTCTGATTATCTTATCAGTGTCACTCATTCATAGCCAGTCTGAGCCAAGACAGGGCAGGGCAGCGAACAAACAGAGGTCGATGTAACGTCTCAAACTAAATGCAGAAAAACTGCTATTCAATTGAAATTTAGTGAAACCAGCATGCCCCTGATTGGTTAGAGTCTGTAAAGTATTGTTACTTGACGCGTGTGCTTGTTATCACCCCGAGGTGCTACACACACTCTGCTGTCTGCTACCTTTTAACAAACACAAGGGCACAAAAGAAAAAGGGTTTTTGCTAGTTAAGTCTGCACATTTCACATTTTCTCAGTGCACTCTACAGTCTGAAGAAACATCATCTCGAGGAGGTGCAAAAAAACAAGTTGAACATTGACAACCAACATTGACAGCAATGTTTGTGAGCAACTCCTATTAAAATATATTTATGTGAAAAGTAATCCATAGGAGAACAAAAGGCAAATGTATACCAAAAGCACATATCTCAAGACATTAGATTGTTTTAGTACAGGTGAACTTTAAGGCCAAATCAGCCATGTAATTATAATTATACTCAAAATCAAATGATCACTAAAACACACTGTGGGAGCACTATCTCAGCTGTAGCTCCAGTGTTTCCTGGACTGAAAGAAACAGTACAAGGCACATCTTTTTCATTCCTAAGTGCTGAGTGATGTGAGATGGTTGAGTGTGACTGCATTAAACTGACAGCTCATGCAGCTGGCATTGAGAATCAGCTACATGACAGAAAATGTTGTGAAGCTTTTGTAGTTCTGGGCAATTTAAACCACAAAGGCATGACTAGCACGTGTTGTGCATCAAGGGGCTGTTAAACTAAACCTCAAACAAAAATGTTGGTGAATTTTTTTTTTTTTTTGTGAAAGCCCAGTGCAAAGGATGAAGCCATGCAGACACTTGACTGCAGTCAAGTGAGCCGTCTTTTGCAAGACCCCTGTTAAGCCAGCCGCCGAGGAGAAAATGATGCGTGTCTATGCCGCGGTTTACGGTACAGGTGCTTGGAGCACCCAAAAAGAATGAATGCGGCCGCGTATTTCAGCAAAAGATACCCTCGATAATAACGGCTGACAGAAAAAAAAAAAACACAATGTTAAAACAAGAAACTTTCACTGGATTATTTTTCCTCATGTCCCTGGCGGTGGTCCTTAGAATTTCTCAGCAGATTTTACTGTATAGTTTTTCTAAATAATTAAAGGGAAATTCTGCTCAAATTGCATTGAGACGCTTTGATATTGCTGAAAATTCTCAGTGTTGCAAAACAAGTCAGTGTTAGTGTGCAAGGGCATGACTTAAACACCTCTCAAATCCATATCCATACAAAACAGCCAATTCATTCATCTGAATACAGAAAGCAAAAGTACCACCAGACCCACGATAGTGTCTGTAAGAAAGAAATCCCCAAATCCACTTGAGAAAAATGTCAATTGCGTTCAGTAGGCTACGTGTTTGCGCAGCAGGAGGGACCAATCACAACTTAGGCTACGCGTATTCAAGCAATAACCTACACAATGTCAGAAACTGTATTAAGCCCTTGACCAGTGGCGTCACTAGGCTGTTTTATTTAATTAGCCCCGAATATAATTTTTGATATTAAAAACGGTCCTTGAACGCCCCTCGTTTACCGCACGACAACAGAGCAACAAAATCTCCGTATTCAACCTTGGAATTTCCGAGGGTCTCTGAACACTGGTTGAAGTCATTGACCGGTTCGCCCAAGTCAGACCAAGGAGGTACCCACTCATGCTCAAAGGACAAAGGCCCAAATAAAGGAGGAAGAAACAGTCAGATAGCAACAGGGAATGAAGAAAGGCAAGTGCAGAGTGAAAGTAAAAAGTTAAGTACAAACAAGAAATGAACAAAGAAAGACAATACATGTAGAGTAACAGTTAATAGTACAGAGACATATTGTACAAGATAAATGAACGAAGAAAAACAATATGTGAAGTACAGAGTAAAAGTTAAGAGATGCATACTGTACAAGACAAATGTACAAGGAGAAACAATTTGTAATGTGTAAAGTTAAGACAGAGACACACTGTACAAGAAAATAAATGAACAAAGAAAAACATGTAAAGAATACATACATGACTGTGTGACTCATTAAACATCTCAATGTTTACTTTTGCTGAATGTTTACTGTTGGTGTTTCGTGAATGAGGCACTTTTGTGTTTGGGCAAAGGGAAGTTTGTGAAAATTGGTATTTTTACCATTGGTATTTATTGGTATATTTACTGGTAACCATGGAATGCATTAATTCAATTCAGTCTAGAAGTGATGAAATGATTCTAGTCACTAATGGTAGTTAGTTGTTTGTTGGATGTCCTGTGTGCTTTACACTAGAAAGAAACATGGGGATTCCAGGGGCATCTCAAAATAAAGTCGCCTAGTCCTTCTAGATAGTCCTTCTGGCAAGAGAATAAAGGGTTTAAAAACATAACCAGACTGTTTACCACCTCAAGTGAATTAACCTATCCTATCCCCAGTCAGATCCATATAGGTAATGTGAGGTCTGTCTCACTTGTATTCATTTTACTCTGAAATAACTTGAATGGAACTTTAGATGTCTGGGGATAAGCAGCACAGCAGTCAGGTAGTTATTTAAAGCTATAATAAACTGTGTATTTTGTTTATTTAGGTAAAGCATTATGAAAAATTTTGCATGCACAATAAAGCATACCAAAAAATTTGCGGCTTGCGCATTTGCCATTTCCCTCTGGGCTAAGCCCCGGATGATTCAGAAACCTAGAAACGCCCCTGCCCTTGACCATCAATAAAGATCATAGCGAGAGTTAGAAAGAAAGAGGGATAGTTTACTCACATTATCAAGATGAGGGCCACTCTCCGTTTCTTCATGAAGGTCAGTTTGACGACGAAAACAAATCGCTGTTTTCAGAAGTTAATGCCCCATTTGTTGCGCAGTCCCGTCTCCACTTTCCATTACTGCTAGAGGCGAGCCAAAGCATGATAACCCGCGTCATAAAAAGTAAACTTGTTGACATACTTTCATGGTCTTTGTCACTGAAAACTTGACTGTATGGCTGGCTCCATTTCAAAATAAACAACAGTTCTGTTAGTCCACAGTGTCCCATTGGTAACAGTTAATTAAGAAACGGCTGCACCTGGATTCCCACAGGTGTTCTCTCTAGAAGAAAGCTACTGTATCACTCTTGTTAACTCTACTAGTGTTTTTTTTTAGGTTATCCCAGTGGTGTAATGCACTGTATACCCCATTCTAAATCCTCTTTGATTCACACCATTGATTGATTGACAATATTCAGTAGTCCTTTGCTGCAATTTGTTTTTCCTAGGATTGTGACCTCTGTCCTCTGACCTCTGATGACCCTCTTGTCTCTGATTGGGTAGTTCGCACTAACTACGGCAAGAGTAGCATATGTCTTACATGACCCTATTAGCCCACTGGGTATACCAACAAATGTATCCCTTTCTTTAACTTGTAGCATAAAATAAAGGGGTCTGTTTGACCATTTTTCTTTTGTTTTGTGTGTTATAAATTAGAATTAGGCTATTCATAAGTGCAACCATTGCCTTAAGTCTGGGCTATGTTTTCAGATGCAAAGGAAAGGTTTTTTCTTTCTTTTTTTTTCTTCTGTAACATCCCAAAACAACAATGGCCCAAGGTTGTGTCTGGCAGAAAATTAGCATTTCTCGTATACGTGAATTAAGTAGCCGAACCAGTCACCAAAAATGTCCAAATAGCTGCAGCAAAACATGAGTTGACGGCAGAAGTGATCGTTGAAAATTCCCTGGGGCCGTTTAGAGGCTTTGAAATGGAAGAGTAGAGGGATAGCATAGAAATGCTGTCTTGAAATTAAACTTTAGATTATGCTTTGTGAGTAAAATGACAATTGTCAAAAGGTTGGGGAAAAAACCTCTGGCCAAAAAGGGTTTTTTAAAAAGAGCGAAGTATAAGCTTCTATTTCACTAAGTGCATGAGATATTAATGTACAGCAGAACAATTAAATCATAAGAAGAACATGGAAATGCAATTGTTAAATCTGGTATTCATATGCTCTCTTAATTTTTGTGTCAGTGTAGAAATGTATTTCACATGCAGCATGTTGTGTTATACCTGTTTGTAGACATTTTCCCTCTCTGCTTGAGTTTAGGTCTTTGATTTCTAGACACTGTGTTTCGACTTAATTAGTATTGTCCTGTTGTTTTTGTGACTGATTGTACCTATTGGTTTCATTTTGCTTTGTTTATTGAGCTTGTAATCTTGATGGCATTTGAACTTTGAGAAACCTTAATATCCTTAAAAGAAAAAAAACGATTTGAAATGAAATTGCCCTTACTTCGGAAGAAACTCAGAAACAATTTCTGTAATCATTTTTACAAGATATTTCTGTGATATATGCTAGATGACACAACATGCACAAATAGGTTACAATAAAGGGCAAAATAAAAGTCGGTTTTGTAAACCTATTCTATTCGTGATGGTTCAAACCCTTGCTAGTTCAATTCAAAGTGATATTTCAAACCCTGGGGTGGCCGTGGCTCAGTGGTAAAGTCGGTTGTCTCTCAACTGGAAGGTCGGAGGTTCAATCCCCAGCTCCTGCAGCCACATGTCCGATGTGTCCTTGGGCAAGACACTCAACCCCAAGTTGCTCTCGCTGCTTCATCATCAGTGTATAAATGTGTATGAATGGTCACTTTGCATAGCATCCTCTACCATCAGTGTGTGAATGTGTAGGTGTGACCTGCAGTGTAAAAGTGTAGTCAGAAGACTAGGAAAAGTGCTATACAAGTTCAAGTCCATTTACCATTTATTCAGATTTTACCCTTGATTTTTGATACAGCCTTTTATGCATACCTACTTCCCCGTTTGCCTTTGCAGCAAAGGCAAAGAGGAGCAGAGTAATCCGACTGACTGTGATGAGGGCATGAGAGAAAAGTGAGAAGAAAAGTTTAATCTCTGACTCAAAGAAAAAAAAAAAGGCTTTTATTGAAGACTTTGCCCTCAATGGAGACTTCAGGTCATCATGCTGCATCGTCACATGAACAATATCAAATTATTCATAATATTAATTTTCATGCGTAAAGTCGATCCCTTTATCATTAGCATTTATCAATATTAACATTTTCTGGGTAAAAGGTGCAGTGTCCAATTAAAAACGAAACAAGCCAGCTACTCATTTTTAATTATGACATTTTAGAGACACGGAAGCGACCTGGCGGAACTGATATTGACTTCAGACTAACTTCACCTTCTCTGCACAATTTTGTTTCACTCACAGGGAAAACATTGTTTTGGGACCTCAACAGTCATGCCTTACTGTGTAGTATTAGCAGAGTCATTCCTTCACAGTTATCTGTGGGTTATCTTCGGGTTATTAGACTTTGTGGATAATTAACATGCAAAAAACTCTACATGATATTTTACCATATGTTTTACCATATGCACAATAATCACATTAAAAGACTTGTTCACTTTTGCTGTTAAAATGAATTGACATCAGACTGTCTTAGCGTCTTGTATCTATGTTCTGCATGTTTACACATTTCATAGTTTACTGTCTATATAAAGTTTTATCGTGGTGTGTTTTGCGATTGGCAGGTGACTGGCTGGCTGGAATACCATCCCACTCCTTCTCCTTCTGAGGACATCCCATTCCTGGACGGTGCTTTGCTGTCACTTCACCCCAGCATGGAGCCCACCAAAGTCCAGTCAGATGGTGGCCTCAATGTCACCCTTACCATCCGCCTCCTCATGCATGGAAAAGTAAGCAACCCACCGGCTTAGAGTCTCTGAAGTTTGTTCAGTCACGCCTCTATGGATTAATCCCAGCTGCACTTGAGATTCACTTAAAATAATTATACCACCATAACTCGTCTTTGGCGGTTACATTTCAGTGAATTGGTTTAACAGACAGATCAAAACACTCTGCCAGCTGTTTTTCTGTTACAGCCTAACCTGGCATCTACTTTCATTCTGAGAGCTCCAAATGAAAAATGAGATTTAAATGGCCTTATGTTATCTCCTTGGTGCGTTGCTACCCTTTCTGACCCAGCCTCACCATGACAACAGGCTCTGCTCACATGTTAAATCCACCTGGCAATAAAGTCTGATGCTGTCTGTTAGCCTTGGCTTTCAACTGTGATTGGCTTACTGTAATTTGTAGTCTTAAGCCTTTATATAATATGACAGAATTGATATGGAGGTTGGACACTCTTCGCTCTTCCACAGGTGTTGCTTCTCTTCGTGTGAACAACTCAGCAGCTGGGCAACAGCTGGTTTTATGTCGTCTGCCTTTCCTGCTCTCTGTACCAGCGTCATCAGGATGTATTGTTGTTTTGTTTTTTTTAAATCGAAAAGTCCACTTCAAAACTTAAAGATTGCGAGGCTTCTTCCAAATTCCCTCAGTGTGATCCTGTCAGCCCTTCTTTTTGTTCACTAGTGCACTCCCTTTAGTGCGCACCAGCATCTGTTTTGTTATGTATTTACATTTCTGAGGCTTTACAGGTTGTCTTTTTGGAGGTGGATTTGAAGCCATGAGCAATGGTTGGATAGGTTTGTAGTTTGTCTTGAGCTGTCATGAACACAAGGGAAACGAGAGGAGGGAAGGAGAGAGGGACAAGTGGAAGAGATAACTGAGACAAGACAACAGTACAGGTGATAGAATTAGGAAGGCACAGCTGACTGAACTAAACCACTAAGTCTCAGGTAACTGGATTATTGAAATAGAGGCATGGTCCAGTTCCCTATCATGTATTCTAATAAAGTCCTTTAAGTTTAGCTTCCCCCTCCCCTTTCTCCTTTTCTTAAGAGATGGTTGGAGTAAATGTGTGCATCTTGGTTCCCCTTGTTAAACATAATTCATGGCTTTTCATCTCATACAGCAGGAGGGTTCACAATTTGTGATAAAATCTAACTGCAGTGTTTGCGTCATTTTTTGTTTAAGTCGGATGAGTTTTTTTTTTAAAGGGAAGTGTCTTCAATAAGAAAGGGTTAGGGTTGTGCAAAAGGAGCTCTCTTGATGGGATGTGCTCCACATAGACTCGAGCCAAAATCTCCCTCTCTTTTTTTTTCGGTGCCAAGAAGTGTGAATCTCCGAAAGCTGAGAACTGCCTGCTGATTACCTTCAGTACAGACACCAGTGACCCTGTGAAAGTTTAGACGACCCTTCAGTAACACAGGTTCCTTTTGGCCATGGAGCCTGCCACAACATGTTCAACCTCCAACAGGGAACTTGGGCAGCATGACCTAGGTCAGCAGCAGGGTCTAAATACACTATCTGATGCAGGTGTGGTGCTTATTCTGACACTTCCACTTTTTTAAATGTTTGGTGTTATCCAGGACAACAGGAAGACTTGAATGTAGGATGGATAGTGTCCTAGATGATCCCTCCTGTAGGATTTTGTAAGAGCAGGACTGGTAAACCCAGAACATAGGAGTTGTTGGAGGTAGAATTATGTCTACCCTTAAATTTGAAAGTTTTTTCAGTAATGAATATGAGTTGGCCTAAATCAGTGATGCGGCTCATTTGGGACTAGTCTTTTAGGTCCTACAAAAAAAAAATCCTGATCCTTTAATTATTTAAATAAGGGAAACATTGTCAGCAGAAAATAATCTTTGCAAGTCATGTCACTGTGTTTCCCAAACATATTTTAGGAAAGAAAGAGGTTTTTTGATTGTGGCTCTTGCAGAAATATTTTTTGGTCAATGTGGCTCTAAAGTCTAACAAGGCTGAGTACCACTGGTCTAAATGTTTAAAGCACTTTGTAAAAAATGTGCTTCTTATTTGATTAGTTTAAGCTTAGATTTGGTCCAGGTGCCAGACGAGTACACTTGGATTGAGTAGCAAATGTTAAAAGTAGAATATTTAAGGGCATCTAAAAGTATTTTTTACTAACTGACTTTACAAAAGTCATGATTAATATGATGACTGCTAAGGGAAGAGCCTGGCATTAAGCAGGAAGTGGCCTGCAGTGTTAACGCCTCAACGGATGCAACCCTCTCAGTCTCTAAGAGGGGTCAGGGAGTGTTGATGCTGCCAGCCGACGTTGCCCTGCTGCCCTTTTCCCCACAGTGCCACTCCGAGCTCATGAAGAGTGATTACATGCATATGGAGAGCGTGGCCCTAGACACCAACACACAGCTGTGAAACCTCTGCATGCCCCTGTAGTGTCTGCTCTTTGCCCAGGAAAATACAAGACCATACTGTGATAGCCCTTTAAATACCTCTGCAGTCATATTTAAAGAATCATTTTTAAAAATGCATGACTTTTGTGTTTTGATTGCAGGAAGTTGGAAGCATAATCGGAAAGGTAGGTTCGTTTTATTAGAGCATGCATGCCAGTATGGAGAAAAATATATGTTCAGACGTTTTCTGATTTATGATTGAACAGTTTTCATGACATTTTTTCTTTCCTACAGAAAGGGGAAACAGTGAAGAAGATGCGAGAAGAGGTGGGTTTCAGTCTCATAAAGTGCAATTTCTAAAATGCAATAAGATATACTTTATTAACCCGATAGGGGAAATTCAATTTTACACTCCACTGTTGAACATGCTACACACACATAGGCTGAAATACACACACATGCACAAAAAGGATCCTATTGATATGCACTGATGGAGAGATGTCAGAGTGAGGGGGCTGCCCACAGGGAGCGCTCCTGAGCTAGTAAAGGGGGCTGGTGCCTTGCTCAAGGGCACTTTGGCAGTGCTCAGGAAGTGAACAGGCACCTCTCCAACTACCAGACCAATTTTCAGACTTGAACCAGCAAAAAAAACAGACTGAGCTGCAGCCTCCTCTTAACTATGCACCCAATGTCGGGCTAATATGTACGGTACATTTTCCATAGCTTGTCACAAAGTGATTCACTAAAAGCTCTGTAAACAATATGAATCACTTGAACTACATGTTTTAACAATTCCTTCTGTTTATAAACCAGGAATAGATTATTCAAATTAGAGACATCTATTCCTGGATTAAGGCTTCAGCACTGAATTGACTCTATTGACAACATGCACGTGTTGTTTTTTTCCAGAGTGGAGCACGAATCAATATTTCCGAGGGCAACTGTCCTGAGAGGATTGTCACCATCACTGGGCCGACGGACACCATCTTCAAGGCTTTCGCTATGATTGCCTACAAATTTGAGGAGGTATGATAAGATTGTATGAAGACTGTACGACTTTTTGTAAAGGAAAAGATTTACATCTCACTGGGCACATGAATCAATGAAACCCAGTGGTAGCTGAAGTCTCTTAATTTACACTACAGACTGCATGTAGGGAGTGGATGTAGTTTAAACCCTGCATTCTCTCTCAGTACCAGCAGGGGGCAGCTGAACTGGTTGTAAAAAGAAGTCTATTACATGAAAATGATCCTACTTCCTAGTTAACATATTACCTGGTTTAAGAGGTTCTATTACATGTTTAATTAGCTGACAAAAAGCAGTATTCATACCAAAGTGAGCTTGTGTAATATTTTGTTGGACACGTGTAAGCTGGCTGTGATCAAATAAGTGAACCCATCCTCAGCTATAAAAGGTGAATTGAAATTGTGCCCTTTCAGCTATCTTTTCCTCTGATCCTGCCTTTGAAAAGATAAATCTAAATGGATACACTAAAGCACTGTGACTGGAACCAAAGAGGAGACCCACTGCTGTGTCCTCAGTGACCGGAGTCAAATCTGGTATCCTTGATCAAGTCCTTTGTTTCTTACTGACAAGGCATAAAAGACCAGGATTAAGACTTGTGCATAATGCAGCTTAGCCGTCCTGACCTTTGTTCTGATCTGAACTGATTTATATTGATAACCAGACCAATGCTGTGTTTTCTTTTGGGTCATATTGGGAGAATATTAGCACTCAAAAGTTGGATGTTTGTTTTATGTTTTGTTGTAGGACATAATCAATTCCATGAGCAACAGCCCAGCAATCAGCAAGCCCCCAGTCACCTTAAGGCTTGTAGTTCCTGCCAGCCAGTGTGGCTCCCTCATCGGTAAAGGAGGCTCCAAAATAAAGGAGATGAGAGAGGTATGACATCAAACATTGTACTAATAACCTTTCAGTTTCATACATTTTTTTAATATATATATGACTAATGGGAAAGAAAAAGTGCAACAATTTTTTTTTATTCTCGCTCATTGTAGTGGTCAAGTTTCACTTTTATTATTCTTTTTTTTATCTAACATTCAAAATATTTATTTTCTCTTTTAAAAAAAAAAACATATTTATTGCTTTTATGAACATAGATAATACAGACTAAACAAAAACCAGCCAACCCCCCTCCCCCCTCCCAAAAGGAAAGAAAAGACAATAAAAGAACAGAAAAATAGCACGTCTATTGCAATGCACATACGCGCAACAGGATGGTGCAGTTAAGACACAGAATATTATTATTTTTAATTTTTTGCAAACACCATACCAAACAAAACAGTTTTCTTATCATACTTATTGGTCTAAAGATAAGGCACTTGCAGATCCAAGGATGGCCACCAGTGGGTCAGGTTTCCAACATTTTCCAAAAGCCCTAGATAAACAATAAAATATGTTTTTCCAATGGCATCTATTACAGAGAGGAGAAACATCAGGGAAAGAAGGTATAATTTTTCCCGAGAGTAATAAAGGCTGTGAAGTGTTTCAAACTGTATTAGATTGTGTTTTAACTGAACAGTCATGGATTGACATTTGTCCCAGATCACATCTTTTAACTCTACATTTAGCTACACTGAGTCTGCAACAGGTGGCATTAAGTGGATCAAGGATAGGTGGCAGAATAAGTACATTTATTTGAGTTTGCTGCCCTACAGATTTTATTTGCTGTAAGACTGATGATGTGGATCTCTACATTTCTTCAACCTTCCTCTTACCAAACATTGTCTTGTCCCTCAAAGTCCCTCACTCTCCTCCAGTCCACAGGCGCCCAGGTCCAGGTGGCAGGAGACATGCTGCCCAACTCCACAGAGCGTGCTGTGACAATCTCTGGGACCCCAGAAGCCATCATCCAGTGTGTCAAACAGATCTGTGTGGTCATGCTGGAGGTAGAGTATGACATGCTTCTTACAGAGCCTTAGTAAAGTCAGTTTTGCAGGGGCGTCAGATATATAATAAAATCAATGTTTCGATGATCTTGACATTTCATTCAACAATCATTTCCAGTGCATGAATGAACCTGGGTGTACAAAGTGAATTAAAGGAGAAGAGTTACTCTTTGGGTTGTGGCTAGACATGATGTTAGTTTTGTTGAAACTATAAAGCATAGGTTACATCCTTCACTTTATATTTGTAAAACTGAGAAGTCCAACAGAGTCCCTGTTGGACTTCTCAGCTCAGCTAATACAAGCGTCTCTCAAACTTTAGGGAGAAATTGTCTTGACCTAACTTGTACCAGGTCGAAGCACGACCCCAAATCTTTCTGAGCTAACTTTTTGACCTGTGTTCCATTTTAAAACAGAAAATGTGTGAACAGCTATGATAAAAGATTTTCTTTTGGAAACCAGGAAGCAAAAGGAGCTCAAAATGTAACATTTGATAGCTGATTCCACAGCTGTCTTCAGGATCTAACTGGACACAGAAGTGAGCCGTAGAAATGAGCGCACACAGGTATAACCATCCCTAACCTGATTTTGAACAACAATGGCATTAACTAACAACCTTAATTTATAGAAGTAAACGTATAACTTCAGATTTTCCTCCTTCTTCATTCTGACCTTTTTATTTTGCCCTTTTCACCTCCTCCGTCTTTTATTATCTTTTCCATTTGCATTTTCATTAACCTCTGCCCTTTCTGTCTTGATTTCTGACATTACATGGATGAATTGATTTGAAGGGTTACAGGGAGCTGAGAACAGTCTGCACCGCTGCCCTCGCCTTACAGTATAGGAAGCCTCTTGACGATTCTTGGACTGTGCAAAGTCTAATCAGATAAATTAGATTATTCCGACATCAAGTGGGCAGCGGCCGACAGGTTGATCTTCTTTTTTTTTTTTTGCTTTTTCAAAACTTCTCCCCCCTCATTGCTCGTGGTGCCCTTGCGGCCCCAGTAGGTGGGCCGGCCCATCTGCCATTTGGCTGAATTGCCAAAATGCATGTCCAAGCTTGGCTGTATTTCTATTTAAGTCTGTTTAGTATATTTGCCAAATGCTGATTCTTATGCCATGTAAACAAAAAAGAAAGCAGCAGAGAAGACGTGAATATATCAATATTAATGATGCAAAACTGTTCAATCAATAGCAACTCAAATGCATAGATTCCTATATAGATCCACAAATGTGAACACAAGTATATAGACCCATTTTTAATGCGCACACAGTTATAAATAGCTAAAAACATGTCCAGCTAAAAAGGTTTTAAAATAAATTCTCCTAGAGCTGAGAGTACACAGTCATCAGTCACACCTCTCACTTGGCTTTCGATTTACTCTTGCTGCACTTTTGCAAGATCTGCAAAAATGTGTTAAAATCCTTTAATTTGTAATGTCTTCCACAGATGTTTGTGTGGTATGTGTTTGATTGTTTAAAGCTCAGGCTCACTACGTGGTCACTGTGTGGTCCCACTGAAGCACCAGTTGACTGAACTGGTGTCTGCCCGGCCTCGCTCGTCACTGGTTGGCGAGTATCGGGGTGTTTTTCAATCAAACCAGCTCCCAATCTGGTTTATGTACTAAATGATTGTTAACTGAAAAGTTCTCTTTCATTGCATGATGATGACAAAATGGAGCACAACAGAAGTGGAGGAGAATTTGCCCTCATTCATTGTGTAAATTAGCAGTGGCTAATTTGCTGCCTAAAGCATGCTTGGATACCTGTAGTGGTGTGGTCCAGGCGGTCTGAACAGCTATTCTTCTTTCTTATACCTCATTCATAATAATTTGTGGATCTCTATTTGCACATCTTTGTACAGATCTGTATACATATTCCTGCATCTATTTAAAGCATGCATTAGTAAGCAGTGATGCACAAATGATAGATGTATACTGTTTATGTTAAAGGATCATCAATTTGATTTATTTAGTTGTTTTTGAAGGAAACCCCTCAGACCACCCTGGATAGTTCAGTGATAAAAGGAATACACTGAAAATGGTGCAACCCAGTTCTGAATAGTTCTAGGCTGTGAGGGCTGTGTTGTCTTTCTGGCTAGACACTCCTGCACCTTGTCTCCATGAATTATTATATTCACTGCCTGTGGTGGTAGAGGCGTTTTCTCAGAAACCAATTTTTGAATGGGACTTTTTCTCAGGGAAATGTCACAAGAGATACCAGTTACACTTTCTGGGGAAGAATCACCTGCTTATTGTTTTCTGTAAATGTCATCAGAACATGCAATCTGCCGAGTATTAGAGGGACATTTTTTATCTTGTTATGCACTTTCTATTTTGTTGCAGACTTAGACTTTTGAAAATCAATATCCAGTACAATCATTCATTTCCATGCATTGATTTCCATGCATGCTGCTTGAATTGATTTCAGTCAGCAGCTCTTTCTGCTCTCATTCAGAGTGCAGCAGGCAGGTGAGAGTGAGTAACCATGGTGACTGTATGTCTGTCAATCATTGATGCCCTGCCCCTTCTATGAATAGAACTCTTCTTTCAGTAAAACTTACTTTGACTAATGTGTCACAGTAATCATCATCACAGTTTGTCATGGTTTGTCACACTCAAAAGATTTGAAGACAAAAAAGAGAAACAATACTAAGTCATAATTTTAAATTGGTGCAGAAAACAAATAGTGCATAGGTGTTACCAGAATGCAGGGAAAGACGTCATTGGTGTTAAAAATGATATGGGGGTGACATTTTTCAAATAGACTTATTAGCACAGTTTTTGTGCATTTAAAACATTACTCAGGGAAATAAGTTGAACTGGTCGGTAACTTGCAACATGTGTCTTTAAGATCAGTATGAAAAAAATCTAATATGTGATTTTTTTCCATATCGCCCACCACTTATTTGAACTGTGATGAAAACTCACATTCCTCTTTCATTTTCATCCACCCTTTGCTGGATCTTAAAGGTGCACTACAGAGTTTTGGTGATGAAATTTGAAAGTTGGAGAAGTTAAACAATTATATGCAATATTTTCTGAACTGAATACACAAACTTTATTCAAGGAAAAAATGGATCACTGTTTAAAACTTACCCCACAATGACTTCTCATGTGGCATTTTCTCTTCAGACAGTGTTACAGGGACCTCACTGAGGACAGTTTGTGTATGGAGGTTTGGACATATGCCACAGAATATGTACATCTCCAACTTTCAAATTTCTCTACCAAAACTACAAAGTGCACCTTTAATATTGTGTTAAAGCACAACCCTAGAAGTGGACACTCCTCCCTCTACAGAGCAGCAGCTACAGAGGAAATCTGATGAAGCCCTCTCAACAGCCCTGTTGATGTTGCATAGCATGAATCAATAACTGAATGTCATTATAGTGAGTTTGAAAACCCCCCTGCCTTCTCATTGAAACAACGCCCTTGTTGTCTGGGTTATAAAAAAACGAGGTATTTGCAAAAAAAAACAAAAACATTGAGACGAGAGTTAACAAGCACCAGGTCTTCGTATTTCTCTAATATTCATGAACAGAGGTTACTAATACCTCAGAGCTCCAGGGCTTCCTTCTGTTTTCATTAACGTGTTCCAGTGTTGTTCTTGAAGTGCCGGCAAATTAAAACATTTCTTAGATTAAAAAAAAAAAACAAGATTCAATCTCAGCGGAGAGTGGTTCTCCTGCTGTTACTCTGCAGTGAAGCAGGTTCAAGAAATGTAATTATGAAAACAAGTTATCACAGATAGCAGGGTGAGATCAGGTTTTTCAGCTTCCTCACCTGGAGAAGGAGGAGAAGATCGATATAATGTTCATGTTACGTATTTGCAGATAAAACTAGATTGTGTACAGATTTTAATTCTTGATGTGGAACTGAAATATATCTTCTTAGCTCATGCTGTATAAAGAAAAAAGCCAATGAGCATTTTTCAAAATGTTGAACAACTTTTTTTACGCTTTCCTGTTTTAAATAAAGTAAGATGATGCAGACTGCCTCTTCTCTGTCTTCCCTTTCTCTTAGTCTCCGCCAAAAGGTGCCACCATCCCTTATCGCCCAAAGCCTGCCTCCACCCCGGTCATTTTTTCCGGCGGCCAGGTAAGAGCTGAGCATGTTTCTTCTTCTCAGTCTGTGCCTACAGCAAACCTGAGACTTTTGAAATGCAGCATCAGCCGTTGCCAGTTGTAGCTGATGCTGCAGTTGATTTTTCTGCAATGGTTTTTACTTTTCATTTGAATACTTTGATACCACAAAGACCCATTTGTAAATGAGGGTTGGCCTCATTTTTGGAAATTAAAGCGTTAGTGTTTTACTCTTGTTGCATAATGATATTGCCACAAACTAGTCTTACAGAAGAGGCTGGGCTTAAGTTAATGCAGCAAGGTCCTGCATAACACAATGTATTTCTGTTACCAAATTCAAACCAACCCCAGCTTACCAAAGTGCTTTGAAAACAAAATAAAAATAAAAGGTTATCAGACAGCAGGTAGTTCAAGTTTAAGTGTGTCAAGGTGCCAAAAAAAGCTTGTCTCTGGTTTGGTGGGGGTTGAGCAAAAGAAATGTGAGGGAGCACCTTAATTTTAAACTCAACAATTATTACTCCTAGCAAAATGAAGCCACACTACTGAAACTGCTTACCATGGATTATAGAGTTGTAGATCTGGTCAAAGAGCTGTTAAACAGTCAGAAAACAATACAGAAGAAAACCATAACAGCTCATTGAAACTCGTTATGAATCCAATTTAGAGGCTTTGCTTCTGTCTGGAAATGTTACCCAGTGGACATTAATCTGAATGTAAGACACAGTCAAAGCCTTTAGGCAACATAATGCACGAGCTGGTTTTGCATAAATTTGGAGAGCGAGCAAACTAACACAGGGGAACACGAACCACACAAACACCTGTGTGACATAAAGAAACCCAGTACAATGTGCACACAATAAATACCACTCTTTTGAAGCTTAAAATGTGAGCTTTGTGGAGGAAGTGTCCAATATTTGTCCATTGGTGTATTAGTACAAAACTGTCATTTTTGATCTGTAAGAAAATGTCTGGTTGGATTCCATCACATTGTGCAGATGTTCCTGTTATAATATATCATAATATTACATTTTATTCATAAAGCTCTATTCAAAACACTCAAAGACACTTTATCAATCAATCAATCAATCATTATTTGAAGATCGCAATTCATGACAAGTGTTATGTCGAGACGCTTTACAAAAGAGCAGGTTAAAGACCATACTCATTGTAAATAAAAATGGTATGGGGAAGATGGTGTAATATCCAGGAAGGATCTATCGGTTGTATTGCTTGCGTTCCTGTTGTCCACACTTCCTTTTCCCCCTGAGGTGGAGGTTGGAGCAGGCCGTGCATGAATGATGATGGCGGTGGTTGTGGGGACGACCAGTGGCAATTCTAGGGTCATTTGGGGCCCTAGGCAAAAATACATTGGGAGCCCCTCAACCAGCGTTCATCACCATCATGTCTGCCAGTGTCCCGGCACTTTCTCTTTTTCCTCTTTCATTTTACCCTCCAAAACGGATAATTCCTCTTCATTTTCCTTCGGTGATTTTCAAGGGAGACGGAGCGCTGTCTGGTGGGGCCCCCTAAGGGGGGTATCCTACTGTCATTGCAAAATTTGCACATTTTTAGCCACTGCTGTGGTTTAAAGGTTGTCAGCCCTTGGGGGATCCCCTGCTGGCCAGGGGCCCCAAGCTGTTGCCTGCCTTGCCTAGTGCCAAACAGCCCCTATGGGGACGACACAGTCCGATGGTGGGGGCTGGGCGTCAGGGACGTTGGGTGGAAGTAATGCCAGATCACGTCGCTGGAGGTTGGGGGAGCTTGGTTCTTCTGAGAAGAAGTGACATTTTTGAATAAAACGAAAACAGTGGAATCAAAGAAGGAAATATTTCCTTCATATTTGTATTAGACAATTAGTGGTGATGTACATGATGAGACATTCACACTTATGGTGGAAATACCTTCTAAATATCCTGTTACAAGGTCTTACTGCACTTTACATTCATGTATAAAGGACATGCTGCTCATAATATGGTTTTGAATATGAACACAATTAGACAACCTTGTCCTTTTATGTTTTTTAAAGTTCACAGAACCTTAGCATCAACATGGCATGAATGGATTTTTCTCTCTTTTGTTTGTATATGATGTGCTGAAATATTGCTCTCTGCTGTGTTTTCCATCTCTCCAGGCCTACACAATTCAGGGACAGTACGCCATACCACACCCAGATGTGAGTTCTGACTCTGTTTCTTATTTAATGAAGACCTGCATCATAATTATAAATAATTTAAAACAAAAGAACCCTCTTAATTACACAGACACGCCAGCTCTCGGAAGTAATTTAGGGCCAAGTCATCAATCACAACTTCCAAAATCTTTGTCCTTGTGGTTTATAGGGGACATGGAGCCCCTATAGACGCCCAAAAAAAACATTTGCCAGATCTCTTTGATAACAAAACACAGCTGGTGATAATGATAAAGGAAAAGACAGTAATGGCAGCTTTTGATGTGGACACCCCTTTAATTTCAATGGACCATATAGTCTCCATTAATAATCTTCCTTCATCTGTCCTTGTCGTGAGAGCATCTCAAGAGCTACCTTGTGTCGGATCCACTAATTCAACGTTGGGCTGTGATTGATGCCACTGGAGGTGCTGGTTGACGGTACAATCACTCAAGTACAGGCTTGACACCCTCTTCCACCCTCATTAAAACTCTTCTTAAAAGGAGAAGGGGGCTCACAAGCATCGGTCTTCCTCCATTGCTGATGGAAATGATACACAGCAGGGGAAAGGCTTAATGTGACCATGTCAGGTGGAGAAGGAATCCTCCGACAGGCTTGTAAAACTTCAGGTTCTCCATTTCTGAGTCGCAAGTGCCAGCTAGAAGGACACGTGGTAATTGATGGGACACATTTGGTTACTGTGCTCATGAGTGGAGTTATTTGTCTCTACATTTTGTAAATTTAAATTTGGAGAAGGTTGCAAGGCCATGGGGGTACATCTCAAGCCTCTTCAATTGCATCCATGCTTGTCTTGCATCTTTTTCTTGCATCTCAGTCCCGTCCTTGAGGAATGCATAAAGAGATGCATTGAAACCATATATGTGGAAAAGATACCAGGATAAGGTTACGAGCTAGATGGTGAATCAAAAAGCAAATCAAATATAAAAATAGGAAGGGAACTCTCTATTCTGTGTGTTTCATGAAAAGTTATGCACAGTTATTCATGCTTAAATCTACTGTGAGGACATTCTTAGTGTTGATGTTGGCGCCCTCTGTGGACAAAGCTGTCTTAACTCTTTGCTGATCTTGTCCTGTATACGTGTAAGTAGATTCATCTGATGATGAACTTCTCTTCTTGATGTCTTTTGAGAGTGAAATGCATCACTCACGGTGAAAATGTTACAGAGTCCGCTTCTGCAGCTTGCTGTTAATCTCCTTGTCTGACGGCAACCCTGTGGCAGCAGTGTGAAAAATCAAAATCAAAACTGACTGTAAAGAAACGTTGAGTCTTCTTCCTGATTTTACCTTTGTCATATAGAGGCATCAGTTTTAATTTCAGTCTGTTTCATAACCTGCCAAACACTCCGCACAGGCGCTCAAATACTTCTGACGTCTAACACGATTTCAGCAAACGCAGCAAAAAAGTGACTGTCTAGGAACTAAATATTTGTTTATAGTCTTGTTCAAGGCACCCTTTAGTGTCTGTTCTAAGGTCTGTCAATGACACTTCTCTGGAATTTAAGTCAAGATCAGCTGCAGCATCCAACCAATGTGTGATTAAGTGATATTCAATAAGTGGGCGTGTCAGCGAGTAAATGGATGCCGTGAAGCCTTCCCTTCTGTATCCTTCTCCTCGGAGCAGAAATAAGAGCTTTGGGACAGCCTACAAGAGGGTGGGTCTGGAACTACCATTAATTCAAGCAAGATGAAAGGGTCTATCAATTTGGGGGACTTGGGATGTACCCTTGGTTGGAGAAAGAATCAAATGACCTATTAATTTAGAACTTCATGGCAGACAATCACCCTCTCTCTGTATCTCTTTCTCTCTTACTTTTTTGTCCTCCACCACCCTGTGTCATGACCTCCTTCTCCTCACTGTCTCTCCACTCTACTTTTGTTTGCCTTCATTTCTCGGTGTGTCCTGTGTAACAGTAACCTCTTAGTTCTACTTTCCCTCCTAACCCTTCAGCAGTTGACCAAGCTCCACCAGTTGGCTATGCAGCAAACCCCCTTTACCCCTCTCGGACAGACCACCCCTGCTTTCCCTGGTACGTACCCACGAGTCCCTTTAGATAAACTCCTTCTCTTTGCATCCAGAGAAACATTTCTCTCTCTCTCTCTCCCCCTACCTGCCACCTTATCTTTCTCTTTGCACAGCATGACCTGGTCCCTGTGGTTTCTCTCCTTCTTTGATTTTTTCATGTATATATTTTTTTTCTATCGGCTCTTTCTGATTTTACACCAGTGAAGGGAAAAAAGAAAAGAAAAATGGCACTGGGCTTAGGTTTAAAATTATGTATTGAAAATTGCATTATCACTTGGCAACAGGATTCACCTTTCCTCTGACATACCTTCAGGTTGTTTTGCCTTCCATTACAGATAAAAGCCAGTGAAATGGACTGGCCACACTGTTTTATAATGACCAACTTAATGCCTACCATCTGAACTAAGCTGTTTCTAAAGACTTTTAGCTAGAGACCTGTGTCATGTCTCACATGCAAACAAAACATCACCTGGAATTCTACAAAAACAGCAGTGTTGTTATATTTTCTTGTCACCAATTTCATGTGTAATAATATTGCTATTTCCATAATACGTAACATGATTTAAAACTGGTGTAGGTAACACTGGAGGAAACAGTTAGAGTGAACAGCTGTATTCAGAAATCTTTTCTGACATTTTTCTGCAACAAGCTCGCTTGCTTTTGCTATTAGTCCGTCCAACCTTGTTGAAACTTAATTCATGTGCAAGGAGAACATCAACGAGCATGCAGGAAAGCAGTGAAGGAGGTAGACTTAAACGCATGTAATGGCCAATAAGTCATTTCATTCAGGTCAATTGAAATGGTTGAATTGGCTCATTGAGTCAGGAGTCTTTGTGTTAAAATTATGAAAACCATGTCGACCTGAGAGACACCAAATGATGAATCAAAAGTCTGCTCCAAGCTGAAGCCCAAGATTTCATCGAGTTAAAGATGATTTAAATGTCTTATTTAATGAAGTATCCCAGTACATGACCAGAAGTATGAAAAAACTTTGATATTTCAACTTAAATAAAGAAAAAAAACTTGGTAGATGATCAATGAATTCAACAAAGATTGGAACCAGGCCTTGCATACCCTCAGCCTCGGCCCCTGGAGGTTGCCTGGCCAAATAACCAGAGTGTTTGGATCCAGAAATGTAACTTTATTTTCTCCTGTATCAGAATGTTTCCATTCAAAGGCTCAGCTCTTCTGTTCAGACTGTAATACGTCCCACCATGTAGCAGCTTTCAGGCTTTGTTCTGTCTTTTACCAGCAGTCAAAGTGATGAAGTAGAGACACCTTCATACTGTATTAATTAAATGGAGAGCTATAAATTGGGTGGATTTGATTTTATTGATTTAATCCTGAAGGCTGGCGTTGGCCAGAGATAAATCTGTTTGATGAGATCATTTATTGTTTTTATTGTAATGGGAATTTAAAAAAAATGTAATCTTTCTTAAATACGTTGCCTAACTAAAGCTTGATTAAATCAATGTTGCTGTTTAAAAAATGTTACCTCATAATCTTCAGTCAACTTTACTCATGTATGCGTCCAATTAAAATGACAAACACGTGATGTAGAAATAAGAAATAGTGGGTAGAAACTGCAGCAAGAACAGGCTAATCTAGGGGGGGCGTCTGTGTGATGCAGAAAGTCAGCATATGGAGGAGGAGGAAGGGGGGGTGGGGGCTCCAGGGGAGGGGGGAAAGAGACATTTCCCAAAATGTTGGAATAATCCCTTAAAGGTTTCAGTTATGTTAACTTGACTTTTAAAGTCAAATTTCTCTTTTGTCATTGCTCTCCAACTCAGGTTTGGATGCCAGTCCACCAGCCAGCACCCATGAACTCACCATTCCTAATGATGTAAGTAGAGCCCTCTGCTGCCTGCTGACTCAGGGTTATACAGCAGGCTTAAAAAAAACAAGCAACTGATGTGTCTCTCATCTGCCATGACGTATGAATGTAGTTGTGTTGAGAGGATCTTAATTGTACAGGAAGATTATATTTGATCTTACTTCTTCAAACTTTAGTCACAGAGAACACTGATCCATCTACCTGCCTCTTTATGATGGGTGTCATTTAATTAACTGATAACAGTAAAAAAATTGCCAAAAGTTGCCTCCAATAAGATAATCCTGTTCTTTCAAACTTATTAAATGCTGTAAGAACAAATGATTGACAACATTAACATCAATGATCCTGCAAACTTCATTTCTTACTGTGGGCCCAGCAGAAAACCCACATCTCAGCTGATCTATTGACCGTGCTATCATTAATCAAACTTAATTTCCTGCAGGATGGGATTTAAATTAAACCAAGATCATTACACAAGCCATTAAACTCCCTTTTTAACGTTAAACATATTACTGAAGGGTATTAAGTAAAACTGTATTAAACCAACACAGAGGGTTCCTTCCTTCCTCCAGGTTCAAATACTTTTCTTTTTTTTTTCTCCAGCTAATAGGCTGTATTATTGGACGCCAGGGAACCAAAATAAATGAGATTCGACAGATGTCTGGGGCGCAGATCAAAATTGCAAACGCTATGGAGGGCTCATCAGAGCGCCAGATCACCATCACAGGGACCCCCGCTAACATCAGCTTGGCACAGTATCTCATCAATGCCAGGTAACCTTTTAACTCTTACAGTGGGGATCCAGCACAAACTAAAGAATAAAAAAAGCAACTCTTGAACGGTCATGCTCAGAGTGAGGATCTGAGAAAAACTTCTAACTGCGATTGTTCTCTTTGATACGAATAAAAATATCTCTCTGGTTTAGTTTTGACAGTCCTGACACTAATACTTTGATGAGTTGCTGGAAATTGCACAATATCTGTCAGGTTTTGACAAGAGGCGGATATGTCCATGAATAATGTGGCTATTCATGTTATTCTTGTTCCTTTCTACTCTTGCTACTTATTTCCATCCAAGTGCAGACATTGAAATGCATTATGTTTGAGTGAGTACACTGTGCAAGTTAGTGTCTTGTGGGAGCAATGCCAACTACGGAGGCATGCTGTGTCTTTGAACAGAACCTGCAGATTAGTAAATTCAATAATCCATTAATGAATCTTTAAATGTTAAAAAAGTGTATATGTTAAAATCTTCAAAGCCAAAAGTGTCAAGTCATGAGACAAAAAAATCGGGTTCTGGATGGTAAGAAACTGTACACACCAATGAAATACTGGAGAACATATTTCCCATAAGAATTTGTTTACCATGCTCCAGTACCCCTGTCTCTCAGTTCCCCTATATCCTCTGAATTTCTATCAACAGATAATATAAATGTATCATCCATAACTGAGGAAAACTGAACCTCACTGATGTCCACATATACCTTCACCTCAAAGTCAAATGTTATCTCTGTTGGCGCAGCAGAACTCATATTTTCTACAAACAGGACTTCATATCCAGGACATTACAGACAGCAGAGCGCTGACAAAAACTAATGGCTATTGCTTTCCCACAATTCCAATGGCAGGTTCAGGGACGTGGCTGCCATGTGGAATGACCCCTCGTCTATGACTACGTCCTGAAGTCAGCTTGAATCTGGTTCTATTTGCTGAAAAGAAACATCCAAACCAACGCTTCACTATTACCCCTTTGTGTGTTATCCAATGGAACCTCCCCCAGATTCTTTTGGTTTTGAAAATGCTTCAGGATTAGTCGGTGGGAGACCTTAAGTCAGACCAACAACACTGAGTTGCGTTTGACATAAACAAAGCCAGTGTTTTATTAGGGCCTGTTTCCACTTACACCGTTTTTTTGCGCTGGCTAAAACAGTTCAATTTTTTCAGCTCTCAGTAAGCACTACAACACTGTTTGTGTCAGCTGTTTTTTTTTTTTACTTCACTCCGAACATCAAGCCAAGCTCGTCAATGTCACCTCTCCCTTACAGACCATTCAAAATCAGGAAAGGGCAGGGCTTCTGATATTAGCTTTGTGAACAACAATGGCAGAAGAGAAACAAATCTGACTGTTCTTTTGATGGGGACGATTTCCAGGTCTAGAGCTGCAGATAATGCCATTAGGCCTACATGACTCCTTAATGTTGTTTTTAATGTATTTGCAAAGATATTTTTTTAAATAAAAGCAAATATTAAGCAGACCTGTTTCAAATACACCAATGGTCACTAACAAGGTAAGCAGAAGTCAATAGGGTGGCTGTCTCAGTTGGTAGAGTCGTTGCCTCGCAACCAGAAGGTCGAGGGTTCGATCCCCAGCTGAACAACATGTCCGATGTGTCCTTGGGCTAATGAAGTAACGAGGTACACTTACCTCTTAACCCTGCATTGCTCCCTCTGCTTCGGTGGCGGTGTATGAATGGATTAGTGTTGTACCTAATCTCTGATGTACGTCGCTTTGGATAAAAGCGTCTGTTAAGTGAATTGTAACATTGTAACAACTTTCACAACCAAAAGTCGGTGAGACTGAAACTGAGCTTGTGAGCGTGGCCAGCGCAACAAAACACCATTAATGGACACAGACCCTTTAAGGAACAGTTTGACATTGTGTTTTTTTATGTTTTGTAGTTAGTGATATGATGACCAATACCACACTCAACTTTTTCAATATGAAGCTATGACCAGGAGACGGTTAGCTTAAATTAGCTTAACCTGGAAACGGAGGAAATGTTTTGAATGTCTAAGAATCTATCTGCCAACACCTCTTAATTTAAAAAAGAACACACTTCTCACAGTAAAGAGATGCAAACGACAAACTGTAAATCATATATCTAACTCTTCAACTTTTGGATACATTCAAAAGCTAAGATAAGCTAAGCTAATCAAGCTGGAATAAGTGAAAGAGTGAGATTCAGATGTGCAGGTAGGCAGAAAAAGCCAAATGAGCAATGCTAGCTTATTTACCTTCTTATGTCACCTTGTACAACGAAATGAAGCATATTTCTATTCATGTCAAACTATTCCTTTAAATTCTTATTTACCATGCCTCACTCTTAGAATAATTATGTATCTCTTTTTGTTATGAATATATCAGATACATTTGCTACATTGTCCCATTGTGTCATTGTCTGGAAAGCATAAAAATCTTAAAAAATGTAAAATTATCAAAAAAAAGTAAAGAAAAAAAGAACATTTGACTGCCACTCAAGCAATGCTTTTTGAAAGAAGAGTCATGTGATGACTCTGTAGGGGAACACGACGATTTGACATCACATCACCATTATTTTCTGACCACTGCATGGCTTCATCAGGACTTTAGAAGTGCATGGTTGTGTCACCATATTTTTGATGTATAATGTTTATGCAAAAGGCAACAGTGAAAATATGGTATAAAAGCTGTGGCAAAATAAAGAAAGTTGAGCAGTAAGGCCGGGCATACACTTAAGGATTGTAGAAATGTGGTGGTGGAATATCATTTCACACTGTACGAGAGAATTGTTTTACAATGAACAACCAAAAGCTCATGATTTCTGTGTTCACACTCCGACGGTCAAGCCTGTCCTGAGTGCTCACACTGTGTTACATCAGAACAGAGCATCGACAATTCTCAATAAAGTTTCCCTTGTAAACGTCCACAGACATGAGATGAGAGATATTTTGCCCACTCAATTAACATGCAAGAGGGGAGCAAAATATTAGGAGCCCCAGTACACCACCACCACAGCCACCACTACAACTTCATTAATAAATAGAAAGTACAATCATCATATGAATATGTAAAGCGTTCATGTAAGAAGAAAATGTCGTGTTAGCCCTGACATTGGGGAATCGGTTCACGGCTTTACTCCCAGAGTTTATCAGAATTTCAGACATGCATTAAATCATCCGGCTATCGGGTAGCAGCTGATTGGGCCATGATTTGCCCTCATGCTCCTCTGTACACTGCACGGCAAAAATGGTACTAAGATGCGTCCTGACATGCAGCTCAGAAGTGGACTCAATTCGCACAGTTTATGTCCAGCCAGTCCTAAGCAGTCATTGCAGCCAAACTTTCCAAGTTCCTCTTTCACAGCTGTTTTATTTTCTCTGTCTACCCCTCCCTCTCCTCCTCCCCCAACCCCCGCCTTCCTTGAACTGTTCTAGGCTGACGTCTGAAGTCACAGGAATGGGCACTCTCTAGTTTCTACCCATCTTCCCTCAGAGCATCACATGACCCTTGAGCAAATGGCATTGCACCCAGTTTATTCTTTTCTCTGTGTTTGACTGTCCTACTATTTATCATTTCTAGTATCTACTGTAAACATGTGTATCTGCACATTTACTAAAGGATTTCGCACATTTATCCAAATCTCTGTTGTTTCTGTTTCTAAAAGGTCACTTTACTTTTTTGACACTCTAGTACCTTTCATGGCATCTCACACACTGCACCGCTTTCTTTTACCTCATGTTTTGTCACTTTATTTTATCCTGTTTTGCACGGCAGGCACCTAAAAGTAAATGCAAAGTAAACCTAAAGAGTGGCAGAGAAACTTTAACCAAAGCGGTAATATAATTCACACGTTTCATATTGCATATGAAGACTACTACAGAAACTTTGTGAATGCATTACTTAACACAACATTCAAAAATAAACTTTAAATCAGGTGTTTCATTCCTGTTTACTCACCACTGATGTCATACTTAATGATATCAGTGCTTTACTGTGTGTCTGCAGATATTTGCCTGTTAGTGTTAGGGTTGAATGCACACAACACAATGGTCTGCATGACACCAAAAAACTGCATTTCTAATTTACTTTCATATTAAGCAGGTAGAAAAGAAATGTAACGCGCTGCAAACAGTCAATTTATTTAGTTGTCACTCTGACTCCAATATGGAATGACCTCATACAAGCCAATGGACATCCACTGTAGCGCACACATATCAGTCTTTTGCAGGTTTTATACGAGACGTGACAAAAAGGTAGGGTGGAGAAATAAAAACAAGCAAAAGTAAATGACTGCAGCATGGAGTGAATTCCAAAATGCATGATATAAATAAACTCCACTCTATTCACCTATACTCCACCCAAATGTAATCATGTTATTCATGCTGCCATCTCGTAGCAAACAGGCCACATGGAGAGGTCTGAGACTCGACTCATGTATATTTACAGTCACACGTAGCCTATTTAAGTTGTTAAGCGTATGTCAAAGGGGCTGAAAGGCCCCTGGGAGGCGAGACCCTCATTAGTCGAATAATGTTTTTCTTCTCCTTCCCCTCAGAAGCTTGACATTTTGGTAGCAACAAACCCTTCCAGAAATGGAAAATGTGGCGTTTCTCGCTTGCATGTATGACACATTGTAAATATATGTTTTGACGTGTACATCAACCAGTAATTGGTTATGCAGGTTATGTCATGCTACTTACATCATAAACATGTTAAGAGCTTCTCTACAGTTGCCACGTTAAACAGTATCTCCTTGGTTACACCAGGTATCTCTTTAAGCTATTGACCTGTCTTACTTTAATATGCACGGGTACCCAACCCCTATCTGTGTTCAAACTAAAGCTGAATGTAACAACAAAAAAAGCTTCAAATGCTAACAATTTAAACATCGTACTCAATGGAAAACACATTTCAGGGTGTCTTCTGAACCAAACACTATAACTAGGCGAGTGGATCTGGAGGCAGGATGATTTATTAAGGAGAGAAGAAATGCTGATTTATCAAAGGGTTTCACATTTCTAACATGAAGCAGGAAACGTTGAAATTGGGTCTGTTGCAGATTAACTGTTTCATATGCTAATCTGCAGTTGATTATACCAGATGCATACAATATATTGTAAACAGTTTTATATTATGTTGATTGTTTAAATGAACTTAAACCACGGCTCACTTGATTTTGCATACTTGTAAGTAGCCAACAGAGTAATAAATAGATGTCCATTCATCTTATCACAGTCAACAAGTGTTATGCTAATATGACCGCTCAGTTTGGCAGCTTCTATTTTCAAGTCACCTAGCCGTAATGCAAGAACACATTCGACTTCCAAAGCCTGGGTATGCATTACTTTGAGTGCTAATTAAATGATTTTTTTGGGGGAATATAATTTGCGACATTGCAGTTTAGACTCATTTCCTGTTCTTTTTGTTAGCATCTATTTCTACATAGGTTGTGATTTAGTCATACATTGCTGAAACAAGGCTACGTCACGTGGACATGTTAACATTTCACATGTACACATGGCTACACATTTACATTGCGAATGTAAATCTGCACATAAGCGCTCGTCTGGCTGCATCCAGATGTTTTCCAGATGAACAAACTGAGGAAAAGCTGATCGAGGGCTGACAGGGTTTTTATGTCTTTTTTTAAAAATGTGTTTGTTTGTTTCCTAATTCCCATCGTTTACAGACTCATATCATTAAAGTATTTGATTGATTTCTTCTGTAAAGTGCACATTAAAGGTTGTGTTTATAGCTACAGTGTCTGATGGAGGCTAACCAAAATGTAACATGCTACTTTACAGTAAGTAAGAACATCTCGGTTGCCTCTTTGATCGTCATTATCAGAGTTTACATAATCATGGCGTTACTCAAGTGTGTTCATCTCTCACAGTTCTCTAAATGTGTTGCATTGTCATTGTACTTATACATGAACACTTTTTGTTACTGTGCTAGAGCAGCAAAAAAATAAAGGTTAGCACTGTGTGGTGCTGTTTGAAGAAATATGACAGATATTATATATTAGTTAAATGATTTGCCTTTTGGAGGTCTGTGTTTGGATTTATTTACTGAGGTTGATTCTGAAATGTTTTGTAAAAAGAGGAGAATAAAGTTTGTGTTTTTCCCTTGACCTGAGCCTTGTTACCTTTTATTCAGAAGACGTTTATTTAGTGTGTATTGTTCTGATACCTTCGTCTGTAATACCAAGTTTAACAAGTTTTAAAGGTCTTGTTTTGTCTGATAAACACAGACTCCTTGAGTAATATTGCACCACAGATGAATCAAAGTCGACATAAATTGCCCTGCACTAGCGGAAAAAGATTGATTCCTTTAAAGCTCCTGTGAGGAGTATACAACTGGTTATGAACAAGACTGAAATTAATATGTAATACTTGTATGGAACAAACAATGCCCCAGTTCATGTCATGATCATTTAGTGTCAAACACTGTGTGTGCAGAGTTTTTGCACTACAGGTCAGTTTTCACGTCTATCTTCTCCAAGGTTGAAATGTCTTGATTTGTTTACCTTTGATCTCAGTGAACACGAGCTTACCCACCCGTTGAAGCCAAACTTCCAATCCGCAACTAACCCAAACATCAGTGGTGCTCTGGGAGCTTTCATTTTGACCAAAGGATTGTTGCTGTCAGGGATATGCCAGAGAAAAGTGTATAAAAGTAAGTATAAAGGTTTTTTCAAGGACTTTGGTGTCTTTTTGAAGATAAAATAGGAAGAAAATAAATAATTAAGCTTTGGATTGCATTCACAACAGATGGCTTACAGAAAGAGAGAGAGAGAGAGATCAACAATTTGACTGAGTAACATTGACATCAACACATATAATTCATTAAACTGTGATTTAATGTACTTCTCTCTGCTGTTCTGAACCCCTGCCACAGAGAGGTACATTCCTCAAGAGGACAGCAGTGGGGCATCACATTTGCTGCAAAGACCTTTATCTGTTTAAATGTATCCTGTTGTTATCCATCCACCCTGCCCTTAACAGAAAGATCTGATGTACCTGATTTCAAATAAACCCAAGATAACCCTGCAGGAGGTCCGTTAGTGTCTACTTACACAGAACCTAATGACCATAAAGTGGAGAAAATCGCAGCACTACTTTTCTGAAATGCAATTTACAGACAAGCTTTATTGCAATTAGGAAGGTAACAGACTTTGGCTTCATTTCCCTAAAATTATCTGTGATTGACTCATGTACACACAAGCAGGGGTCTCCCACAGAGCCACACATTCACAGACTTTCTCACAGTGAAAGTTACTCAAAGCAGACGGGAAAGTTTTTCATTTCTTCTCATTGTCATATTTTTATCTTCAGGCTTCAACCCAAACACTTTTTCCTGGATCTGAAGACACAGGGTTACAGATACTGCTGGGTGTATGTAATGATTACATGCAGCTGCTCTGTGGATATTTTGGATGCATTCTCTCTTCTAAAGGGCTGATTGCATGGGCAGAATATTATCTCGTTAAAACGGCGTGAGATCACATTCTACTCATGTAATGCAAAGTCAGAGATTGATTTATAATTTATAATCAAGATTTCGGTGTATCTAAAACAATAATCCGGAACATGCAGGTGAGGGAGACATAGCTGAAATGATAGAATATGGTGCAATCGTCAGTAACATCCCTGCAAAGAATCCATCATGTCTCAAGTCAATGTTTTCTTGGCTGTCATTGAGATGTCAGTGAGATGCAGAGTTGCGGTATTAGTATACAAATACTTTACTCAAATACAAGTACATATGTGTGTTTAAAATGACATTAAAAGTAGAAGAATTTCTACTTCTTAACTAAAGTCCAAATTCAAAAGTACAGGCTCTGATATCCTTTCGATATAAAATTCAAACATTGCCCTCTGAGAGACATTTCTACTTCGCTGTTTCTGTGTGAAGCTAACTGAGGATCATTTCATAACAGAGAATGATATAGGAACAGGATGTATAGGGGCGCAGGAGTGCTGCAGCACCCTGGAAATGACGTACAAAATAAAAACAATCAGCTGATTAAGACATTTAATCTTATGTGTATACCTTCTTATGGGGTATGTAGAAGTAGTAGTCTGTGATTTCAGTGATTGTATTTTTTGTCTGTTTACTTTAGTAGTGTGTTACTAGTTTATAATACTTCCTGTTACCTGATACAACTGTCAGCTCAGTTGTGTACACTTTGTGGTGTATCAACATTAAAGTAACCAAAGTTGTCTGATCCACCTGTCAGACTGTACGTAGAGAGAGAGACTTGCTCATCCATATTATGGACGAGCAACAGTGAGGAAGCATGGCATTATGCACAGCCGTGGAGGGCCAAGGAAACAAAATTTGATCATCTGTTCCAATGTAACTGAGTTTAGCAGTGAGGCGTGTGAACAACACTGCAGACTGCAGGCTCTGTAAACAGACTGATGCTGTCTCGTGTAAACAGCTCCAACATTTGTCGAGTGTCCACTGATGTGTGTGCATCCACTCGTCGCATTAATAACCCAAATCTAGCCTCACTGCTCTGGTTTAAACTGGTCATCGGCAATGCACAGGTGTTGTTGAAATTTGGGTGAAAAGGATCGGTTGTGTGGAATTTAAAAAGTGCCAAAAAAATAAAAAATGAAAGAACATAAAGAGTAAGAGTAAAAGTTCTGTCAAAGATTTTGTTCTACTTCAATACTTACTTACTTGTTGGACTACACCAGGGATGGGCAACTTTGGTCACAGCAAGGGCCACATTCATTTAACTCTCACTGCCAGAGGGCCACATTGTAGTGCACAAAACCGATTACAGACGATTATGTCTCAAATTTAACTCAACAGACTTTCGTCTACTCTGCTCCTTCTACATGGAACATGTTGCAAAAAGATTGGAAAATAACTGAACTGATTTCTTTGAATGCTTTTAAATCCAGGCTGGGAGCACTTGAGTCGACCTCCTTTACTTGTAACTGTTTTTTATCATTTTAATTGCTACCTGTATGTTGTGAGTGTGACTGTGTAATTTTTGCTGCCTCTTGGCCAGGACTGCCTTGTAAAAGAGGTTTTTAATCTCAATGGGACTTTCCTGGATAAATAAAGGTTAAATAAAATTTAAAAAAACACATACCAGTGATCAATTATTATTATGGACATATTTCTGGTTTTCAAAAATTGATCTGAGGGGCCACGTTGAGAGTTGATGGGGGCCGCATGTGGCCCCCGGGCCGCCAGTTGCCCACCCCTGGACTACACTAACGAAGACCAAGACATACCCGAGACCAGAGTGCACCAAGACCAAGACAAGACCAAGATATTTAGGGATCAAGACCAAGTCAAGACCAGGACCAAGGCAGGGCGAGACCGAGAGAGGAACCAAGACCATAAATATCACTGAAAAGCATTATCAAATGTGCAGCAGGCATGTCACTCACTCAGGTTGCGAACGTAACTGGGGGATAAAAATGTAACTACAAATAAATTGAAGTTATTAGTTGTTTTAGAAAGGGTCGTTTTCCTTCTAATCACAGTAATGACGTGGAAAAACATTTTTGATTTAAAATCCAGAGTCCGCCCAGTCTGAGACAAAGACAAGACTGAGTAAAACGCTTTCAATTCTGAGACGAGACCGAGACCTTCAAAAAGTGGTCCCGAGTTTCGAACGATTTCCAGTGCTACAACACTACTTACTACCTTACTTCTCACCTCGTCTGACTCGTTGTTTCACTTGCACATGTTAATCTTGCCTTCTCCTCTACCCCTCCACTCTGACAGAAAATAAAACATAATGAGCTTTGAAAAGGAAAAATGTACAACAGAGTTCATTTTCTCTGCTTTCTTCCTTGGCTTTTTGACAGACGCCTCAAGTTTACGATTCACTAATTGGAGCCAAGCGTATTTCTCTTAATGCACCAAATATGTATAATGGGATTAGGATAAATAAAGGGTCAAAAGTGTCTCCTACTGTAAGCATTAGTTTCCTCTAAAAGAGTTAGTGCTGTTAAATGGATGAAGCCGTGTCAGGTCTGACATTCAGCCGGAGTGTGTGCACAAGAGACCGAGCCACAGGGGACCTTTTGTCCACAGGCATGTTGCAAATTAACGTCTGTGCTCCTAAGGGGCGACATGAGGTCACCTTGTACACAGCTCGACCATCCGTCCACACCACGTCTTTCATGGCTGTTCGACATATCGGCTTTCAAACAGCTGTTGATTACGCTCCCAGAGTCCCTAATTGCATTTAGTAGCACATTCACACATCTTTACAAGGAGAGATAATCCCCAAGCTAAACAACCGGCAATCTTTTAGGGCAAAGATGACTAGAAATTATACGTAGGATGATCATTGTGACTTTACAACATTCAATAACTCTATCATGAGTCTTTTGTCATTTCTTTTATTATAATGGAGCGAGACGATAGGACCTTCTAATACCTACTAATTTTAAGATTCTATGATTGAGTTTTTTTCTAAACCAATCACAGCTTCCAAAAAAAAGTGTCATACCTAGCAACGGGGTCGACCACGCCTCCTCACTAAGATAAAAGTTTCTGTCTCTTCCTCGCTCAGAGTTGCCCTGAGAGTGTTCCTAAATCACTCCTAAGATAAAAATCCTTGCTAGGATTTTAAAAGCTAAGTTAGGAATTCTCAAAAATGTTTATGAATATGGGCCATGGTGTTCATCTGAAGTATAAAGTGCAGCTTTGAGACCTGACTGATTGACTCATTATTGTTGCTCTGCCTGTCGGGGTCATGCAAGTACAGTGTATGCTGTCTTGAATGAAGTTCATCTGATGCTAAGTCTGTTTATTGGAGAAAAAAAATCCCATTACCCCCCCCCATATAAACTTTGATTTATTTTAAAGTTTGAATACTTATGATGGTCTCACATCTTTAGACAACACTCACTGGTTTCTAAAAGTTTGCATCAACAGACCTGAGGGGGCAGTGTGCCGGTGGAGGTGCTCATACAGGTAGAGGGGAGCCAGGTTATGGAGGACTTTGTAGGTGAGGATGAGGAATTTGAAGTGGCTATCCTGTGGGATGGGGAACCAGTGGAAGTTATGAAGGACGGGGGTGATATGGTCTCGGGGTTAACATTTCCAAAAGCTTTAATAGAAAGAAACGTTTTAAAGTTTCAAGAAGATTTGTTTGTCTGAGATGAGTAGGAGTAGAGATTTCTTCAGAGAAGAAGTGTGATCATCCTCTGTCACAGGTCGTGATGGGAAGGGAACCAGCAGGGATCCATTAGCAGACGTTAACGGCTGAGAGGGGAACATACCAGATTGGTTATTGGAAATGTCTTACAGAGGAAGGCTGTTTGAAGCCTTAAAAGTGAGCAACAAAAACATTAAAATCAAACAGGGAGCCAGTAAAGGGAGGCCAACGCAGGGGTAATGTGATCATGACTCTTTATACCAGGGGATGAGTCGGGCTGTAGAAACGAAGTGAAGTGTATAGTTATAAAACAGCTGAGAATAATCAAAACCAGTTACGAACTTATTAAGCCTGAGGAAACATGCCAAAACATTTTTGACTCTGCAATTAAAACAGAGATAAGATAATATAATTGATAACTGCAAACCAGAGATCTGTTTAAACCAGCAATTATGGCAACTTTAGCTTTGAAATGCTAATTAGCAAATGATCAAAATATTTGTACCTCCTGGAACAATGACCAACTTTCAGGCATTCTGGTTGTAGCCAGTTGTCGGTGTTGTTAGTGTGCGCAGACTTTCAGCCAAAACTTCCCGTTCCATGTGCTGCAATGAATTACCATCCAATCAGCAACTTGAGAAGTGCCCGTGTGTTCTGATCAAAAGTGAAGCGTGTTGAAGAGATATGACTACAAAATAATCTCTGTCACGTCTTGATGTAAGAGCACTCTCTGAAACAGTTAATGTAATGTTTTTCTTCTTCTGGTGTGATTAATGGCGGTTTGCATCCATAGTAGTTGCATTACAGCCACCGACTGTGTTGTAATAAATTAGTTTGACTTTGAAATACGTTGACACAGTCCACCCAAATTGATCCCGTTGAAGTACATTGACCATTTTATTACTCACACACAGACACTGAGTCCTTCTCTCAGTGTTGTTTCTAATTCCTCTCCAGTGATGTCACCAACGTCCAAGAACCTTCTGACAGCATCCAACACCATTTTAATCCTTTAAACAATAAGTTACACGGAAGCGACCTCACATACTGATAGCTGCATACAACAAATACAGACTGAAACTCAAGTGGACAAAACTACTTGGACTACAAGCACCATGTCACTTAAATATTGTGTACAAATTCATAGTTTTTACAAATTTTTTTGGGGTGCTTTTTATGTCTTTATTTAGAGATGACGATGATTGAGGACAGTGGCTAGAGTCAGGGGAGAGAAAGAGAGTGGTCAGATTTGAACCCTGGCCGCCTGCTTCAAGGACTGCAGCCTCCGTACATGACGTGGGCGCACTAACCACTAGGCTATTGGCGCCCCTAATTCATAGAAATTTGAACTTCTTAGTACTTTCCAACTGACTAGATCCAGATATGTCCCTTAAAGAAATGTTTCACTAACAAAAGCTCTACTTCCTACATAGTTTTTTCGAGGGCTTCTTTCGACCCCTTTATAATTAAACACACAAACTGAAATCGATGCCCCCACCTCGGTCTGCTTAAAAGCCTTTAACTGGACCTGCTGGTGGAATCAGCATCAGTGGAGGGTCAACAGCAGGTCAGAGATAATGACAAGATAAGCCTGTCAACAGACAAAAGCTGTGTGTGTGTCATTCATTTTTCATTGTCGATGCAAACAAAAGAAAAGGCATCTCATTGTCTTAAATCTGATGTGATGCATTATGGGAGTGAACGAGTCAGGGTCAAACTGTGAACGATCTCATTAAGAGAGAAATTATCGCCTTACTGTTTTTCTTTGCGAATGCCTGCTGTCCCTTAAAAGAGACACTTCTCTCCTGAGCATCCTCACAGCAGATTGCAAGGCATGCTGGGCAGTGAATGAGTCCAAATAAACATGTTTTCATCAGTTCATTAAAACAGTAGTTATTTAAAACATTTCCAAACATATAATTGGCATCTTTCATTCATGTTTTAAAGTTATAAAATAAGTGAAAAAACAAATATTAACAATAATTAACCAAAAATCGTCCTATTTTTTTAATTAACCACTATCTCATTTTAGAATCAGAATCAGAATCGATGTTTATTGCCAAGTACATTTACACATACAAAGAATTTGACTTGTTTTTTTTGCTGCATTTGATTCTGATGATACTTCTATATGACCTACAGAAACACACATGAGCATCAGCAAAATGGAGATGAAGAAGATTGACACTTAATTATTTTCAAGTTCTGCAGTGAGCAGTGTGTTAGCCAGTTAAGGGGAAGCAGGAGGATTTCATCATTAGAGAACACTACCCACACATGTTCATGGCAGGATCAGCAAAGAGACATAAATCAGAGAATTGACCGAATAAATGGACCGAGATAGAACATGGACACAAACATGAGTCATCCTTGGTTGGAAGCTGAAATGTATTCATTCCGTTTCCTGATTATAATGCGTTTCCTGTGTTCACTCCACAGAGGTCAAGGTGCACACTTCTATAATACAGGCAGCTCCTTTTATTCATGTTGGCCTTACTGCTGACCAAATGAACCATGTTAACTAAATGTGTCCTTCCTCATATTTCTGCAATGTAAACGCTGCCCTCCTTGGTTTATAATACCCCCCCCCCCTCCCAGAGGAGCGCCTGTTGATCCGTTTATTGTGAGTCTTAACTGTAAATATTAAGTTACACAGAGGCTTCTCTCTGTCTTTTTTTTCAGCTGAGACGCAAAAAGATTGTCAGGTCTGTCCCAAAGAGGAAAAAGAAACAACTTGATTCTAAGTTAAATTGAGGTCAGATCATTTCCAGTACTTTCCAGGGAGTCGGGAGAACTAAACCCAGATTGACATTTGACACAAGCACTTGGACTTCATCAGCACTATCAAGTCAAAGTCTGGTCCTGCATGTAAAGAGCTCACATTTTAATGCAGAAATCTGTCATGATTTGTTCTTGTTTAGTTTGTATTTAGTTTATTGCAGTGTTTACATTTCCTTCATTATTTTAATTTAATCTAATTCTTCCCTGTTTTGTGCCTTATTTCCAAGTGTAGTCTGCAGTGTTTCCGGTTTTATTTTGTAGTTTTTGCCAGTGTGTGTCATGTCTAGTGTTCCTTCCTCCCTTTGTCTGTTTTACTCTCCACTCTGATTGCCCCAATTAGTTTCACCTGTGTCCTCTCTCTCACACCTGTGTTTAATTACCCCCTGTATTTAGTCTGTGGGTGCTCCTGAATTGCAAAGTGCCTACACAATCGGACAGTAGACAGTCCCATCTAGTCGTGTTGTATCCTGTTAGGACCTACTGTTCAGTATGCAGATATTTGTTTCTACTTCTTCTGATTCATTCAGTGTAAAAGTGGCGTCATTAGCCCGCCTCATGTTAGTGGCACTCCAACTCAGATGTGATATGCTCGATGGCTCAGTACAAAACTTCACATTGCCTGAAAACAATTTAACAATTTTTTTTTCATCCTCGTTCGTTTTGATCTGGAGGCGCACAGCCTCTTTTACTAAATAAATTATCATTTTGTTGGATTGGCAACTGAGTCCACATCCTTCTTTTTTTCTTTTTACACATTGTGACAGTAATCATATTAGGGTTAATCAGTGCTTCAAGGGGAGTTGAACCTGTATTCCTTAAACATTTAAGATGGTGCTCATCCTCATGGCTCAGTTTGATTGTTAAGTTTTATCTAACAAAATGATTCTCAATCCTAAAGCTGCTATTTAGTGTTCAGAGAGACTGGACATCTACGTGGGAGTCATTTTGATTGGCAACTCTTTCAGCCCACACAAACGATGCTCTAATTTCGACGACTGTCTGGGCATCTCGGTGCCTACGTCAGTTTAAGCTTCTGTTACTCGGCCTTGTTGTGCTTCCGGTCTATCTTTGGGGACACTGTCTTACAACAAAAAAAAAGTGTTTTCAATGTCCAAAAATAACTTCTTACTTTATGTAACAAACAGAAATATCTGTCAGATCACCAGTGCAACGGGAGTCCTTCTAATTGGCTGAGTTTGTTGAAAGTGTTATTAGTCTACATAACGTTTGCAGACGCACATTTGACAGACAGATATTATGTTTTCCTTTAATAGAAAGAACTTGAGTCTTCAAATGAAACTCTTCTTTAGCTTCCCTCTGCTGAGACACTCTGAGGAGATTAAACAATGGCAGCCTTTGCATGATTCTGCATAAATGCAATAACTAAAGTATATAATTTAAAATTAATAAAGGAAGTTTAGTAGCACAGAAACACAAGCTATATGATGCTGGAGCCATATCAAAAACACCTGTCTGCAGGATTAATTTAGTTATCAGTTTTGGTCTCTTCGAAAATATCATTAGCCATACCTTAAAATTGGGATTTTTTCAGCCATGAAATTGTTGTCAAAATGGTCTTTGCCACAAGGAAGATGTCCATATAGGTGCAGGAAATGATTCTAAAGGTACACAGTCCATTAGCAGAGTGCTGAGCAGCTCTTCTGGAAAAATATTGGACTGCCTGAATACTGCATTTATCTTATTTTAGCCTGTGGCCTGAATCCTGCAAAATATTACTTTAACATTTTATCAATTTGGATCAACTTTATTGCACTCATACAAATGAATTGCTTTATTTTTTATATCAAGGCAAAGGCCAGCTGGGAAAACTTTATTAACTGTATTTAGAGAAGTTTTTTGTTTTTTTTTCAGCTGCAAATTATTTTTACAAGTTTACTTTTGTGCCTTTTTTTGGATGGGACAGGGAACATTGTGAGGAGAAGGTTGGGGACTACTTTCAGCAAAGGTCGGATTCAGACCCAAAACTGCTGGGGGGGCTGCAGTTTCTGTACATGGGGCGTGCAACATAACCACTAGGCTATCAGGTACCACATACAGCATATATATATATATATATATATATGTATATATATATATATATTTGTATTTTGATACAACATTTTTCCCCCTGTAGTGACTATCTAATGCTCCAATGTCCTAATTCAACTTTTAATCACTTGCATAGGTGTATGGAAAGGTGATGAAAGAGTGTTGCAGAGATTATATATAGGTTCGTTTACTGTAAGAAGTGTATGTTCTCACCACCTATGCCATCTGACTTCCTGTTCACCCTTGACCTATAAACTCTCAAACATACCAGCTGATTAACCCACACTATTGATTATCACCAGCGTCCAAATTCAGTGAATAGATGTCAATGTAAAACATGGTATTGAACGGCAGCTTACATCTGCATTAATACTAATGCTCATTTAGTTTGCTCACATGCTGCAGTGTAAGACAGTTCTACAGTAATATGTAAGCTTTGAATAAGGTGCTTGATTGGGTAATTTCTATTGGTACACATTGGTTCAGCATTATTCACATCATATTGACAAATAACACAGCACACTGTCTGATTAATCATGCTCTTCCGATTTACCTCACGCCATGCATCAACCCAATCTGTGTTTTATTAGCAGTCTTCCTGTCACACACAAACGGCTCTGGATGTATTACATCAGCTGATCAGACAGATACACCCCACCTCTCCTTGTGTAGACACTATGAGCTGCCACTGCTCGCTCGCTGCTTCTGTAGCTATTTAATTGTGATGGATCGTTTCAAACAAAAGACTCTACTCACCAGTTTTTTGAACCCCCCCCCTTCAACAGAGATGAATTCACTTTGTCAGTGATACACATGGATAAGTAAGTAGGCGACAGAGGCTTGAACTCTGCAGGGGCAGCAGACATGGGTAATCTGTCTCCTCTGGAGCATTTGGAGATTCATTAGTGGACAGGTGGATGGGACGATGAGGTGAAAGGCCTCCTGGAGACAACAGGACCTGTGGTTTTGGCCTCCTGAGTACTTTGTACCATGCAAGCAAAAACACACACCAAAACACACATCAGTACTTTATTTTGAGAGTCCGAAACAACTGGTCATACATCATCAGGCCTTTTCCCCTGCTTTTTTGGCAGTGTTGGATGAATGTGTTTTGCAGCCGGAGCTGTTATTAGCTGTCCAAGGAATTACAGCCAGGCACAAGTCATAATTTACCCACACTTGAATATAAATTGATGATGATCATTAGAAGCACATCAGCAAAGTACTAATCATGGAACAAATAGTGGAATAGGGCCATCTTATTCACGGGATACAAACATCCAACCTCACAGAATCAAAAGGCAGCTAGGACAAAACATGTTGCTTTTCTCAACAAAAGAAAGAAAAAAATCCTGACAAAGCGGAAACTCTACTGTGGCTACATTCATGAGGATAAATCGATACAAGGGTAAACCAAGTGCTGGTGTTCATCGAGATGGATAGCAAGTTTCTCTGCCTAGCGGGTTAAATTGATTGAGGAAGGTGAGCACAAGTAGCTGACGGGTAGAAAAAAAACGATGCTGCATCCCTCTGGCAGTAAATGCGTGATATTTTTGCAGCCGCCGTCACAGCTGTGCTCCAAATTCCTGACCTTGGCTGTCTTTTATCCGACTGCCACAGTCCTTCCTTTTCTCTCTTAGTAAGGGTGTGTTTTTGGCAGAATGAAACCAGCAGCAAGCCCTGTTATGACCCTTTATCTAATCAAAGGAGTGAATTTGTGTGTGTTCCATTGTGAGAGAATAATCAAGCTCAGCAGATATATCTTGAGCTCCGTCCTCCAGCCATTTGTATTGTCCCCGAGTCACACTTTTCTATTCAACTTAAACAGCTTTGGGCCTATTTCCAGTTTAGCATATTTATAGCAGCTGGAGTTGTCCTTTATTTGGATTAACCAAATGATAGATTCAGCCAGTTTGGCTCTGCTCTCTCTGCCTCCCAGCATGATGACTCCCAGTTTATCTTGCCACAGTCTGTGGGTGTTGTTTTTGGGCTAGGCAGCTGCTGAAGTGGTTTCACAGCATCACCTATGGATTCATCTATAAGTCCACAAGTACCTTGTGTTTATTTCACATTCATCCAGACTAAAACGTTTTCAGTTTACAACCGAGAACTTTGGTTACAGTTACCTTGCCTTCCCTCTAAACCACTTTAATAGAGAATGAGTAAAGACTTTGTTTTACGATGAAAACTCTTTGGTTGCACTTTTGTGTGGACAGGCAAAAACAGAGACTTCAGAAGAGCTGTAAAGGATCCAACCTTTGTAATCTACATACAGTAGACCGCTATGGCTGAACTGAAATGACAAACTGGTCAAAGGAACCCGGCTGTCGCCGCCCTTACCCTTTCATTTCTAAGCGTTACCCCTGTCACCTAAAACCCTCAACAGCTGCACCAGAACTACCTACAGTAACGTCCTGTAACTGGACCTATCATTTTAAAGGTAATTTGAAGTTTCTAGTCCCCTTTTGTTTCTTTAAATATTAGTCTTGATAGCTAAATCAGTAGAAATCATTACTCACATTTAAAAAAGTATTACTCAGCCGCTTGAGAGTCAGCCAGCTCGTTTGCTTTTATTGTACCACCACTGCCTACATGAGTTACTCAAGCGATTGCCTCGTCCTCCAGTGTTACTAGTTGTATTTAGTGTGCTACTAATTTCAAATGGACATTCAGAACCTGTTTACATTGATTCGTTTATTAGATGTTGCTAAAATACACAAAAGCTGAGATTTTGTATGGAAACAGTGTTTTCAAATAAAAATTCAGAAGTGGGGACAAACATGTGTGCAGTCTATTTTTATGGTATGTTTTATCCTCTTTGACTCCCCACAGTTACAGCAATTATGCCTGTAGTTAAAATAATAATACATTGGTGTTTTAAGTCTCAATGTTGCTCCGATGTCAGACTACCTGAGTGGTGAAAATGAATTTCCTTTGCATAAAATGTCAGTGAGACATCACATGAATCTTGGGAAAATTCATTATCCAACAGGGAAATTCATTTTTCACACAGCATGACATTCAGGGAGTACCTCAGCTGCAAGGAGCAGATAGGTAAAATAAGCATAGTCTCTTGCTTTCTCCCTCCAACAACATGACTTCCACTATAGCATGCCAAGAAGAAAGTGACCAGGATAGACCTTCCCTCAGCTATCAGCAGATCACTCACTTGATACTGCCACAGACTGACTCCTCTTTATCAGCAGCTGGTCGCTTCATTTATGTGTCCTGCATGTGGTCTGGAAACTTTAAGATAAATAGAAAAAACACAAAAATATGGTAAAGGGCTGATATCAACTTCAGATCCTATATCTTAATTTGGATCTACATATTTTCAATTATCTGTCTCTTCTCTGCAAGTTTGTTTACGTCTTGGCGTCATTTGCACAGAACTGATTCTTTAGTCCTTCCAAGATAACATCTGAGACCTTGATATGAGATTGGTGTGTTTTTACCGTCTACTGACACATTTTTTTTTCACCTGCTTGAGCTAATAGAATTTCCTGGGTGAAGGCAGTGAATCATGGAGCTGTTGAAACCTGACTCTCTTGTCTGCTTATTTATCACAGAACAATAAGGGTTTATGATAGTGAAAGCAGAAATAGACTGTAGTGCAGTGACCTTGGAGTTACTGTGTACACTTTTTTAGCTTCAAAGGGAAGTTGATAAAAAAGGATAAAAAAAAAACAACCATATCCATCAAATCTTAGCTAGTCTTTCTTAAAGATTTTTCTTTTCTAGAAGTACCCATCTATGACCAAGCGACAAATTATTTAGGGCCAGTACGTCTGCACTATGGCAAAGGCAAGGAGAACATTGGGATTCAACGCTTAATTTTTTCACAATATGATGATGATATTTTCTGATGTACCCTATGATTGTCAAGGTTGGTAAATCACAAGGGGTGAAGATCATAATGCAGTCAAGGATGTTTATTAGTGCACACAAAAAGGGGACACTTCGTGTGTCCAAAGTCCACAGAGTGCAAATAAAAAAAAAGAAAAACAACAAAGTCTGGCAAAAAGAAAAAAAAACAAAAGCCAACCCTCTGGTGGTGAAAAATTAAGTGATTAGGAAGTGCAAAAAACTGCAGTTCCTCCAGTGTCCACTTGAGGCTGGAGGCAAAATCTGAGGAATCCCTGTTAGGTCCCATATTACAATGCCCATTTTGACAGCAGAAATAAACGTGGTTACAGCCTGGATAACAAGATGAATTTGGTATCAATAGCTAATTTATTTAGTGATACATACTGTATGCTGGGTGATTTATTTTATTTTTATAACCCATTTGTTTTTTTATGTGAAATTTTGCACAATATTGCACAATTACAGGCATGGCCAGGTTGACTTACAGGTGCACACATCGTAGCTGTTTGCCACGAGGATTAAGGCCCGCCTCAGCTCCTACCCTTTGCCTGTTGCTAGGTTAACTGAGAATTAGGTAGTCAGCTTTTCCAATATGGCCACCACCATTGTTCGGCTTCAGAAACCAATGGGTGACATCACTGAGACTACTTCCATGTTTTATGATAATAATAATAATAATAATAATAATACATTTATTTAAAGGCGCCTTTCAAAACTCTCAAGGTCACCTAACAAAGCAGAGATTAAAAACAACAAAGTAAAATCGATAAAATTAACATTAAAAACACAAATGTACAGGAGGTGGTGGATTTGAGACCAGATGGAGAATGATCAGACTGAATATGCCAGTTTAAAAAGATATGTTTTGAGATGTGATGAAAAAAATGGAGAGAGTCTATATTACGGATTTGTGGTGGGAGGTGGTTCCAGAGGTGAGGGGCAGAGCGGCTGAAGGCCCTGGACCCCATGGTGGACAGGCAGGCGGTTGGTGCAGTGAGTTATACAGACAAAAGCTCAAACTAACTTGCTGTGTTGCAACAGGTTACTAGTAGTTGTATTTCAAAGTAGCACGTTCTTCTGTTTTTAACCTGTCTGTAAAATCTCAATTTACATAGTACATAATAACTGTATGAATGTTCTTATGTTAACAATTCTATTATATATACTGAAGAGACAAATAGATGCAAAATGTTTCTATTTTATTTAGATGATTGTGTGTTCAGAAGTTACTCTTGCAGCTAAGTCAGTGCCTCAGCTGGGTCACCCCAATCAAAAGAATCTGTACCAGCCCCTGGGTATAAGAGCTTCTTTTTGCTGCAAACAGCTTTATGCTTCCTGTGATACTTAAACAAATCAGTAAAGATGTGGAAACCCCCCTAAAAAAACAATTTGCTAAATGCTCGATGCTAAAACTCAACATTAAACTGGGGGAAACTGCAGAGTTGTTTGATAATTCTCCGGGGCTTTCTCACACAAGCAGTTTGCTGTGCAATTAAAGTAGTCTATTGTTAATTCCCATGACTCCCGTTTTGCTGTGACTGACAGTGAGCTCATTATGACACAATTTCACAGCTAATTACAAATACAATGTAATTAAATGCATCTTCATGAGACTGATAGAATGTCCCGGTAAATTGATCATACGACTAACAGCCCCATGGTAACCCCACACTCAAATCCATGATTGTGTACTAACCAACATTAAGCTCCAGTGAAGTGCCACATATAACCCAATTAATCACACCAGCTGGCTCACTGTGCGTTGGAGTCTGTGGCAGGACTGGCCCCATGAACAAGTCGCACTCCTCCGTAGCTCAAATGACACCTGGAACATTGGGACCAGCTGACCTACATATGAATCACAAGGGGGAGGGAGTAAATGGAATTGAAGCTATCGCTTAGACTTTCTGTAAGCCCATACTTTTTCAGATATATATTTTTTGTGCTCTGTTCAAGGTTATCTGGAAGATTGACTTGACTCTGTTTCTTATAACTGGTGTTACACTTAAACAAGAGTTATGAGGAAATGAGTCAGAGCGCTTTCCCGAACAAAAACATTTCATAACAATGTAACTTGCCTCGACAGTTTAGATTAGCTTTTGATCGTTAAGTTCTTCCAATGAAATTAAAACGACAAAGTTCTTCCACAAAGTGCGTTCATGTTCAGTCAATCTGACAAGGTCACTTGGGATGTGACCTCGTTTACTGAACTGTTGCAAATTATACTCATGTGGTGTGTTGACAGTTCTATTTTTATAGTACTAAATCAAGGAAATGTATGATACTTAGTTGTAGAATAAATCCCTATGAAATTATCTGAGTCTGAATTGTCTATAATGAGCAAATGCATAATTGTGAGGAAAAACACTTTTCTGTGGGTACAATTTCAGGTATATTCTTCAATGAAAAACAGCCACAATCACTTTGTTATAAACCGTGTATGCATTAGCTTTTAATGACGCAATCTTGTATTGTGCTCGCTCTCACAGTCACTGAAAGTCACAAAGCGTTAAGTGAGAAACAATCCCAAAACATTTAGTCTTCCTTGCATTCGGCATGTGTCTGTGGAATCAGCCTTCACAGTTTGATTAGGGCAATTAGCAGCAGAATACAGTGCAGAAGTAAGCTGACATCTTGATCCACTGCTGTGCGGATAAATCCCTAACATGTTGGCTCTTTGATCGTCTGTTGGATTCAGCACTTGGGGTGATTAAAGTAATCAATACATCACTGTTCAGTCTGACATGGGCAAGGCCATGAGGTGGGCTGTTTTACATTAGAATTGATTTTCACTTTTTAACAAGACTTTTCATTGCCATGTTTAGGAATAGATTAACATGCTGTTAAAAAAAAAAGGAAATGAAAAGAACATTTTTCTGAACATCTTAAAGACTTGTTCACCTGATTTACAACTAAACAGTCATTGCCAAAGCAGCTGCCATCTATTGTTTTGAACCCAGGAACAGTTTTCAGACTTAATGTTCATATTTGTCAGGTTAATTGTTTTAGAGAGGAGAAGACTCTGGGGAGAGAGGAGGTGCAGACAGGGCAGCCGAGGGAGGAGGACAAACAGGCAGTCAGACCGTGTGACAGCCAGGCGGGGGAACGGGAGGACGAGGAGAGCTGCCAGCAGAGAAGCAGTACCATTCCACGCGCAGCCGGGACTCCTTCTGGCGCCACGCGCGCCCCGGTGCGGAGAGAGAGAGGCGCGTGATGAGTCGGACAGGTGCGGCTCCTCGAGACGTTGCCAGAAGACCAACGCGACCAACATCAGCATCAACAAGTGTGACAAACGTGTTGTGTGTTATGAGAAGACATAGAAAGAACCGCATCTGGAGCGAGATTTGTTAACTTCCCCGCGTGCCGCTTTGGAACTTTACCTTTTGATTATTTAATCTTCTTTCCTGCACGAGCTGATTGTACTTTTCTATGTAAATAAATGACTTATTAAGAGATCCCACCGTCTTTTAAGGATATTACAGATGTGAAAAGAGCAAACTACAGGACCACCAACCTTTTACCCGCTTTGGCAGGAAACACCATCTTTTCTTGGCACGAGGAGGAATTTTAAAAAGAAACTAATGATTTTCATTCATGCCCTGCAAAATCTTTTCTGGTAAGTTACCATTCAGATACGCTACTATTATTGGAATCAAGTCAAAAGCTCATGTGTATATGTTCTTTTTGATACAAATAGAACCATGCGATTTATATCCGGAATATAGGGTATTCAAGACGCCTTGAAATTGTTAATTGGAATGAGTGAATCATTAGCCTGATACATAATATCTTTCCACAAGTTTTTTAAAAACCCTTTTTTGGTTTAAATAGCCTTTATTTTTTAAATCTTTATTTCTTAATTTTTTTAAGGATACGAAAGGTTTATTGTGTTATACTTTGGTAAAGAATTTAGTTTTTACTGAAATAAAGTATTTTGTTACTAAACTAAAGAAAAAGCCATGTTGATGTTGCCAATGAAGAGCCTTATTTCTCACCTTATTAAAAAATAGAGAAGGAATATTACAACGTATTTATATTCAATCCCAAACAGGGTACAATAAAATAAGTGCAAAATGAATAGTAATAATTGAATGATAGTGTTGCCATAGCATAACTGCAGGGTGTTTGAAACGCCCTTGTGTGTGTAGATGTGAAGATGCCACATCTTGTCCACACCTCATGCTGTGCTAAGGCTACTGTGAACGTGAGAGGCTTATTTAAGACTCCTGTGTTTGTGCATGGTTTTAAGCAATGAAGCCCAGACAAATAGTAAAAGGAGTGAAAATGAGATGAAGACACGGGCTCCATGGGGTGGGTGACCTCAAACACAGCGAGGGTCTCATTGTGTGTTCAGTTGAGCCCAGCAGAGGGTGTGCAGTGCTAAAGTGATGATCCTCCTTCAGGACAGATGGAGTAAATTTGGAGCCTGCAGCTATTCTTATCATGTGCCGCTGAATGAGATACAGCAGTCCTTAAAGTGAGGGAGCTGTGCAGAGAGAAGCTTTTCCTCATTGCTGGAGCCAAAGATGATGAATCGTTGCCATAGTTTTGTGTTTTTCTCTGTCTTTGTCCACGTATGGAATAATGCAGGCTAAATATGATTGATATTCACTACAGTGCACAAGCATCAGAGGATAATTCCATGTAATGTTCATAGTAAACAATGCAGAACAGCATTACCTGGTCCTAATTGAATGAGAGAAGGCTGCACTGTCGGTTTATGAGATTTGCGAAAGTGAAATGGATTTCTCTCAATAATCACATTATGCATTTGTAAACATTGTGGGAATAGCATTTACTCAGCTCAATTATATAAGACAAAGGCAATTGCCTGTTCACTTAGAAAATGACTTATTTTAGCAGGAGTCACTGGAGAAAGTTTCCATCCATTTCCATCCATTTCCATCTCCTGCTGCTCTTTAAAACTCTCATTATTGTGTTTTCTGTTGAAATATAACACTTTTCTTTTCTTTCAGGGCACACCATGCCATGCTGACTCCAGTGTCACTTGCACCGCGCATTACTCTCTGAGGCTTACAATGTTCTCAAAATAAACCTGGGATTATGTTTCCCCTGCTGGAATATGCTCAGTGAGCAGCTCGGATTTCGGATGACCTCTTTTGAAATCTTTTTCGAAAGATTATCTGAAACTCTGAAATCAAATAGGAAGGATTCTCTCAAGATAAGCCCTTTATATTCGTTTGAATGAACGGATGATTTGGGAATTTTGAAAGCTAATGAAGCTGCAAACATCAGCATTTAATGCGAAGGAACAGGGAAAACTATGATTTCTTTTGCCTGACAGGACTTCAGGGAGGTTGCTGCTGAATATGCGGATCTTTGCGAGGCATGATACGCCCAGGAAGCCCCCCCTCTGTCATGGCTTTGCCCTCTTCTGGGGCTTGACCTTTGTTTTATTCATGAAAAGTGTTCAAGTGAAGGCTTGTCCCACCACATGTCACTGTATAGAGAAGAGCGGCATGACTGTGGTTCAATGTATGTCTCGCAACTTGGAGAAAATCCCATCCGATCTTCCGAGGGATACAGTTGTCCTACTATTGGCCTCCAACCACATCACCCACATCCCGAACCACGCCTTCAAAGACCTGCACTACCTTCAGGAGCTGGACCTGTCCAACAATGACATAGAAACGGTGGACGTTGGAGCTTTTCAAGGTGTTTCTGACAGCCTCCTTGTCCTGGATCTATCAAACAATCGAATCGAAAGTGTCCCTAAAGAGGCATTTGCTCGCCTACGAGCAAAAATCAGCTTCTCGAACAACCCGTGGCACTGCGAATGCACGCTGCAGGAGGTCCTGAGGGAGCTGCGTCTGGACCCAGAGACGGTGAACGAGGTGATCTGCCACACGGCGGTGCAGGAGGAATATGCGGGAAAACCGGTAATCCAGGTGCTCGACTCAGGGATCAACTTCTGCAACTTTCACCACAAGACCACAGATGTAGCTATGTTTGTCACCATGTTCGGGTGGTTCACCATGGTGATTGCGTACGTGATCTACTATGTGAGACACAATCAAGAGGATGCCAGGAGGCACCTGGAGTACCTAAAGTCATTGCCCAGCAGCTCTCAGATTAGCAAGGACTTTGACACCATCAGCACTGTTCTCTAGCAGGGCCAACTTATTCATGTGATCCGTGTGGGTGTATTTATGTGAGTAAATGCATAGTTCTGTAAAAAATAGAAAAAGCGATTGCAAGACATAATCATCAGAGATTTTCCAATACCATTTTTTCTTCTCATCACGTTTCTGATAAGTGGGTTTGTTTTCTGGCAAATACTGAGAACCGTACCGATACCACTGAAGATTTAAAGTGAACAGCTGCATACAATTAGCCCTGTAGGATGTTATTTAATTGCATTGATCTTTGCCTTGTCTGGCTTAGAGAATGTATAACAGAGAATTCTGACTTTCACTGGTCTTGATTTAAGCCCCCGTAAAAATCAACGCTTAACCATAAAACAAGCAGGGTACCTACAAATGAGCTGAGTTAACGTGAGCAGTAACTGTGCTGGCAGCCCATTTCTGTGTTATGTCCCATTCTGTTATGTTGTGTCCCTTGAAGCGTCAGAGAAAGGCAGACTTTTAGCATCAAACTTCTTGAAGAGAATCTCAGATTAACATTACACTGTACTCCATCTATTTCAAAAGACACTGTATTTCATAAGGTGCTTAGGAGAGGGATGAATCCATCAAAAAACTGCAAACACACTCCTGCACACTGCCGTGTTGGCACAAATACTTCGGCAACGTCTTGGTACATTGTCAATGTTTTGTGCATTTTAGACTGTAATAGTTTTCTTGAAATTTTGGGGTTCCAGGACTTGTATTTTGTAGCAACGGCATTGAAACAGGTGTCGTAATTGTTTGATTTTTACTAGTGTCATCAAAGTTTAAAATTCTGGTATTGTGACAATCCTATAGTGAAAAGAACTGGTGAAAAAAAGTAAATTTTATTCTAATTAAACGAATTACAGTATCAGATCAGTGTGAAGACGATACAGATTCGGGTGATGTCTGCACAATGTGTTTGCATTGTTTCAAACATTAATTTAGATTTTCTTTCAAGGGGTAAATGTTTCTGTACTGCGGGACAGGGCATTAGTGATGGCACAAATAAACAAAACACTCCCAAAAGTTACATTTCCATGACAGATGATAGATCTAGACTTGTGAGATAAATGTTCCCACTGTGGTGTCGATCCAACAGTGTGATTGAATTTAGACAGAGACGAACGAGGACAGCTTCTGTGTCTCACAGTTACTTTGTATTGATTGATTTATTTATGTTCTTCATGTCACACTGCCAAGGTAACTGGCGTTGGTGAATAGGCTATATGACACAGGTCACAGTGTTAACATTCAGTTTGTGTAACTGATAGCGCTGCCTCAGAGTAAACTTCTGACCCTGGAAACTCTGTATCCTGGCGAGTAAAAGACAAAATGTTTAGAAAGAAACACATTTAGAAAGAAGCTGTACAAGCCTTTCAGCACCCAAATGGCAAGGTAATGTAAGAATGAGTGTTGTTAGCATGTGGGCTTAATTAAGGCATTGATGGCTCGAGGTAAAATATTGACGTTGACTGACAGAGATATGTAATGGTAGAGAGGGATATGAATGAACGTTACCTCTTGTTAAGTTAAAGTTCCCTCTTGTTTGTAGTTTGGCATTCTAAAAATGAACACGTCTCTCATTGTGTGGACTCATCTAATTCTGCAAAAATCAAGATATTTGTACTTTATTCACAGATTTATGCATTATACATCTGTAATGGCAATCAACAATGCCTTATTTACAGCAGCAGAAACTGAGCAAGATTATCATATTTAAATTGTGACCACCTGATGACAGTTAAGTCTGATATTATCAAACTGAAACCAATTCAGTGGAAAATAATCTTCCCTTCCCTTCGTCACCCCTTTTATTCAACACATTCATTATTAAAGCTCTATATTCATTTAACAGCCTGTAACAGTAGCGCTAACCTATCTGCTGTCTGTTGTCATTTTCACAGTAGCACAACTTTACCTCATGGCAGTTTGGGACAAAGTTTAAGAAACACATGTAGACTGTAGTTTCAGTCAGCACATACTGCAAAGAGATGTGTTGGAGGTGTGAGATGTCAACATGAAAGCTGTTTGTGTTTGAGGTTCTTAAGTCTTTCTTCTAGAACAGTGGTTCCTAACCTAATCTTGGATCCCCCTGATACAGTGCTTTAAAAAATGTACATTAATTTAATACATTTTCCTATCAGAATATGTCTACACACCAAAATACCTTTTTTTATACATTTCCCAGTAATGTTTTAACAAGATTTTATTGAGTATATGCTAAATAAATTCAGGTTGGTAACCAATGTTCTAGGAAGCCCTTTGATATTCACCCAGGACGTTGCTACTTAAACAAAAGGAACAAAATATGGTTATAATTGTATTTCTTTTAGGCAACAAACTATTTGGTTGTTTAACAGAAATGTAAAACTTTACAATAGGATGTAAAGAAAGGATAATATGTGTCATCAATTATAATAATCTGACTTTGACTTTTAGTTCTGCACAGGACTCGAATGGCTGTCTTTGGAAACGGTGAGCTGTTTGTTTGATTAATCAATTGAACCCTAGAGCTATTCCAAGACACGTCCTCAAGTCAGCACACATTTCACTCCGAACTGACTTCAACATTTGTGCAGATTGGTACTGAAAAGTAATTGTATTTTGTTCTTATAACTGATTCACAAACTATCTGCCTTGTCATTGTAGATCTCAATTTGTATCCTATGTCGAGTTAGCGCCTGTGTAGGGCTGGCATTGGGTGTTTTATAAATCACATGTATGCAAGAACACATCCTGTAACAATGTGGTAGATTTTTCACAAGTTATTGTTGGTTATTATGAACCAATAACTCAGCACTTCCTGTGTAGGACTAACAGGACATCATAGGCAGTTACTGCAAAGTTAAGAAAAAGCCATTATGAAGAACTTTAAAGGAAAAGTACAGGTAAATACAGCTTTGTATACGCTCAAATGTCAGAGTTAGAAACGTGGGGTCGTCAACAATCAGAAATGTCAAACATCAACAAGAGTTTATTTGTGAAACACTAACAAACCATGAATTGCTGAATTATGATGCCATAAAAATAACAGCTTTTTGTTTGATTGTAACGAAACAATGTTTGTTTGCCAGAAACTAAATTACTTTTAATTGTATATCAGTTCATTTTAAGTGCCTCATCTTTGGGAGAGTGCGCTAAGATGGACAACTGTGTCACAAGCCCGCCCCCCACCAGTCTCACCATCTCAGATTCACTTACAGCACATGTGTAGCCAGTTTGTCTGAATGACAGGAGTCATTGAGGTGTTAAAGACGGATTCCCTGGGTGGATGGATTATTCCAAAAGAAGAAAAATGAGGGCCAAGAGACAGCGCAAGAAACTTTTTTTTTTTTTTTTTAAGTTGCTGTTACATATGTTGATGTGACTGACAGTACGGGTGTTAATGTGGTAATTCACACTCATCTATCAGACCAAGCAGGTTCAAATAAACACAAATCACCTAATCCAGGTGGAGAGTCGTCTTTACTATCTCGTTTGAAGTATTGTTGCTTTATTTGTTGCAGGATAGATTTGTCTCCTTGTAGTTTTGACCTGTCATAAATGATGTTTGTGCTGACCGCCGTGTAAACAACTTTTGCAATCTAAAAGAATGAACATACCATACATGTTTTATTTTGTTAGTCATGTTATTAAGCTCAACACATCTCCACGTGTCTGGACGTCTTTAAGAGCTGTAGTGTCTTTTCTTCGTCGGTAGAAGATCTGGTCTCTGAGCTGTCTGTTTCTGTGATGGAAATTAAAGGGCTCAAATAATTACGTTTGTGAAAATAAGTTGTGTCCTTTTGTTTTTTGGATTTCTATAGAAACCTTACCAGCATTTGAAAATAAAAAAAAATATTTTCCAAGTTCGGCCTCCTTCATCTGTTCTTGCACTTTGACCTCAAAATCAATGAAGAGTCAAATACTTTAGACGTGAAGTAAACTGATATCACACTTTACCAGTTTTACCCTCTGTCAGTCAGATTCTTCTGCAGCCTTGCCCTTAAAGGCATGGTTGGTCATTTTCTCCAGATACACTTTTTAAGATTTTGGTTGAAATTGTCTTTAGGTCCTGACAGACATTAATAACTCGTGCTCTGAAAAAGGAACAAGGAAAATCCTTCATCTGTAGCAGTTGTAAAAAAAAGACTGTAAAACCTTCAACCAATATCTGCCACGAGGTGCCAATCTGATGAACCAATCACGCCTCCCTGTCTCCCTGCTCACTCTCTACCCCATGCATGAACAAGCCCACACTCAAAGCACGTCACTGCTGACCGAGTTTATACTGTGAGTTTGTCGTTGGCTGTTGGAGTAGTAAAATAGTCATGTTTTTTTTTTGTTGCATGTATTATGGTAGAGTTTAGTGTTTACTTCCCGCTGACTGAGTCATGAGACGACGTAGTTTCTACACAATGCAAGCAATGAGCTGGGGTCCGCTTCTCAAGCAACGGCGCTTGTGCATGTAAGTGAGGGGCGAGGGAGCACAGAGGGGAGGGGCTGGGTGCAGATGAAGCACTGGGGGAATGCTACTTTCAAAATCATGCTAGTTTTCAAAAATTACCAACCCTGCCTTTAAATAATAGCTTATCACTTTTGGTTCAACTAACGATTTAGCTGCAGAAGAAACAAAAAAAGATCTATTACCTGTTTTTAAAAGCTAAATATGAATTCTTGTTCATGTAAAATGTCACTGATGAAACCTCCACTCTGGTTAAAGCCATTAACAATCATTAAAATGTGCTAAAAACTAATGGATATTCAGGGATTTTTTTGGCTCAAGTTTCAGTTACTAGGAGATTTCATGACAGAACCGAGTGAGCTGGCATCACCATGATGACTAATAACTGCTCCTCCATGCAATTGCATCTCCACATTGCAGGGGTCCGGAGGAGCTTGTTCTCTAATGAGTGGGCAAGCTTTTGGCTTTTCCAGCCAGCAGTTTGAGTGTACAGCGTGGAGATCGATAAAAGACTCATTACCGAAGACAACTTGTGCCTGCTGAATCGCTTTTAAAGGCCACCGCCACTAAAGCTCTGTGACCTACTGTAGCAATTATTGCAATTGGTGTTTCCTGAACCTTCAGCAACGCTCTGTTTGCAGAGACACAACCAAAGTGAGCTTGCTGAAAATGTAGTCTAACATTTAAAATTGCAACATTCATCCTATTTCCTTTACTTGTGTACTGTAGCTTTTTTTAAATACCATACAACACGTTGGCATGGATGATTCAGGAATGTCCTGGACCGTGCAGCCTGCAATGTTTTGTCTTCTACAAGATCTACACAGGGTGACTAAGGTATGGTTAAGGCCTGGGAAAAAGAGTTGATCTAATTATTGTTAATGTATCATCAACATGTTTAGGTTGAATTCCTTATGTGTTTAATGATGTAAGTTAATGGTCCATTTTTGTACAAACTGTCACTTTAACTTCGGAAAGTAAAATTCAGTTGTTTTGTCACATGCCAATTAGTGTCTTTTTAACAAACACATTGTAGCGTCTGTTAGGTCGATGTCAAACCGTCATTTTGATTATGTTAAAACACAAAAAACTTAAGGATAAGGTAGGGAAGAAATCAGGGGGTTGGGTTAAACAAACTCTGTTTTCAGTCACCCTCGACCCCCACACTAAACGGGTTGTAAGTCTTTCTACTCTGTAACAATGTGAAGTTTCTCGTAGTGTCTAATGGTGACACAGATCGTTTTACATTAGTGTTAGTTGAAATCCTGTTGCGTCTCATTCAGATCCTGAAGGTGTGTTTGTATGAAAGAGAGACTTCCATTTCTGCTCTTTTACAGAAATGGAAGTTTACATTGCCTACATAGGGATTGCGATATAAACCTTACCTTAGGAAAACAATGTATTTGTCACTGTTGTTAGCTGTGACACTGATCATTCTTCCACGACTCCTCCAACAGGAAAAAGCTTATTATTGACTGACTTCATTATAATACAAGTCTATTTTGCTGCACTGTGAACCACTCAGCGGCTCTATTGAACCCCAGGTAGCAGGAGCTCATGCTACCATAGAAACTTTATTTGATTAATTGACCATGGATGGAATTTTTATGCACACAAAAAACTTGTTAAGATTAAAATTGTCATCATTGACATTAATAAGACTAAGAAGACTAATAATCATGCTGAATGCCCCAGAAGAGGACACGCAGGGTTAAGATTCATTAAGTGCCATTCAGACTTTTGTAATGTTTTTTTTTTTTACCAACAGACTTACCTAATCATTTTGTGGTCTTCTACAATCAGTGGTTTTTAACTGGTGGGTCAGGAACCAAAAGTGGGTCCCGGAGCTGTTTTCAGTGAGTCACAAGCGTGTGCCTGGAAAAAAAACCTGGTCTCAGACGTGTTAGTTTTGGTCAGTTTCTTGCTTCCATCAGATGTTTTGCAGCGTCTGAGGCAAAAAACAGATGATGGAAGCTGCAACCTGCAAAAAACGCACAATTTTTCATTAAATCAATCTGATTGGCTGAAAAATATATAAATTTGGGTCACGATTTTTCAGGGAGGAGTTTGTGGTGGGTCCTGAGGCTTGACAAATTTGGAACCAATGTTCGACATCGATATTCTCGCCTCCAATGACAACACAATGTATTATTCTCCTCTGCTGTTTAACATGTAGACCCACACACATGTCTACAATGTGACCTGTTCTTTGACCATCCTGTGTTTATTTATACAGGTTGTTTGCTCTTTGCACCATCTGTCCATTGGAATATCATTTACATGTTAATGAAAGACCCCCCCAACTCTTCTCATGAGGAACACAAGAATACATCCAACCTCTTTATGGAGCCCTGTTGGATTGGAGGGACGAAGCTGAAGTGACATTTAACAATCTAGTTAACAATTCAGTGTGTTGTTATGGATCCTTTATTCCACTTATATCAATGCTTGAATACCTCTATCAGGTCAGTATGGTCATAATTCAGATTATTTGAGTGCTTATCCACTGAACAAACCTGTTGTCATTAAAATATTGAAGTAACTGGACTTTAAAAACCTTATACTTCAATCATATTCTATTTAATTATAACAGCTATTGTACGTATCACAGAGATGAATCCTTTTGTCATTCTGGTGTGTGCGCTGTTAATTGTTTGGTTTGACATTGGCCCAGTGGCAGTGACGCATTAAAAATACCTATTTTTAAACACACAGTCTTGTCCCTGATGGTCTATTTTGCTGTTGTGGGTCATATAGAGACGTCAGCATAGATTTCAGTCGGGTTAATGAGCAGTTGAAAACTTCTCACATTAGGTTTAAAGTGGAACTTTGTGCTCAGGGATGAAATAACACAACCATTCAATAATGTTTGCTTTAAACTGAGCTGCATTTAGAGCAGAATGTTAGTCTCCATCTGAAGAAAAACAAAACTTATTATAAAAGAAAAAAAGTAATTGCCTGCATGGAAATTCTTCAGACTGAGTGCAATTATCGCTGGTAACAAAGTTTTGGGGAAGTTTAACTGCTGTTCAAGTTATTTTCAGTGCCATGATCACAAGTACCAAAATAGAATTTATCACCTCTATAATGAAGCGGAGGCAAAAGTCTTTGAGAAAGCATGGAGATGAAACTATGCCTGATATTAGATAACTCTTTAAAGTTTAAAGGGAAATTTGTTTTTTGTTTTTCAGTTGACCTGACCAGACCTTCACGGGATCACTGCTGGGAAAGCAATTTGTACCTGGTACTTGGATCAAAGCGCTTTGAGAGGTCTGAAGTCTAGAAGGACTTAAAAAAAGTGTTTTCAATTTAACAACCATTTACCTGTTCTCACTTTTGGTCCTAAGCTTCTAATTAAGATACTTGTGTGCCCCTCTAGTGTCATGTCAGGACACGGTCCAAATGTGTGAAATGTTTTGCGTTGTTCTGAGCTGCCAAGTGGAATATGTATTTCATATGACAATAACAATCACAACGCCCTGACAGAAAAAAAGCAGTATGATAATGGATGGATGGATTTTGAACATACTTGAAGTATAAGTGAGTGAGAGCAGCTATTTTACTTTGGGATCGATGGTGACTAAAACTTTGTGTAACTAGAATCTGACTCATCTAAAGCTTCAGTACATTGCAAAGTCAGCTAAACAGTGTAAAGTAAAGTCTTCTGTCATGATTCAGAATGTTTCCAAGTCTGCTGTGTATCATTTCAGGCAAAGTTCTTCTAACGGAACTCAGACAAACAAGTATTTAGGTCCTTCTTGAACCTACCTGGAATCTGTGTCTAATGAGCTAAAGCCAGAGTTCAGTCCTGAGTTTCAGCTTTTATGGTTTCAGTTGTGTTTTTGTGGTCTGCTTGGGGACATGATTGCTGCCACTCTGTCAATGTAAGCAAAGACTATAGTCTGCAGTTAAGTTCATATACTTCACTGGGTAATTTAAATTCACATCAGACTTCACGATGACATGACCAGTTTTTGTTTCGCTCTGAACTTGCGTCCATATTCATGTATTCTCTCTCTCACTCTTGCTCCCTTTGGTCGAAGAAGCACCACCCTTTCATAGTATTGGATTTATATTCAGTGCAGTGATGTGTTTGGTTACAGAGGGACACTTAAAATGACACTCTGTGCTCCCTGAATCACCTCAGTGTGTTAGCATGTAATTAGCACACCATGCCGCTACTCAGGGATGGAAATGATTCTATCTTGTATAATTGAATCTTCCTGCAGACAGTACCAGCCATTTCTAATTTGAATTAATAAATTATACTTGTCCATCCCCTCTTAAATTTTCCTTCACCTTATTCACCTTAAATTTGCACAAAGCCATTGAAATGATAAAATAATTGAATGCTTATGTGTCCCCACAGTCTTGTCACCCTTGGAGTTGTCTAATTTTTCTCTTTGTGATCATGAGTTCCCCTTTTAGTTTTACAATTTATTTTTATTAAGATGTCGTTCGAAATATTTTGATCCTTTTGGGGAAATTGTCAATATAATAGGCGGCATTAAACTGATCCTAGGCCATTCCTGCAAACGTCACTTTTAACTTATCATGGTTATTGGCTTCTTTCAGGTTTGCACTTGAAAAATAAGAAAACTTGTATGCAACTTTCCCAATTTCCCCTTATTGTGACGGGACAGAACCTAACACTGACCTTAAATGTAAACACCATCCATTACGCGTGACAGTTCTGGTCATCCTCAATCATCGGTAGCAGTAACCCCTCCTGCAGTTCATCAACCTAAAACTCTCAGGTCTCTGGTTTGAACAGTGTGGGCTGTTTGGAGGGCACAGGCAGCAGGTGGCAGAGAGTCTGCCAAGGAGGGTCACAGTTTGAATCCCTGTAATGACGAATAAGTCAAGCTGCATCAAAGTGTCCTTGAACAAGGCGATAACCAGACACATGCCAAAATCTCCCTTCCTTCAGGGATATGTACGGTTCATGCTGAATCATTTCAGACAACCACACTGCCTAAATGCCAAGCATAATCTGTGTTCTTGGAAAGGACATTTCATCATGGTTAGTGTGTATGATTGGATAATTAAGCAACACATTTAATGGAACAATGCATCATATTGAGATATACAGACTCTCCATGCAGCATCATATCAGCAGTTTTCCTTGAGCCAGGCTCGGACTGTAGGAGTTTTTAAAAAAAGAAATCCAAATCACTTTAATTATTGGGTTGCATTACAGAAATACTTCACAGGTGTTCTTCTCTGTAACTTAAATCAATCCACACTGTACAGGATAAAATAACACTCTGCAGGATGCTGTTAAGATTATATTGTGTCCCAGAGGGAGCAACACAACAGCTCACATAATATGGTCCTTACAGGGGAGCAGATGAAAACAAAACAGAGACTGACTTTAACTTTAACTGAAGGAGCATCAATCAGCTGCACTCTCTTCTACTGAGCATCTATTTTCTAAAGATATATTATTGGGCCTTTTTGCCTTTCCTGGATAGAGTGGAGACCAGAGAGAGAGAGAGAGTGGGCATCTTTTTTATGAATGGAATTCAAACTTCTTTCTTCTTATGGAATAATAATGAAATGTTTTGTGTCTCTTGCAACATTTTGTTCATATAACAGAAATATGCTGTGATGTTCATACACAGCAGAGAACGAGTAGTAGGGACAGTGGTGGCTCAGTGGTAGATTCAGTTGTCTCTCAACCGAGGGTTGGGGTGTGACCTGCAGTGTAAAAGCACTTTAAACTAAAAGTCCTGATAAGAAAACAACAATCGCTGTCTTATTCAGATTTAACCGATTAATTTTTGTCTACAGTAGAATGCTAGCAAATGTTAGCCTCAGTGCTAATTGTTGCTGTGAAAAACCATTAGCTGCTCCTATGTGTTTTCTCCTAAGCTTTAACATGGATGTTGTGTTCCTTATCAGCAATAATCCAAATTTCAAATCTTGAAATAACTAAATCAAATTTGGCATGATCAGGGTGGTTCTGATGGATCTTTGAGCTGTTGGAGTCCTCACATTAAATAAGCCAATCATCAGAAAAGATCAAGATCCCAAACCAGATTCCTCCTGTGATCAGTGGAAGTGACAAATCGGGTATTAAAGGTCCCATATTATGCTTTTTCTGGTTTTATATGCCCTTTAGTGTGTTTTGTGTGTCCTGTGAGAAGTGTCCTGTGCATGTTTAGGCACATCTATGTGCAAAAATTCAAAGTCCGCAGAAACGCGGCTTCTCCTACGTCCTCCTGTTAGCTGTAGCATTAGCCGCATGTAACGCTCGGTTCTAGCCTCCCTCGATAAAAATTTGTCAGTGCGGCGTCATTGTCAGTGTGCTATCACTGATCTAAGCCCATTGGCTCGTTGTGGCAAGCCCTGCAGCTCATGTTGAAATTTACGAGACACGTGCTGAGCAACTGACCAATAACGACAGAGCGGATCGGCAGACCAATCAGAGCAGACTTGGCCCACGTGGGGTCTAACAGTGGGGGCTCAGCAGAGCGTAGCTGACGGACTCAGAGCGTAGAGGGAGCAAGGAGGAGCAGTACATGAAAACAGACACTTTTTTCAGACTTTAGCTATTGTGAACGTACAAAAGTAGGAACATATATTAAATATACGAACCCCAAAAAGGGCATAATATGGGCTCTTTAATTGGCTCAAAACTCCTGTAGTCCAAGTAACGTTGTCAACATTTTTTGAGAAAAAACAGATCTTCAGTTGTGTTTTTTAACAAAAAGCCACAAGCAAAAGAGAGAGAGAGAACACTGTCTAAACTGCACAATTACATTGGAAAAGTATTTTTGCAATTTAGGCAATATTGCTGCATTTTTGGTAAAACCAATGATTACCAAGTATTGGTTGCCACAGACTTCTACTTGTGTTGCCATGGTATCAAACAGATTTTTATATTATTTGATTTTTACTGTAATTGTATCAAAGTTGAACAAAATCTCTTACTGTGACAACCCAAAGTCCAAGGTCCGATGAAACATCATCTATCCGCAGCTGGTCGTTTCTGTGTTAGTTTATTTCGATGACAAGGCACTGTGCTTTCCCTCGGGATCAGCAGTTTGTCATTACAGGCATCTCTGAAAACTACAAGCATCATCTCAACTCGACGGCTGCTGGTAGGAGAACATGTTCAATTAACCCCCCACCAGATCTCACCAGCACCGACGGCATGGTGAACACTTCCTGCTTTGGTTCAAGTCACCCTCACTCACCATCATTTCCACTTCTTTGTGTGTAGCTGTAAGGTAATTGGTGCCCTGATATCGTGTCTCTGATTCAGTTAAATCTGAAACTACGGGAGATGATATTCCTATTTTTGTCTAATAATGACTTTTTAGTAGTGTGTGTTTGTTTCCAGTTGCATGATGGTTATTGATTCTTATTCTCAGAGAAGTATGATCTTTTGCTCTCAGCCTGCAATCCCCACACCAACACACAGAAATTAAATATAATTAAACACAAATGATTTACTCTTGCAGTCTAAAAAGGCTCCGGAGCAGAGTCACTTTCCTTACTGCAGAGATGAATGGCAGGCTGTTAAAAACGTGTAAATGTTATCCATACATGAGTCCAGATTCTGGAGGACAGTGGACCTAAATCAATACCAGACTTTCAATAACATGATGCCACAAAGAGACAAGCAGTGCAGCGCAATAAATCGGATTTTCAGTGTAGCCAATAAAGGAGGTGACCTGCCTCAGTGCAATGTTTAGTTAATGGATTTTTAAAACGGGGACGTGCAGAGCAGTGGTGGAGGCAGTACCAGCAGACGTGTGGTGACATCAGAGCAACTGAAGGAGCATCAATCACCGGACAGTTCAGCTGCACTCTCTTCTACAGAGCATCTGTTTTACAAATGCAATCAAACTTACTTGTTCTAAATGGAAGATTACAAATGTTTTGTGTTCACAGGCAACATTTTGTTCATGAGATTTTCTTACACAGCAGAGAGTAAACAGTGGTTTGCATAAGTGTTACAATTAGATTAATAACTAAATTAGATTAAACACTCAGAGCCTGAGTCATGAAAGGATTGTGCCAGCTTTTGCGCCGGCTAAAACCTTGCAAGTGAGATAAAAAAACACCTTCTAATTCACAGAACACGCACAAAGGGTTAAATTCTCCCCTAACTGTGCTGCAGAGCAGACACCGTCTCTGTGTGCCAGTGTTGTTTATGCAAATAGAAATTAGCCATTATTATGCATTCATTGGTAAGAAACTGGCCCTTTCTACGCTTAATAATAAGCCCTATTGCAAAAAGCACCTCATTCAAAACTTCTGGCGCTAACAGCTACGCACAGATAGAAGAGCAAAAACCATCTGTTGAGACTAGGTGGTGATTGTGCCGCAGTATAAGAGATGACACCCCAAACTTTCCGGTGATCAGGGAACATTTCCTCCTCTGGATGACTTAAATATAAGCTGAGAGGAAAAGGCAGCAGATTTAGTAAATTAATAATATCTTGCAGCTATTTTTTCATCTAACATTGAATCAATTCATCAGTTTGATGTTTTACTGTCACATTACAACACATTTAATTGGTGTTAATACAACGCTCAGCTTGATAGACAAGATCTGGGCGGACAGATAACATTGCACCTTACCAGGGTTCAGTTGCTCAAGGCACACTCTTGTTATTCTTGGGATGACATTGCACCATCTCATTTACGACACAAGAGTGTTTTCTCTTCCTCCATTATGTATTTCTGTACACCCCAAAGCTGTTTGAGAATCATGTGTGCATGGAGTGTTTGTATGTCTTCGTCATATATCACAGACTTTGTATTTTAACCTTAAAGCTATGGCTGTTCCCGTAGAAGAACACCTTTTCTATAACACAAACTAAACTACTGAAATGCACAGCGATTGCATTTGAACATTCTTTTGAGACCCCTTCCCCTGTGTCTGACTACAAATGACAAAAATGGTGTATCACAGGATTCTCTCTTTTCCATATGCATCGTCATCATTAAGACACTGCAACATCTGTGTCCTGACCATGCATATAGAAAATTAAAGAAATGTACTGTTTGTTGCACCCTAGCTCCTGAAATTTGTGATTGTTTGTGCATTCAGGGGGTATTTCAGTTCTGATAGACCTGCACAGAGTACATTTCTGAGTCTATTTTTTCGCCATAAGAAGCATGCATCAATGGTTTAAAGAAGACTGTGATGTTATCTGTATGGTACTCTCACCCTCAGTTGTCTCATACTGGTTTTCCCTATAGGTGATCAAAAATATATTCACCTTTATTGATCCTATATGCAAAGCTTGTATCCTCTGAACACTGTCACATTTGCACCATGGCTACATCTACCATGTATTAGCCATTAGCTTTAGCATGTTTAGACCTATGATTAGCAGTGGAGAGAGTATGAGATGTTCAAAGGATGTATAAGTCTGTATAGGGTGTCTGACAGGAAATGCCATTCTCTCCCATCTTAAATGTCATCGCACCCAATCAAGGCCTCAATGCCATCTTTGGTATGGCGGACAAAAGAATCTGGTCACTGGAATGCTTTCAGTTCAGCATACTACACACACCAATAATGTGAACGAGGCTGAAGATGCCTCTGATTTCTTACAAAAAACAAGGTCACTCAACCTGTCATGACAAACAGAAAATTAAAGCAGCACATGAAGTAAAACACATTATGCCCCATTAAGAGTAACTAAACCCTAAAACCACTTTTGTCAACTATAAACCTCTATATTTGAGTATTAAGTAGTGTTATGGATCAATTCAAGTCCAAATCTCGACATTTGAGTACAAAGTATTGAAATTCTAAATATTGTGTTAGAAATGTGCATAGTGTCTGCCCTTCCGTTTGACAAAGTCTAACGGCTGTGTGGAGTGAATGCCTACGTCACCAAACCTATAAAAGCCTCGTCACCCGACTCAGCGAACTTTGGAGAGTCAATTATAATGGATTGAGTGCCAGACGTTGCTCTCCCGGTGCCGACAACAGGAGGACAGTCACAGCAGCTGCTGCTGCCAACTTGTGTGTGTGGGGCAAACACTGTATCATCTTGCGGCTGATAACGGCGCGAAGGAGTGAGTGGGTTTGGGCTTGAGTTTACTCGAAGTTGATACAGTGACATTCTAAATGCACTTTTTGAAATTCCAGGGTAGAGCAGTTCAACTTTAATAAAGGCCTGGTGGAGTTTTCTGAAGTTTTGCTGCAGATTGCTCAAAAGAAATAACATCATAACAACGGTTAAATTCATAGCCTTGAGGTTTCAGCATGGGAGGAATTTTTGATTCAGTGTTAACCTCAGTTGTCTCTTTGGTGTCCTTTTCTATTTAGAGCTTTGATGCATCCTTGTGTGTATCATGAATGTAGAAATTCCACTGGGTTATTACCTTTCAGGGTCATTTTGAGCCTTCTATGAGTGAGTTTTCCAAGTCTAGCTTTATGTATGGTATACATGATGTAGAGAGATAAACAGCATTACCATCACTTCTTGTACCATTCAATTTAACTCTTTCATTATATATGTACTCAGCAAAGAAAATAATAAGGTATGTTTAATGATACACAAACTCATTCAGAGTAAATACGGATGCAACACAAATCCAAAATCCAATCCCCTACATCAGGGATGGACAACTTTGGTCACAGCAAGGGCCACATTCATTTAATTCTCATTGCCAGGGGGCCAAATTGTAGAATACAAAAACGATTACAGTCAATTATGTCTCAAATGTAACTTAACATATACCAGGGATCAAATATTATTATGGACATATTTCTGGTTGTCATGATTTCATGGCAGATTTTGTCATATTTTCTTCATGTTTCCAATTAATTGATATGTAAAAATTGACCTGAGGGTTGATGGGGGCCACCAGTTGCCATATTTTAAAATATAATTAGATTAGCCATAAGGACAGACCACGTGTCAATCCTTAAAACCTGACTTTCAAATCTAAACAACTGTTACAAGTGGAATTTTAAGCAAATGTAGAGGACCAAATGGCATCAAAAAAATAATTTAACGAGCAAAAATACCAAAAAAGTAAAACAAGCCAAAACATGATTTTGCTTTTATCGAAGTGTTTTCTGTTTTCCTAGTCGTCTCCCCCCCCTTGTGTTTATTTCTCTTTCTTTCAGTCAGTGTGTGTATGTGGCAGGAGGCGTGGCTGATTCACTGTCTCTCCTCTGGAGCTGCAGCAGAGGCACACCTGTTCTCAATCACCCAGTAATCAGCTGCTCCATAAAAGACTGGTCAAGACTCCGCCACTCTGCCAGGTAATTACGTCTGTTTTTGATGTCCGGTTTTGCATTTCCTAACTGAGGTAATCAGACACAGAAAGGCAGGAAGTAACTCTGTGGGGGAGTTGAATAGACCCAAATGCAGACGGACAGGCAGGGCCAAGGTTTTTTTTTTGTTGCCAAAGTTGAAGAGACATGAGCTTACAAAATCATGTGACAGGCAAAGGTCAGAATTGGAGAAACAATCTGGACAGGACAACTTATCCAAAGGGGTAAGGCAGTCGAGCATCACCCCATGGATCAGGCTGAAGGTCAGGTAGACAGGCAGCCCTGTCCCTGTAAAATAAGTTTGTAAAAATACTTAATGGATTTCATGTTGACATTGTTTTGATAACATCGTTATGATTGTACTTTAAAACCATCATGTGTTCCTGAGAGAAGGGTTTGTGTCAATGGTGAATGCTTTATAAAGTTATATGATGTTCAATCTTCTTTTTGATTTAAACATTGCTCATATTATTATATATTGCCATTTCAGAGTCAAGTTTTTGATGGATGGACAGGTTGACAGACAAATGAGCATCATCACTAAATTTAAAATGACACTGCAACTAAAACCAAAGATATGAACTTTCCCCAAAGTGTTTAAATTTAGTAAAGAATATTTAAAACATATCACATAAGCTTTGGAGTTAAACACTTAGTTGTCAACGCAAAGTCTGAGGAAAAAAAACAAACCCAAATGGGCATATCCACATCCGTATCGCTTGAGGTAAGGGAGAAAATATGATTCTTGTGTTGCAGTTTAAGCATACTGACCCTTTGAAAAAACATATTTTTCATGTCTTTTTTTTTGCCAGCAAAGTTTGTGACACTTCAGTGATGCTAATTTGGTTGGGTGTGTAACCTTGGCCAGACAACGTTCTGTTTTATAATCAAACTATTATCAGATTGCAATCCATCCAACAGCTGTTGGCCTCTAAGAGGTGGCCTTGAGGATTTGAAGGCACCGTGCCTGCTTTGAATCACGCCAATGTCCATCAAATTAAGGCCACAGCAGAAACCAATCCCACTCTACCTCTCTCTCTCGACACACTCTGTTAGTGGCAGATCAGAGCACAAGGATCTGGAAATTGCATTTGAGGGGAAGGCAGGTCATCTGCTATCAGTGTGCTCCATATTCATATTTTATTATGATATGGCCGACCATAGACACTCTTTGTGACAGAGAATTGATTTGAGCTTTCGCTTCAGTGCATCCCAGTACAGCGCATTATTTTAAAGACATGATTGCAGCATTAGATTATCTGTGTGTCTGTATGCAAATTGGAAAATGGAAGACAGTTGAATAGAATGGCATTCAATTGTTCTGACTGCTGTGTTCAACAGAGCATGTGAGAGTATTTCTTAAAGCACTAAATAAGATAATCCCTCCTAACTCAAGTGTATCCAGTGTTAATTATGAGAAGTTTCAGAATATAAACCCGATCACAATCTCAAGCCGGATGCAAACCTTTTCCAAGAGTTCATTATTTATTTTTTGTCAAATTAATGTGAGTGTTCGGTTGGAAATGCCAGTCTGTTGGCAGGTGAGTCTACCACAGTAAACAGACAAAAGTTTGCTACTCCTTGATGAAAGACTCTTCTAATTCAGCTCTAGCTAACTTAGCTATCGTTCTGACCGAAGATGAGGCTGTTTGCCGTCACTTCTACTTTCTTCATACAGCTCAGAGAGGAGATACATCAGCATGGATCACAAGGTTATTTTCTGAGGTACAGCCGGGAGTCAATTGCATAACAATGGACCCAAAAGACCCAAACAACACATATACAGGGAAAATAAAATAGGAACATGTACAGAGCCTTGCGGTACTCCATGGGAAATTGCCACAGAGAGATTAAAAGGCCGCTTATTATTCCAGCAGAAGCTGATCTATGAGTTAGTAGTGATCGTGTTTGGCAAAAAATAATGTTACGAGTTTAGAGCCAACAGCGAAGCGCAGGATGGCATTTGTAAACAAAGAGGAAAATAGACCGGCAGTACTTTCTCTGGTCATAAATAGATTTTTGTTTGTGACAAATACCATTTTTGACATGGACTGGCCATCTCCTTTACTCTCTATCCAGTCTAAGATCCTTACCATCTATTATGACACCCTCTCTTTGTTTCTTAATCACCAAAAAAAATCACAACCCAGTGTGGTCTCTATGCCTGCTCCAATATTTCACTTATTGAACCACAGGTTGGATAAGTCAAAAATCCCCAGCGAAAATGATCATGATTGGTCTTACCTCTTCTCAGTCACCACAATGATTACTCCTAAGTGATGCTGTGACAGCGATATTGATTTACCCAGATATTCATCATCCAATCACTTCTTTGCTTCATGCAATCGGACCAGCTCATCCCCTTCAAGAACGTTAACAAAGCAGGGAGCAGGCTATTTTTAGATGTCCTGCTCGCACAGCAAAAGGGCATCTACAAGACATAAAGCCCTTTTTAAAAACGTGTTTATCCAATTTCTGTCATTTCTGTCATTTTGAATTTTCTATTTATTTTTCATTAAATATGCTCACATAAGTCTACGTAAATGGATGTGATTCTCCTATTGAACACTTCCCTAAGAATTATTTCTGCAGCAACAAGACTTCATACCACTGGAAATTCAAAAGCAAAGCGCACCATTAGATGCAAGTGCAGCAAAATGCAACATTTTTTTTCAGGATATATGTTCAATTGATGCCACCATCTTTTTAATGACCACTTACTATGGAAATATTTCAACAGCAAAATGCTGTATTCTGTGAAAAATTGCAAACAGAATTCTATAAATGAGACATATAGTGCAACAAAGCACAAGCTTAAAGGTAAATCAACTCTAGTGTTTGTCACATTGGATGCAGTGGTTGCAATACAGACTTAGGTGGGCGAATGACCACAAAAAATAAAAATAAATTATGTGGCTGTGAATCCTCATTTCTTCAAACCTTCAGCACTTTATTGCATGCATCCCGGCTGATGACTTGATCCTATGCTCTGAAGAAGATGATGCTCCCGGATGCTTGAAATCATATTACCTGGAAGGAGCGCTCTTGCAATATCGATTTAATCTGAGAGGCTACTATTTGTCATTTCAACTTAGGTAACACGTCTCGTTGGAGCTCATCTGGAATACAGATGTAAAAAGTGTGTTGCCATCATCACATTCAGTGCAAAAAAATCTAGCTAATAGTGCAGTGTACATGTACATGTAATGAGACATGGTTCCAGCAGGAGTAATAATCAGGGCACATAGCTGCAAGGATATCAAGTACTGACTAGATTATAAAAGGACACGTTGAGTCTCTTAAGAAAGTTAGTGCTGTTACAAATATGAAACTGTCACCTTTTTTTTTTTTTACTTCTAAGGGCTTCAATACCTCTAAGAATAAATGTTTTTGAAGAATAAGGCCTTGATATGAATATTTTTCTTCCAAAAAAACAACCCAATGAAAAGTCAAACCTCACATTGTTTTTTTCCTTGACACAGGCACTGTAGTTTTTAATCACCAAAAATGGGTTTTAATCATTGAATTTGATTCAAGGACATGAACTGAAATATAGCCAGACATTTTTTCCTAAAAAAATATCACTTGAAGCTGTATTTATTGATCTTCAAAAACAATGGATTAAATGACTGCATGTAAAAGGTAAAAGGATCCCTCATTGTCAAGAATCAAAAGAAAATAATAAACAATTAATTGTCTGCTGGACTGAAGAGCCTTTTATTGTTGAAGACCACAATAGATAGAAGTCCTTTGAAGGCCTTGGGCAGTCAAATTGAGGTTGAGTTTTTTTTTTGTCTCCTACTATTGTAAAGTGTCCTTGGGTTTCTTGAAAGGCACTATATAAATCCAAGCTCCAAAATTATTATTATTATTAACAGAGTTTGCAGTTTCCAAAAGAATGTTTTCGCTGTCTGCCAGCTCATTTATTTTGTGTTTTATAGACCACAACCTCATTTCTTGTTTTCTATCTAGTTCACTCTTTCTGTAGGGACTTGGACTGGGAAACGGGGGGTTCACCGGTTCAAGTGTTAGGTGAAAGTATGGAATTAGATTTGGTTTCTGGAGAAGTACCAGCTCACTTCCCAAGCACTGCTGAGATGCCCTTGAGCAAAGCACCAAACCCCAAACTGCTCTGGTGCTCTTTTGTGTGCAGACCTTCACTCTCCATTAGTGCCATTCATAGGTTCCTGTTTAAGTGTGTGTGTGTGTAATCATGGTTATGTGTTGTGTAGCATGAGTTCAAAACAGAGTTCATAAATTGAATTTCCCCTCTGGGATTAATAAAACATGGAAGCTGCTCTTGCTCTCAGTCTTCTGACTGACTGTACATGTATGCTATCTGCACAGCTCCGAATGGCAGACTATAAAAGCAGATACTTGCTTGCTAACACGGTGTAGAGTCTCTGAAATGACTGTTTACATTTTACCCTGGAGATGGTGGACAACAAAACAGAGCTTTAAAAATAGTGAGTAAATGACTTATATTCATTGTTTGTAAAGCTCTCACTGTCCAATTAACTGCTTCTTAGAGTTAGAAGCGTACATTTATAAAATGCTAAATATAACTATGGTATTTGCACTCCCGCTCCGAGAACCTTAAATTAATTATTGTTATTTGCAAAAGTCTTAATATCAGACGTGCTGTGTGGAGTGTTTGCATTGAAAGGCTGGAACAAAAGGGCCATTTGGGGCTCTGCTTGTGTATCCATTCACTGCTCCATAGCTGTCAGCTGCCTCATATTGATTTAATATGATCCCATGTTAGCCACAACAGGCGTGAAAACACATATTTTAATAACATCATGCACATTAATTTTGCACTCCATTAAAGCCTGTGATGCATAGCGAGCGGCTCGGCAGTTTGGAACATTTCCATCCTGAGCCGCACCTGCTGCTGACCCGTTTCTCTGCCCCATTTGGCATGTCGCCTATCATTTCCAGGGAATGAAACTACGAGATATGTGTCACAACAAAACTGCTGTGGTTTTGGGTCCAACCTTATAATACACACGGAAGGATTTATTGATTTGGCCCCTCAGCCTTGAAGAGATAAACAGAGGGAAGAACACTTACCTGGTGCCAAATTCTGACCAACAAAGAAATGAAGCAGGAAAGAGGAGCTTTGTCTGTTCTGCCCTGTTTTCCCTCTGGGAAGTTGAGCAGCTTGTGATACCTACACAGGCCAGCCATCGACCCCCGCTGGGTCTGTGGAGATTGTTCATCACAGAGTGGAATTAATCACACCTAGAGACTCTGACTTTGACTCTATTTCAGGTCAGGAGAGACCAAAAATAAAGACAGAACCTCCAGTAGCTATCTCTCTCATTTCACTTACTGTCTGAAAAAAGAAGCACAGGGAACCTTTCAGGATGTTCCGCATTAATAAGCCGTTATTTTTGCCATGGGTAAGCCTCTTTACACCATCCACTTATAGCAAAGAGGAAAACAACACATGAGTGTCTCTGGTTTACTGGGGATCATACAATGCATTGTGACATTCATTTAAATGTATTTCCGAATTAGGTGAATATTGGTAATGCTGCGACTCGACAAAATCCAGTAAGCTTATTTTGCTTTTTTTATCTGCCCTGGAAAAACATGCACAGACACTTGTCCTGGTTACTGAACTGTGGAGTTGAAGGCATTACAAGTCCAATCTCCAAGTGGAATTATTTATAGAGCTTATACTGCTGGCTCCGCTCACTCCATGTTGTCTAATGGCCTGATCAAGCAAACAACTCAATGGAAATGTCTCCACGACTAAACTCCATCGGGGTGCTGCCTACTGTAGTCTTCATTTTCGTTGGAAGAGAGCAGAATTAAGTGAAATAAAACCAAGCTACATACTCTTGGACTGAAGAATGAAACCGCTTCCTTGTGTGGCCAATGCGGAAGTGCAAAATCCTGCAGTTTGCCGAGGGTCCGCCTGAGGCTGGCTCCAAGAGCACCGGAAGTCACAGACAATACAAACAACATTCAAAAAAGCCAGTTTTTGCAGGTAAATGAACTGCAGAGTACATCTGTCACATCATGTCTGCAGCCTGGTACAAAAACGATATTGGTCTGATTAGTAATTGTACTCATGGGCACACACATCTGTTTCGATTTTATGCACGATACCTGTTATCCATAGTTAGGGGTGTAGCTGACCTGATTGACAGGTGAGTGCAGTATAATGGTATAACCCGCCTCAGCTCCAGCTCGAAGCCTGTCGTTAGGTTGACTTAGGCTGAGACAGGATTTCCAGCATGGCGACTGCTGCTGATGAGCCTCTGGAGCCCCCTGCCGTAACAGATGGGTGACGTCACTTAGGGTTCCTGACATAATAACCAACTTATCGGGAGAAACAAACATGTTTACAGCTTGGTAGGAAAAAAGGTGTTGGTCTCTGTAGCTGATTCCCTCATAAATGATAGCCACAGGTGATTTATTTTTCTGTAACTCACCCATTTTGCTTTAGAGCTAACAAACAGATTTGACAAAATATGTTCAGTTCACAATTCACTAAAAATATGAGACAATTAATGCTTTCAGACACAACATTTAACATTTAAGAGCTGTTTAGAAACAATTTTGGAGCATGAGGAAAAAGTCAATCAGCTGGTTGAGGATATCAAACAATGGGACACCTTTCTTCTGCCTTGTAACTCTATTTGTGAGATCTTCTATATGACACTCATGAAACTTACACTTTGTCAGTCTAGGAAACCTTCCTAGCTATAATAAACACTGTTTATTACAATCAACGCACAGGTAGACTAGTGGTTAGCGCGCGCCCCATGTATGGAGGATGGTCCTCAAGGTAGGTGGCCCGGGTTCGAATCTGACCTGTAGCTCCTTTCCCCGCACATCATTCCCCACTTTCTCTATCTACCCAATTCCTGACTCTATCCACTGTCCTGTCACTAAATAAAGTCATAGCAATACGTAAGGTCTTTTACCTGCTTTTTGTAACATAACAATGAGTAAGGTCTTTTTACCTGCTCTAGAGTAAGGTGTCTCGAGTTGTTGTTATGAGTTGACGCTATACAAATAAAAATTGATTGATTGATTGATAAAAAGCCCCCCAAAAAAACATTTAAAAAAACAACAACACTGTAATTAAATCCTTGTTTTCTTTTCATCTCTTGTTGATCACTTTGACATTTTGGCTCAAAGTTAGTCCTGGGTGTGCTGCTGATCTCGGACTCGGCAGGGTTTGTCTTTCCAGGACAGATTGTTGACAGGCTGACAGATTCCTGTGAATGGAAAATGGAAAGCGCAAATGGTACATTGGCCTGTGTCCCCACACTGGTGTGTCTCATGCCAGGTCACTCAACGAGACTCCATCTCCAGCTGAATTTTCCATTCTTTCGATGTTTTTCTGTTTTTACGCTTCGTATTTCAGAGCATTTCATGATTTTGTGATTATTTACATTTGAGTTAATTGCTTACATTTTGGTTTGTTGACAGCCTTGCCTCACAAATGAACACTGTTTATATTCTTAATTCCTTTTATCAATAAGCAGACCTGCTGTCTGGACTTTTCCTGCGTAACATTTTACTCCCTTGGCAAATTTTGGTCTTCACAAGTATTTGTTATTTGTTCCGATTGGTGCTTTGGATTGCATTATGCTTCTGTTTTTAGTCAGGTTTACGTTTTCAGACCTTTCTCATGCATTTGTATTCTTTAATTTGATAATGTTTATGTATTTATACCTCTGATCACCAGGCCAGCCCGCATAAATGGCTGACCCCTGAACGACCCAGTGAATGGGCCCTCCCAGGATATGATTTAAATCAATGTATGCACATTCGATCAGTACTGTTAGCGCTAGCCTCCTGGCTAACATTAGCTCCCTCCCTCTGCGTGGCTCCTATCAGCCTTTGGAGCTGAATGAAATAAGTTCTTGTTGGGGTGAAATGTTCTATCCAGCTCCTTCCTTCTTTCGTTTCTTGCATCCTAACTTTGTGCAGGTCCTCAAATGGCAACATAACTCGCATAACAGTAAAGTTCACTGGGCCTGCTGATGTCAGTACCTCTCATATATCATATCATTTTAAGAAGTGAGGGGTTTACATTTTGAAACAGGCTACATTTTGACTGAAGCAACAATACATAACGTGTGTTTTGTAGCTTTAAGAGGTCATGGTGAGTATTTAGGTGTATTTAGATGGGCCATGTTTTTTTGCTACCTCCATGGACCCTCCCCATGTGATTGGGCCCCAGAAAGCTTTCCCTTTAACCCCCTTATGGTCGGCCTTGCCGATCACGCAGGGGTTTTGTCGTATAATAGATATTATTTTTCTGTTTTGTTGTATGCAATTTGTCAGTGGGCCAATTTTGAGCTATCATACACCATTTGTAGTTATGTATAGTAGTTACCCCAGCTGTTTTCAGCAACATTTTACCTTGGGGATTATATATCTCATTGCATCTTACTACTTCTGAAGGGTAGCTGCATGACCCATTAGGATTACATCAGCACGGATGAGAGGTTTAAAGTGGAATAACCATGGTATCAATGGGAGAGCAATTGCGACAGTGTGATTGCAAAGTAGGAGTCATTAAAAACATATATGTCTGATGAAAAAAAAAAAGAGGTTGAATCGTTTGTCTTTGTTGATAGCTTTTTTCAGCTTTTGGTTGTCACGATGGCACTAGAAGAGAGGCCAATTGGAAAGATTGGATAGAGCAGAGAAACAGCTGAGTAGAAGGAATATTCTCACAGAAAGGTGGAGCAGGATTTTAACATCCTGACAATAACAGTGGAGCATTGCAATAAACCACAAAAATCAAAACTCCAAATGTGCTTGGAAAGTAGTCTTCAAGACACAATGGCTGTTTCATAAAACTCATCTGCCAATATCCATTCCAAAGCCATGAGAACTTGTGCTTTGGATACCTCATAGGTTGTGTTATAATACTTTTTTCCAAATCAATGTTAAAATCCATTACTACTGTGTATATGTTTCATGTACACAGTAGTTGGGTCGGACTGTCGTCATGAATGTCCGAAATATAACTTCAGCTCATGTAACAATGCACTCTAATTGCCTTTGAATTTAAGATATGAAATGTTAACCAGGGCTGCACGGGTTAGCGCTGTTGCCTCGAAGCAAGGAGGTTCCTGGTTTGAATCCCATCAGACATGAGCCTCTCTGTGTGGAGTTTGCATGTTCCCCCCGTGCATGCGTGGGTTCTCTCCAGGTAACCATTGGTTCAACCATTTTTTAGACCCATAGGAAGTTAAAATAATCACTTGAAAGATATTATTCCTCCAAAAGTCTCTCAGTTTGGTAGCTAGGAAAGTGGATAGAGTCAGAAACCAGGGAGAGAGAGTGGGGAACGACATGCGGTAAAGGAGCCACAGGTCGGATTCAAACCCAGGACGCCCCCTGCACATGGGACTCGTGCCCTATCTGCTAGTCTACCGGCTCCTCTAGGCTACCCCTGCCTGCAACTTGGTCATTTGTTCAAAACAATTAATATAATTAATTAATTGATATCTCTCTCTTTCTGCAACCCCAACAGTCACAGCAGATGGCTGTTCAACATCAGGAAGGAGATTTTTCTCCTTGCCACTGTAACTTTGCTAAATGTTGCTTAGCGCTGTGCTCATGATGGATTAGTGTTGGGTGGGTCTTTGTAAATAATATAACCTTACATAATCTTTTAGGGAAGCCAATCAAATTATCCCTCTTCAGCTAACCTTTTATTTCGCCTCACTGCCATTGGCAACTATAAGTGAGCATTCAGGATGTAAGCATTCAGCTTGTGTGACCTCGTGTGCTGGAAAGTTGCCCATGGAATTTATACTGCAGACTTGCTAAGAAGAAGTGAGACTCAACACTATAGAGCAGAGTCCATCCACTGACAAGAACTGAAAGCTCCAAATTAAGTTTCAGCCGGATCAGCAATCCTTTCAGACTACAGAACATTACAGACATTTAACCCAATCCTATATTTATCAAAATGTATTGTTTCAGACTTTTGTTTAAGACATTTACATAGGCTGTTCTCACTGGTGAGCAGCCCTCTCCTGGCAGCCCTGCAGCGTTCGGCCCCCCACCTGAGAGCTACCCAATCAGAACAAAGAGGGCATGTGAGGGTGGTGGCCCAAGTCCCAAGTTTTTCTGACGCCAGTATAAGATAAATACAGAGTTTATGAAAGCTGCAAATCATGCAAAAGCTACTCTATAGGTCTCACAGACTGACAACATGAAAGGTGGAAATAAGTATAATATAGTATCTTTAAGTGGATGGATGTTGCCTGAATTAAGGCCAGCAGACCCCTAATTTTATTTAAATAATAATTTCCTAAGAAATAGGTACATGTGCAAACTTGTGAAATAAAAAATATTATTACATTTCTTGATATATTACAGCTTGTATGGTACTTCGTTTATGTTTTTAAAAGTGATATTTCTCCTTAAGCAAAGCATTCAATTAAACATTGAAAGTGTATTTTTTTTTTAAATAACTTCTTCTTTTAATTAATTAAAGTATACAAAATATTCTTTAATATTTATTTGTTGGAAATATAACAACAGGGCTAAAGTAAAATTTTACTGCTGTGGCATGGGTAATAGGCTTCTGGAAACTGTGTGAGGTCTTGGCTGGTTACAGATTAAATACAGTAAGGAAACAGTCCCTGACTTCTCAAAGGCTTTATGGAAATGAAGCAGCTGTTTTTGATAATGCAATAGAATGAGATTCTGCATGCTGCTCTTGGGAACGCAGCTTTCCTAGATTTGCTTCTGCATCCATACCAATCTGGAGCTGATGCTCTCCACACCAACTCTATCAATCATTCAGAGAGCATATCAGCTCTGCAGCGAGGTAGTTTGGTCTAGGACTGCTTGAGCAGAGGCATTGGCAATACAAGGAAAAAAAACACCAACAATAAACGTCATGCTCAGCTTGTCTCCTTCTTCCCTGCTTATCTCCCAATGCAGTTCATTTCAGAAAAACAAACACAATTTGCAAAAGATTTAGTATTTGTTTCCTCCAGACTGAAAATAAGCAGTTTAACAAACAATCAACAGGAGTTTTAATCAGCAGAGGCCTCTGGGGGAGGGCTTTCATTTCTCAGGCTGGGACAATCTTAATACATACATCTCTACTGAGAATCAGTGCAAATTTACCATCTCTTGGAGCCTGCAGGGAGATTATTAGTTAATGTAAGAAGGGATGCTGAGTGCCTGTAATGAAGTTTGTGCACTGAATTTGCGATATTCTTCAGGGAAGAGACATTCAATCATTTCTGCTGTGCTGGTCAAATCCCTTCACCCAGCATACACTTTTATCCTAAACTTTGTTGCAGTACACTCGGCATGCACGATTTCACTTTCCGGAACAAAAAATGCTTCAATCCATGCTGCACTAAGTCAATAAATTATAAATCAGAGGAGGAAATCCTCCCCTTTTTTTACCCTGGAGCTCACATACCTTACCATCAGCCTGCCACAGGTTTAAAGTCGTGTCACGTCCTGGTGTCAGAGAACAGGATGTGATGGTGGTTATTGATGGAGGAGCACTGCTCTTTTACTTTGGGGAAACACCACTTTCTTGGCAGTCTAGTTGCAGAGTCAGCAAAAACGTTCCTACGTGCACGTCCACAGTCTGAGGTGGAGTCCAGGACATCCAGTTAAAGACGCTACTGCAGGCCAACCCCACAGATAAATATTTAATCTGTGGCAGCAGTAGGTAAGAGAGAGAATCATCTTTGGTGAATAAACAGGTTAATGATCAATTATATGATAATAAATTGCACTGTGCAACTGACACAAACATAATGACAAAAGATAAGAGTTTATATCTCTGTTTGTGGCGCTGTCAGGCTGCCCTTTTCCTCAGACAGACAGGGGACAGTTTGAGCTTTCAGTGTACACACAGGAATACTTCTTGAATGCAAGTCAATTCTCTCTTTCAGGGTATTTAAAGGTGTAGAGAGTATTATTGTAAAAGACAAACATTTAGGCGTACATACAGTGTGACACATAGAACTCTTTACCTGAACCATTCAGGTACAAAGTGTTGTGTTTTTTGTTGACACTGTATCCTTCCACCTGTTTGAAAGCACACGTGTGTTGTTGTGTTCATGCACAATATACAATATCGCTTCTCTGTCTCCTTCCGTTGTACTGAACTAAAGCCAGAAAGCCTCCTTGATTGGCATTATTTTTAGACAAAACACACAGAAGGTAGCTGGCTGGTTGAAGTATGGAATTGTCCCCTTCTGCTAAAGGCAGCACGGCTTAAACTTACTGATGAAAATGTCAACATGTTTCTGAATTTGCTTTTATTTGAGTTGAAAATAACAAATCTGGAAAAAAAAATACAGCTTTGTTAAAACTTGGCAAGTGTTGTGGCCCCAGGTTTGATCATGTAAACTTGAAACGTCCCCACCATCAGCTTATCTAATGCCAGCTTTACATTCATAAACATCTTTCTTGTCCATGTGTGTCCATGTTGAAGGTTAGTCTAAGATTTATGATTGGCCCGTGCAGTAGTTAAAAGGCATTGCCATAGCAACGCCTATTGTTTATCTACTTTTTAACAAAATTTTAGTGAAGTCAGAGACTGAGAGACTTTAATATGTTATTAACACAAAGTTAGACACAACTGAAAAACAGCCTCGGGTGAATTATACCCGATGGCGGTTTGTTTTTGTTCTTGGCATGTGAGGCACCTGTCTCTGAAGGCAAGGGCTTTATTCACCGTGTGACATTGTCTATCACTCTGTCATGTTTCCTGTTTCACACTCTCTCATCACTTTGTTGCCTCTGGTCCGTCTCCGGTATTTTAAAGAGAGCACAGCTGCACAGCCGGACATTAATCTGTTCCAGCGGCTGCAGACGTCACCTGGCAGACTGTCCTTTTCTTAAACATAGCGTTGATAGGCTATATTACCAGAAGATGTGTGAAACAAGTTAACATCTTCAAAAAATCCCTCACAAGTGATGTTAAAGGTCTTAAGGTTTGTTTAGTAAGGTGTGTTTTATGAAGCCTAACACTGACGCTTATATGACCAAAAAAAAAAAATCCTATTTCATCCTGCTTCTCTCCTTTTATCCATTTATAGAGCCTTACCCTCTGGCTTACATCAGTCGCCCTTCAAGTGCAACTGTAATGTAAAGAAAATATAGATTTTTGTGACCTTTTCACCCTTCTCATTGATAGACACCATTAGATGAAGCATAGAAGAGCTCAATACTCTTAAGAACCTTTTTATTCAAGTTTGAAGACACAGATATGATATAGGCGGGAGATGTACTTTCTTTTATTAACGCTGCATCTGTGCAGGTCAACACAGCGGCAGCAGGGTCTTCCATGCCAGAATGTTTTGAAGACGAGCTGATAGACCAAGTCTGCATTTTTCCACGTCTTTACAATGTGTTATTACCACTGCACTGCAACAAACGTGCCTATCTAAAATGCTGGCGACAGTATACGTTTTATTTTGGGGCAGCTGTGGCTCAGTAGTAGAGACCAGAGGTTCGATCCTCCTGCAGTCACATGTCAAAGTGTCCTTTGGCAAGAACCTGCACCCCAAGATTCTCTCGCTACTGCATCGATGAGTGTATGGGATTACTGTATCCTGACGGACAGTTTATATAGCAGCCTCTGTTGTAAAATGCTGTAAACGTGTAACGTGAAATGCGTTAAAAAAGTGCTTTGAGTACTCAGAACTCTAGAAAAGTGCTATACAAGCTCAAGTCCATTTACCATATAACCATCCATTTGGTCAAAAGGAGTGGGGTGAGTAATTGTCAATGGTGTGAACTGTCCACCAGTCGCCTGAGCTGGCTACAGAAATTTGTCATTCACAGATCTCTAAATGAATTAACTTAACCCGTAATCTCCTCCAGTGTCATAGATGTGTTTGAATTCAGGGGCTACATCCATAGACTGTAAATAATAGTGGATGAAACCTTAATCACGTCACCCATTGGTTACAGCAAGAGGCTTTGGAAGCCCCTCAATGGCGGTCTCCATGCTGGAAATCCTGTCTCAACCTAACTTTCAGTCAACCTAACGACAGGGTAAGAGCTTGAGCTGAGGCAGATTTAAGCCTCTTGACAAACCGTTACATCGTATCTGTCTGTCAATCAGCTCAGCCTGACCATGCACAAGTCGTATCCTTTCTAAAATCAAAACGGATGAGTTATAAACAAAAAAAAAATTGGCAACATCCTTCAGAGGGTGCGTTTGAAGACAGATTACGTAACAGAGGCGTGTTGAAGGCTCTTCAAATGCGTTCTACTTTCCACAGGTCCGTCCGTTGCATCTTCCCTGGCCAAACATATCCCCAGACTCATTGCACACCAATTCCAAAGAGCTAGCTGACTCTGAAGCGGCTGAGTAACACAGCCACAGACTGCTTTCAACTCTGTCAAATAGCGACCAATGCAAATGTTTAAAAACAAACCAAAAGGGGCCTTGAAACGTAAAAATGATCGCCCACATAACAGGTTAATTACCATGACTTTAGTTATCTTTGCTAGTTCCAGTGCAGCTGTCGAGGTTGCTCGGCGACAGGGGCAGCGCTTAGAACCAAAAGCTGGTGATGCACACGGTAAATCCTCCATAGACCAGACCATCTCATTTCAGATCTGCTTGAGCTGTCTACACAGGCTATGAAGGTTGGATTTTTTTGTAGGCTGGGTCTGAGGGATGCTACCCCTGAAATTAGACAGCTTCTGTCTGTTGTTTACATCCTGTATGTTCATACAGCCTGACCTCTTTGGCGCGCCCTCTAGAGGTATTCTTAAGTAACACACAAAGTACATAGACAAGTACATGAACAATTACATTCATGATGGAGCTGGTTGTGTACCTGAGCGCAAGGTTAAAAACCAACCAGCTGTATGTGGAAAGTGACATTAATTATTATTAAATATTAAATTGAATAATTTGCAGGGCACCTTTGACTGAGTGCTTAGTTTGCTCACCCAAAGTGCATTAGCTGTAATCATCGAAGTGTAGAGCCTGGGCCAAATCTTACCAGTGTCTCCTTTCTTGCATGTCATTCTCCTCTCTCTCTCTCTCTCTCTCTCGCTTCCCGATTTATGACTCTATTGTCCTGTTTCTCTGAAAAAGGCATAGAAAGGAAATCATTTACGTGTTAATATTTAGAAGCTTTCAGTGATTTTAAGACAGAGCTGATGCTATTTTTCGAAGGTAATGGGCTGCTAATTTTAATGATTATCCATGAACAAAATGTATATGTCCAAAGTGAATTATGGACAGAAAAGTCAAAAAGTTTTTTTTTTTTTTTTATCTCACTAGAACAGAAAAATATCTTTGCTTTATTAACAGAATCTAATAAACCAGGCAGCATTGTGTTAAGACAAACAGGGAGGAAGTGTGCGTGCTTAGATAAGATTAATTGAAGAAAGCAGCCAGGGATGGAGCTCGGAGCAGGCACAGATTTCCAGGGTGAAAGAGAACAGATTTCCAAAACAGTCCCCGTTGATGCAACTATTTATGTGGTGAAATGAACCATTACTGTATCTAATTTGTGGCAAATTGATCCTGGAGACTGAGGCTGTCATCCATCCTCCTGCTTGTGTGTTTAGTCTCCGATTTATACTTTGTCAGAGGGGAATAGAGCTGGGAGGACAAATGTGTCAGCTCAGTGCCTCTCTGAGGCCGCTGTCACAGAAGAGCTATGAGGTGGAGGAAGCCGGCCGAGGAAGGATTCACTCAGGGTTCTGGCGACAGGAAGCTCGGCGGGCGGACATCAGTGAGGAAGCCAACCTTCAGGTGTAACGTGAAGGAAATAAAGTGAAGCTGGCCATGAATGATATGAAGTGTTGAAAGGTCATTTTTTGGTGAGGTGGTTTGCAGACCACAAATATAAAAACACAAAGGATTTAAAAATAGACAGGAAATGTAGAATCATGTCAGACTGTTTATTATCAATGCACATACAACTAAAACGACACAAAGAATGGGTTGAAGCCCTGACCAACCTTTCACTCTGAAGCTTACAAAGCACTTATGTCTTCCCTAACATTAACCGTCTTTTTTTGCCTAATTCTAAAAAAAAACGACTTCTGATCTTTATGCTAGAAAGTAAGAGCTACCATCTGACCCTCAAGGCTACCATGTCTCCAGGTTGACTTCAGTGCAAGATGTTTTGAACTGGGTGAACAAAAAGACACTTGCATTATAGACCAGCGGAACAAAAATGTATTTTTTGCATATAGACTACACAGAACTCCATGGCTAAAGACGATCTGTTCAACCAGTACAGAAACCCATCCACATCAAAAACCTTTGGCTTTGAGCACATCTCCTCTTCCATCAGAAAAAAAGAAAACTAACCTCCTGGAGGTCTTTTGGAAACACTCTCAAGAGGATCTAGATTTTGCTTTTATTTAGGTAAGAGCTGTGTTTGCTGTAATCTCTAACCCATGTCACTGTTTGTATTCTCTATGATGCTCTGAATCAATTTTTGTGATAATAATATTTTTTCAATTAATATTGTGGACATCGACAACGTCAATCTGCAGGAGTTTTATACAGTATGTCTATTGTCTACACTATCTCTGGATCAATATGCCATATTCAAGTTGAAGTATCAACGCCACTATAAAAAGGCCTGTTATTCCATCGGGTCTGTAAGAATAGTCAGTATTTGTTTACAGATATTAACATTTTTTAAAAAGGACACAAACTACAAAATAAACTGCACAATGCTTTAATAGTCTACCAATACAGTTACAGTGGAACATAAAACTATTGATATCACAGTTTAGATCAATGTCAAACAGAAAATAGGACTTAGGATAGGATGTTAAACAATAAAACCTGGTGCTAATTTCCCCCTCACGTGTCAAACCACAAGAGTCAACTCATGTTTTAGTTTCAGACTGTTGGTCTGAATGTGAAGCTCGAGTTCACAGGGTTTTAAAGCGTAAACCATTCAGTTAACCCGCTCATAAAGTGTGTTCACATTACATGGTTACACTTTGATTTGATGCAGACAAATCAATATATGATCAGACAGGTGACAAATTAAAGAAAAAAAAGGCTGAATAAATGAGTAAAAAAAAGATAATGCATGCAGATGTTTCCACCGGGATCACAGGGGGTCACGGCATAGCTTGATTAGTATGAAAATAATTTCACTCACTCGATCTCAAATCAGCTGACACCTATCAGAAATGATGCAGCTTAATTGAAATTGTATTCATCCCTCAGGTCAAGTTTATCTAGCTGTTCTGGTCAAAGTATAGAGGAAGACGTTTAAAAAATAATGCTTTTAAATTTAAAATCTTTTCTTGATGATGAGGATCACAACATGAGAAAGAGGTAGACAGGAAACAAGTCCTGAGGGAGAACGTACATTTTCTCTGTTCTGTCCTTCAATGCAGGAGTTTAAACTGTGAATAATTATTCAATCAACACTTAAATCATTTGTCAGACTGAAAGAGAGGCAGAATGTACAGGCTAATTCATTTGTAAAGTATTTCGTTTTCATTGGACCTTGAAAATCAATTAGTAGCCGACACCACAACACAGTAAACAGACATCTTTGTGTCTAACACTTCTGCTGTAATCATGACTACTAGTATACTTAATGTGAACTGCTGCAGGTAGAAATACCACCAATTATACTGTAAACATCACCACGACTCATAATCACAAGTCCACCGAATACATCCCTTTAGTGTCTCTGTTTGTGTTCCTATGCTACATTACTACCATCTAGTGGTTGAAATCGGTAAGTGCATCTTTTGTGTTATAGCAAAGCAGTCTACAGAAAGTAAACTTAACTGTGATATGTGATGGTTTGCATGGACTTTAGTGATTAATTATGATTTAAATGTACTTTTTTTTTTATTGTGGACCCCAGGAGGAATATCTGAGCTCTATTTTTAACTAATGGTAATGGGGATCCAAACAAATAAACCAAGAAACAAATAGATAAATATACTCACTTGTGTTGTATTAGGCTAATTGTCGACAAGTGGCATGAGAAGTAGCCTACATTTGCTGATGCAATATGTTTAAATAAATCAATTGACAAAGACCTGCCTCATTATTATTTAAGTCGTTATTTCGGCATAACAACGCTGGTTTCCCCCTAAAAAAAACAAGTTTTTTCCTCAAGATATCGAGAAATCATCATTGTTATCATGGGAAAACCAAGCGTTGTTGTCCCGAGATAATAAGATAAATCAACAAATAATAAAATGTAATTTAACAGTATTATCGCCTATAGGCTGCTAAGCCTATACTGTTGCATGCATTCGCTACAACTATTGGCTACATTAGTTTGACATGTTTTTGTTGTCTGATTTATTATGATCGATAGAAAGATGATGAATTGATAAATTGATAGAAAGCTCTTCGGGCCTCACGAGGCGGCGTAAAGAATACAAAGGGGGCGGAGTTTCAGTGCCATGTTTGAAGAGCGGCTGACAGCGGAGGAGTTAGGATGGCAGTGCTGTGGGCATCTCTGTTTTTGTGGGCATCTCTGTTTTTGTCTTAAATTCTAGACCAAAACAAAAATCGGACATATAACCAATCAGAAACGAGCGGCACCGATCGATCAGCTCGTTTGGGTCTATTAAGTCATGCGCTTATTGATCTGTCTGTTATTGTCGCTGTTTTTGCGCAAGAATGGGAAAGTGTCTGCTGAGTTGTTCACCCCGAGCGGACACTCTCTGCATATCAATGACGACAACTTTTCAGGCCGGGATCACATGAAACAAGAGTCCATTCAGATCCAACAACAAGTTCTCGAGCCCGGTTCAGGTTAGTAGCTGTAAACCCAATCTACCTTTGGATGGGTGCTAAAACTCAAGAGTTATTGTTTGTGAGCCTTAAGTGTTAAATTGAAGCAGAATACTAGATGACTGTAGCTGGAATATAAAGATAAATGTTGCCTTTTTTTTTTTACATTAATCACCCTTCATTTTCAGTGTTTTTTTCCCCTAACAGATTATAGATGGCCTCATTTAGTCAGCCCAGACCATCTGTATGAGGATTTGCACTGAAATCTACTGATCTGTTCATGAGTCATAAGTGGTGTGGGAGCTCTCTGCTGTCACTTCATGAGGAACGGTTTCTCCATCTGTCTCCTTTTTGCTGCACCAATACACAAGAATGCACCCATTTATCAGCTTCTGTGTGCACTTTCTATTATATGATAGCACTGTATTTATTTTGAATATTTAGAGTTGGCATGTATTTTCACACAGGACACAAAAGCTTGCTTCAGCATCATTTTACTACAGTGGCTGTCAAGTGCAAAGCTTCAGCAGCGGCCCAAAAGAAAAATGAACACAATAAATGCTGCAAATAGACAAAACAACTGCATTACAAACAAACACGCTGCAAACAAAATTCAAAAACAGATATTGTGCAAATGTATGCATCAAGACAAATGCTGCAATTGCTGTCTTCAACAGAAGTGCTCAAGGCCTGTTAGGGTGCTCTGTGGACCGTTTATTATTGTCGTGAGAGAGCGAGGGACACGAGGGAGATAATTGATTGTTTAGATAGGAAAGTGGCATAGTTGGAAGACAGAGAGTACTGCAACTACAAGATCTGAAGTGAGTGTATGAGACAGCTGAGCAGGGGTCTCGTCAGGGCAGCGTCGGGATGCCGTGGAGCTAGCGCTAGCTGCAGGGCTAACACGTCCCCTGTGCTCAGATCTTGAAGCTGGGCAGTGTCAGTTCACTGCACTGCTAGCTGTGCGGCTACCTGAGGTCCTTTCTGGGGGAAGCTACACTTACCAGTGGTGTAGAGCGTCTGCCACAAGGGATCCTAATGATTAAAGCTCAGACTAGCACAGATTGGGTTTTGGAGTTGACAATGTTTTCTGAAAATTGCATTTGCATTGCAATGCATGTTTGTTTCCTTTGCAGCGCTTTTCAGTCGTTGCATTTGTATCCTCTCTGAATATGCTGCATGTTTTTCATAGTGTAAATAATTTCAGCCATTACCAAGCCTTTGCACTTGTCGGCCACCGTACTTTACACTCAAAATAGGCAGACTTTAAAACATGTGTGTAATATCACGTGTGTTGACACAACAGCAGACAATTGATCTCCTTTGTCTCCTGTTGGCTGTGTTAATTGTTGCAGTAAAAATATGTTCTCCATCTCCTTTCTGCAGAGTGCATCTTTCTGTGTCACACATGCACACACACACACACACACACACACACGATGCACAGATGCACCCACTTCCATGACAGCCTCCTTGTTTACAGCAGAGGGATGAAAAGGAGCTGAAAGAGGGATTTGTGACCCTGTTCACTTATCAACTGATTCATGACTAATTCATGCTGCTGTAGGAGTACATTACCATCCATCATCACATGATCCAGTTGTTGGCTGAAATGCACTCGAGCATGGTGTTGTCCCTAAGACTCTCGCAGCCTGCACGCTTGCCAACCCAACCCGTCCCCTTTAGCTCTTTTGTCCCTTCAGTACACAGAGTAAAAACTCACAGAGGAATTACTTCATCGTTCTAGTTATCCTTAATAACAAGGGAAGAAAATTAAATCTTCGTGTGACATCTTTTCTCGAACCAGATGGTCATTCGTCCCGTGCTGGGAACCACATTCTTGTTGTCTTCTTAATAATGGGCAAAGTTTAATCCTCCCCTGCCAAAGTTATTAAACCTCTAAATCTGCTGCTTTAATTTGACTACAAATAAACCATTTGTCATTTGGGTCTGAAGTCCATGTGTCCTTAAGTCACCCCCCCCCCCCCCCCCGCTCCGCCCTATAAGCATCTTTTGTCTCACTTCAAACTTGATACTGCTGACTCGCACTTAGAGAGACGATTTGGCCCACATGTCAGAGGGTGCACTTGTGTTTTTCCTCAATTGGTGGAATTTGTGGCCTAATTCCAACACACACACACACACACACACTTTTGTGTGGAGGCAGTGTGGGGGTAGGGGGGTGCGGCAGCAGAGATAAGTCTCTGTTGGACCATCTGTTTATGCTGCCTGTCGGTCTCGCAAAACTGACCAGTCAACATGTTTGTGTTCCTCTCTGTGACTGTTGATTTGTTATTAAATCTCTGGTGAAGTGAGGCTAATGTAACGCTGAATCTGACTTATATGTCAGCAAACAGCCGAAAAAAAAAAATCTGCCTTCCTGGGGCAGGCAGCCACATATTATTTAATGTTTTATCAGTAGAAATACCCTCAGAATGCTATACATACAAATATAAAGAAAACACCAAATACATTTTAAAGATATTTAAAAAATGCTTCACTCATTGGAAATCTTACTTCTTTAGTGGATACCAGTCTTTTTATGTGTCTGATAATACCAGTACTCCATCCACATCATCATGCACAGAATGGGATCTATTTCTCATCTGCCCCAGTGGCTCAGACGGCCCATTTCAATCCACTTCATAAACCTCTTTGTGGCTAGCGTCAGTCCTCCAAATGGGGAGATTATAGTAATCTCTCACGAAACACCTCCACTTCCAACGTAGTGACCCCCTTCTCTTATGGTCGGCCACTAAGGCAGAACACACTGCTCCCAAAAAAAACCCCTGTTGTCGCTCTGCGGTGGTTTAAGTGTCCCTGTGGGACGTTTCTAACTTTGCCAAGTGTGGATGTTTGTTTCATATTGTGGCTGAAATTGCAAGTTATCCCTGTCAGCTGCGGGGCGTTAGTCTGTTATTGATCAATGGGAATTGTAAGGGCCAATAATATGGGATGATCTAGTTTTGGCTCTTGCTTTAATGTTGTGAAAGCTGGTGGCATGATGCATGGCTTTATGTGTTGCGGTAAAGCTTTGGCAGATCTTACAGCCGGAGGATTAAAGCAATGAGACCAGCAACAAACTCAGCCACCACAGCAGTCAGTGCTGATTTGTCACCATTAGAGAAGCATGCTTAAGACATTATGACCGGATAGATTGCTGCTTTTGCAGCTTTTAGTAACTAATAAGAAATGTTATGGTCCCTCGTAGAAAAATAACTTCACTATTGTGCGACTTTAAGGTCTGACGATAACCAGGATGCTGAGATGGATCGCTCCCAAAACTCCCTTTCTAGCCTAGACTGGATGAGAAGTGTACAGTTCAGTAGAGGATATTTGTAACAGGGCAGTATAGGTGAAGGATAATACCCTGGCACTTGCCAGTATGGCTGAGATTTGCACCTTCTTCACAGTACTCTTTGTACAGTAGTGTCTTTAAATCAGTGCCCTGTTCAGTGGCTTCATTACTTATTGTTTTCAGGCAGCACTTGTGCTTAAACTTTGTCAACTTTCCTGTGCAGTCAAACATCATTTACAAACTGTTCTAGCCTCATGCTGTGCCGCTTCCACAGTTATCCCCAGGTGTGCACACATTATAACCTAAATCACTTTTATGTTCATCATCGGCATTCAGTTTCATATTCATTCCTGGGATCTTTTTCTCATCTGCCCCCAGTGGTTCAGATGGCCCATTTCCATCCACTTCATAAACGTCTTTGTGGCAAGCTTCATTTGGTGGCCGTGGCTCAGTTGGTAGAGTCAGTCGTCTCTCAACCTGAAGGTCGGGGGTTCACGTTGCTCTGGCTGCTTCGTTGGTGGCCTATGAATGTGTGTGAATGGACTAGTTAATACTGATTGGTACTTTACATAGCAGCCATCAGGGTGTGAATTGGAAGGTGTGACCTGCAGAGTTCTCAGAAGACTAGAACATTGCTTTACAAGCTCACGTCCAATATAGACTCTACCTTTTTTCCCCCACCAACTCCTGTGGTAAATACTCTGATCAGCCGTAACATTATGACTTATACACTCTACAGCAATCCAATTCAACATTTCTAACACAAATTATACTTTTAAAAAGCTTTTACATTTTCTGTTTTTATTGACCTGTGTAGTAGTCATACTAACCAGAATGTAATAGTAATTTTAAAGGTTAGAATTCTACTTCCTGTTTTTGGGACAGCAGTAGCTCAGTCTGTAGGGACCTTGGTTGGGAATCGGAGGGTCGCCGGCTCAAGTCCCAACACGGACCAAGTCCGGAAATTGGTCTGGTAGCTGGAGAGATGCCAGTCCACATCCTGAGCACTGCCGAGGTTCCCTTGAGCAAGTCACCGAACCCTAAAACTGCTCTGGAGCGCTCGCTGTGGGCAGCCCCCTCACTCTGAGACCTCTCCATTAATGCATGTCCATAGGATCCTGTTTGCGCATGTGTGTGTATTTCGGCCTGTGTTTGTGTAGCATGTTCATTAAACAGAGTGTAAAACTGAATTTCCCCTCACAGGATTAATAAAGGATAAATTATTATTTATTAATCAAGTTGCAGTGGACTGTGGATGGTCCTTAAAATGAAAGATGTTCCTTTTATTTTGCTCTCTCAGAGAAAAATATTAGATTGTAATTCTCCCCTTTCTGACCATTTCAACAAAAACAACAATCGTAGAAGCTTTGTCCAAGTAAAATCCATGGTCAAACTCTTGTTGTTCTCCGTATTGGATTGCATATGTGTTCATAATTGTATGGTTGATCAGTGCATGTTGCTCTTTAGCAACAACATGTTGAATTATATTCCAATAAATTCCATTTAGGTTGCTACTGTACGTTGTCTGCTGTATTTTGTTTATTTGAGTTTTTGTGTTGCTAATGATGTCTGATAGGAACAGAGCATGAGACTGAACCAAACAATAAAGTTTCATATGTAAAAACACAACAATTAGATGAAGACAATATGCTCTGTGGTGATGAGGGGGCATGCAGTGTTGTTGATAATTCTTTGTGACTGTCACTTTGAATGACACTTTTCACATTAACCGTTGTCTTTTGAGTAGTATTGTAACAAAGTATTGTTTGGTGCAGCTTTAATGCCGTGTGTCCCTCATTACTATGCAGCACTGACTCAGAGAAATGAAGTTTTGTTGTCATCAACTTACTGCTGGTTGTTGTTGCACATTGTCAAAGTGGCTAATTGGATTTGTGGATAAGGTGTCACATTATCATTAGGCACTAAATGGGATTCTCTTTGAGCTACCTTAAAGAAGGGCTCCCTTATGTGAGTCACACCATTGGAAAATATGTCCTGTTAGCTTTCTGCATACAAATGTAGCATTATTCTGGCTTGAATTCAGCCGTTTGCTTATTTTAATTTGCCAAATTCTTGCATCTCTGTTAAATGTGCTGGGCTTAAACGTTTGGTATCCTGGAGCGATCCTGCAAATAAACTTTTTTCCTGTTTTGTTGTTAATAAGGTCTCGTCCGGGTTAATTGGAAAACTTTGCTAACTCCATTCTGTTAAGACACTGAAGCATAATGCACAAAAATGTGTGTGACCATGATAACAGGTACTTGTACAAGTCTTTATAATGTTGTCCAAACAGCAAGAAATGTTGCCTTTGTTTAGCTTATAATGAAACATTTTGTCGAGAGTGTGTCTGAGAGGTTGTACATTCTGTGTTTTTATGTATTATATGAGATGTTTTTAACTTCCCATTCTTTATAGATCCAGGAAAAAAAATTAACTTGATTGAACTTAGAAATGCCAAACTGAAATCTGTTGTTTTGTAAATCTTTAAAAGCAGCTTTGCAAACTTTGTCTTACCTCCATCTTTATGTTCTCTCCAGGCTCTGCCTTTAACCTGAAGGTTCAGGTCAACAGTGCGCTGAGTCGTCAGTTCCTGCAGCAGGCTATGGTGGAGGTCTACATCAACTACACCAGGACCAGTGCAGCTCTGACAGGGGAGGATGGGGGCCTTTTGCTTTATATACCGTACCAGGAGGGGATGCCTCTGACAATCGTGGCCAGCAAAGATGGCTACATGCACACACTGCTGCCATATAAAGCCAGCAGAATGCCATGTAAGAGTGTGTGAATGTGATTAATGTTGATAGTTTTGCTGAATCTCAACAGATTTGAAGCTGAATCAAATAAAGAGAAACATCCCAGGTGATGTTTCTCTTCATTTATTCATTAAGTGACCACATGTTTATGAATGAAAGTCTACCTTTCATAATGATGTTGCTCTGTGACCCTGCCATTTTTTTTATTTAACCTTTAACCATTGAACCAGGAAAGTAACTTAATCGTTGAGATTAAAAATGTCTTTTTTAAGAGCGTCCTGGCCAAGACAGGCAGCAGCACAGTCAACAGAGTTCCACACAAACAATAAGCAGCCAAACATGCAAATACAAAAAAATACATTATCAGACATTAAAACACATTTTTAGGGTTTTTAGAGCTTGGCTGTGTGGGACTGTCAACAACCTGAAAGAGGCTCAGTTAGTCACAGTAGGCTGGGAAATCACCAGATACTGGCTGCAACCAGTTCCAATTAAAATCTCCTCGAGCTATTATTTCACAGTTCTGGCCTGTGGAGAGTTGAGCCAAACAATGACATTATTATCAGAGCTTTGCTTAAATGGCATTTTTTTGAACTGATACTTTTTTTAGAGGGGGAAAATTTTACCCAGATAGCGGCTATTATCAAAAATGTGTGTTCTGGAATGAAAATAGACCCTTTATGCTTTTATTTTGCAACTATATGACGTTCAAATGTCGTCAGGGGGCTCAGCTGTGAGGCTCTGCTGGACAAACTTTGATGTAATGACCATATCATAATTCTCCACCGTATGTTGCAACTTTTCATAGGTGCCCATTTTGAAAAATAAAACCCTGATACTGCTCGTGCTTGTAAATCCCATAACTTCAACCAGTCAACTGCTATATTGGTCCGGCTCTTTAAGGATATACTCTGAAAGATCAGCTGCATATCATGTGGTTGTTTGTGTGATAGTCGGACACAAAAGTGTATTTAAATATCTGTGAAATCAAGTCCTTCACAATCTGCATCCCAGGGCACAATAAACAGTATTAACACAGTCGAGAAAAAGACTTACCATCATGGGCGTCAGGGTTTTTCTTAACTTTGTAGCTGTCATTGTAAGGACAAGTTTGCTTTCACAGGTGGGCAATGTTCGTGCAGCATCTAGAAAAACAGTTAAGGATGATTTTTTGACACAAATCTGGAGTCTGGCTCTTCTTCTGTCATCGTTGAACAGCTGTAACCAAACAGCGTTTTGCATCTCTGATTACAGCAGACAACTGAAGCTTTGGCCCCATTCCACCTGTCTGTGACCGGTTGACCTGATGTGACATGATAAAACACTTTGTCACACTGCCCTCTAGTGGACAAACACGAGATTTTTGAGTTAACTACTTAATTTAAATTGTGCATTTCTGCCCTTTCTATTTCATTCATTTCTGCAGTATTTTCATCTTTGACGCTGTCTCTACCAAGGGTGAACCAGGGGAACATCTGGCTTTTCGATGATTCAGTCCTGATCACTGGAAAAACCTCTGGTACTTAAGGTTTTCTCTTTTCTTCCTTGCTCATTCTCTCTTTGCTCCTATCGCTGATTATCAAAGTATACACTTAAGGAAACACATTGTACTTATCAAAAAGAGCTGAGCTAAATGGAAAATACAGTCATCTTATAAAAACACATTTTCTGCTGTTAACTATTTTTTTCCTTCTTTGTACAATGTAAAGTAGATGCTTCATTGCAGCCTGTTGTCCAGTTTCCCAAAAGCCTGCTGAACCTGACAGAGAGCAGTAATGTCACCGCTGTTAAAGCCTACCTGACCGTTCCCAAGCTGCCATCACAGGATGACGCCTTCCTGAATACTATGGGCGTCATGAGCAGTAAATCAGGTACAGTGATAGTTATCTGACACTTATTATTTGACGTATTTCTTATTTTATTTTAAGTGTTTCGATATTTTTCCCTCCAAAATTGAAAAAGCCTTTTAGACAATATTTCCTGCTTCGATATTTCATTTGAAGGTTGCATATGCTTTGTAGAAGTGTAGAAGTGTATGTAAAATATGAATACTCTGGTTCCATCTAGTGGTGATATAAAAAAAGACACTGTGGTAGACGGGCTGACATCAAACTGGAGGTTAATGTGCTCATTAGTTACACTAGTTTTTACTGTGTTGTTTAATTTTCGACTAAGACGAAAGAAGAAACAATAAACTGATTCAAACTGTCTTTCACTCTCCTGATTTTTTCAGGATATGTCAGTGTGGACCTGAGTCCGGTGGCGGCCGTCAGTGTGCAGCTTTTCTCAGGAGACACAGAGTTACATGTGAGCGGACCCATACAGATCAGCCTCAGCCTTCCTGACAGCTGTGGGCTCCAGAGTTCAAACAGTGTCCCTGCATGGTTCTTTAACCACACCACTGGTGAGTGACGGTCACATTCAGGTACAGGTTTTCATCTTTGAGCGACAGTGAAGATTGTTTTTTTTGGGGATTTATCTTATTTTGTAAATGTAGATTAACAAAAGAAGATTAGTTGCCAATTTTAAAACTTTCCAAGAGAGGGCGCTGGTGGCCGAGGGGTTAGTTTGTGTGCCTTATGTACAGAGGCTGTAGTCCTTGAAACGGACGCTATTTAAGTGACAGCAGTCTCACTGTAGTGGGTCACATTTCTTGTTCTTCCAGTCAAATACTAGATGCGGTCGACAGTACATCCAGGTTTGGCAAGTCTATTAATTCTCATTGAATTGTTCTCTTGCCACCAAACACCACCATCACGCCCCGACAGTACATACAGCGTCCCTGAGTGGGCGGAGCCAAGTCTCTTCCCCCACGAGGTGGCAGGGTTTACTGTACAGTTATTCAGGGGAAGTTTGACTTCACGCCACCTGGACTTAAGACCCACATGACTCATCACTCACTCAGAAGACCCTTAACTGTGGTTCTTGTGCCCCACTAAGAGACAGTAGTTACAGAGAAATGCACAGGCACTGTGAGAGAAATTGATTCCAAAAAATATGAGAATCGCTACTTCTCAAAAGAAATAAGAACACGGTGTGAGATGATTCAGGGAAACCTTTTATACGGGATCACGGAGAGAAGACATTAGACATGGTTCTCTCCAGAAAGGTAGCTCAGAGTGACTTTAAATAGAGACAAACTCTCCTACTGTCTCCATTCATCAAAGAACATTTAAAACAAGAAACACTACACCAAGCAAACACTCCAGAAAGCAACCACACCCACATACAATCAACCGTAGAACATCTCCCTGAAGGCAACCACACCTTACACACAATGAAATCAAACATCAATAGAAGAGCATCTGCCTAAAGGAAAATTACAACTTTCTTAAAAGATGCTAATTACCAGTTGATAGGCCATAGAAAAATGAAGAGTTTCTGCTTTCAGTTACTCCTGTTATAAAAAAGAAGTTTGCCAAAATTCCCTGACAGCACACATTTACATTTACAAAACAGAAAGGAATGATGTAGTTTAAAAAAAAGAAGATTTCACATGAGCATCACTGATGTATTTTGTTGTTTGTTTACTGCAGGTGGATGGATGAGAAAAGGATTGGGGACGGTGGTGTCCGTGGAAGGGAAACTGATGTGGACCTTCACAGCTCCTCACCTTGGTTATTGGATTGCAGCACCTCTGTCAGCCAACAGAGGCAAGTGCTCTGCCAGCTTTGACGTTTAACTTTAAGAATACAATGGATTTGGCACGGGGAACTCGCTTAGGAATCAAAGATTAATTTCATTGCAAACATGTTGTCATACATATTGAACCTTGTTCATTGTTGTGTCTACAATGATTTTAATGGTGTGTGTATTTTGTATTTTTCACCCTCACCTCTTCTGCTGCTTTAGGTCTCTTTGGACTTACCATCCCCCTTGACTTCATCGTGCGTCATTCATTTCTCCTGATGGTTATTCTTGGAGGAGTTCTTTTTATTGTCATCTGCCTTCTGGTTGGATTATTGCTTTGTCGCAGGTAACGGAGGTTTTATTATTCACCTCAGCTCACACCTAGACATATAAACATGCTTACTGTGAGTAAATAAATAAATATTCTTTATGGTCTGTGACTGGAGGATTTAGTTACTTTTTCAAGTAATTTAAAGTTGTTTGGGTAGCTACTCTGTCAAAACACCTTTAAATTTACTCTGACTTTTTGAGCCTTAAAGGAGGCTCCGGTACAATCCTTCATGGCAGATTTTTTTTTTTTTTCATCTTTTAAATTAATTGATGTTTGAAATGGACTCACACTGAGAGAGGAGAGGGGCTGCATGTGGACCCGGGGCCGCCAGTCGCCCACCCCTGATGTGCAGTATTTCCACTTTTCCAAAACAGAGATATTGGCTTTAAATCTTGGTCACACTCTCTGTTTTTCAGAGCTCTGAAGCTTCATCGGTAGAGCTTACTGAGGGAGTTAGAAAAGTGCTTTAGGAGAAATCCGGGAGATTTTGTAGAGACAGATTTTAGGTTAAAGCCGAGCTGAGCAAACTAAAAAAAGTTAGGGCTTCATGGCAGGAGTTTTTTTTTTTCTCATTTTCAGGAGGAGTGCTTCTTAAAGATGTCTTACTTTAATATCAGTAAAACACCATTCAGTGAACAGACCAAAAGCAAAACAGATTTTCATCTCAAATATTTACAAGTTGACTCTGGGACTTTATTATTTTATGTGTTGTTATCAAATCTAATAGAATACTACACTTCCTGATACTCTAGGATATGACATGTTGTCGTATTTGAATTTCTAACATAACCTGGAGATTCAAATAACTTGGATCATTCAAAATCTGGCTCCATCTGCAGATTATCTTTTGAAAAAGGGTTTTGTAACACATTGTCTCACTATTTTATAACTCAAGGTGAAATAATTAAATGTAATGGAACAACATGTACAAGAATAAGATGCAAATTTGCACATGCCCGTGTTATTCATCTGCAGTAAAAGATTTACTGAAATTTTGTTCTGAGCTCAGCTTGAGCTAAAATGACCAACAGTCAGATGCACTGTTTAAGACAAATGTTCTGTCTCATCCACAGAAGTTCACCCAGTGAAAGTAAGACAAAGAAGATCCCTCTCGTGTTAAGAAAAGACCAAACCACCTCCACTTGTGACGATGATGTCATTGAGGTATCTTCAGGGGACCTCTGTCATCTACAGGACGGACTGAACCAATCCTTCACAGAGAGGGGGGATAACATGCACAATGCCGCTGTTATTTCTATGCACAATAGCAATGTCATAGCCAACCCTGGTGCTGTGGCCACTGCTGTGGAGTGCAACAAACTGGATCTGAACACCGCATCCCTGACAGAGAATTTGTTTTTCTACAACCAGCCTGTTGCCATTCTTCACGCTCCAGCGTTTTTCCATTTGGAGGAGCAGCCAGAGCAACCCCAATGGAGCAAGTCGGCCACTCTTCCCCGCTCGGGGGCTTCAAACGGCGCTGCAGCCGAGCCACCGAGGAAGGACAGCTTCACACAGACTCTGCCAAAAGGTCCCTCTGCCACCCAGAACCAAACTGCAGAAAATGAGGACCAGCTTGGGGTTTTAGAGGACTCTCAGGCTGCAGCCTCCAGCAGCCCATCCAGGAGTCACTTCAGCCTCCCAGAGTCAGCATCAGTCCCTAGAACATTAAGCAAAATGGTGGGCAGCAGACACTCAATGCATGCCTTTGCAGATCTTTCTAAAATCCCCACACTTCAGCCTCCTCGGGCCTGGTTTGTGTCTCTGGAGGGTAAACCTGCAGCTGAGATCCATTACTCTGTGTCAGAGCAACAGAGGAGGCAAAGGCCAGCGGAGAGCAGAGAAACCAGCTTAGATTCAGGAGTGGACATGAGCGAACTAAACCAGACGTCGGGGAGGAGGGCTGTAACGCTGGAGCGCAATAATACTTTTGTCAAAAGCACAAGCAGCAGTAAAAACACAACATCACAGAAGTAAAAAAAGAAAACATTTTAATGTTGACCCACCATTCCCAGTTTACAGTACAGTCCCCTTTCTTCCATCAGGCGGAGTTGTAACTATTGTATAAAAGTGTAGACAGTCAATCAGCGCATGTGGACTCACTAACAAGTCTCCTTACCCTCCAGCTTGAAACAATCTATTTCATCTCTTCTCCTGCCTCAACAGTCAGTGCTAACCAAAAAAATGTCAGTATCACTTTAAATGTCTATTGTTCCAGTTTCCCTTTTGTCCACTTTTTAAGGACAGATGCACTAATGCTTTGTTTTCCATCAGGATTAATGGAAGGACCACTGTGGCCACCTTAACAAGAGGATATTTGCTATTTTAATAATGTCATTCTATTTGTGTTCATATTCCACATGTATGACCATGAAGTGAAACACTTTGTTTCATTTTAATAAAAAAAAAAGAACCAACCTTTTTGCATTTTAGTAGCTTACTATGTTTATTATAAACAGTTTTAATCCATATTATGTTCAATATTTTGGATTTTTTTTCAATATGGGCAAAACAATTACATGAGTTCCAATAAAAGGAAAAAGGCATACATTGTGATATCGCAGTACCTGCCTCCCCAACCTGGGCAATATCTCTATAAGGTGAGAGCCAAATGAAAAAAAAAATGACGTGGAATGTCATGTATGAGGTGGAAGTAATAAAGCATATTATTTGGGGCGCTGGTAGCGTAGTAGTTAGTGAGCTTGTACGGAGGCCAGGGTCCTCCAAGCGGGCGACCCAGGTTTGAATCTGGCCTGTGGCTCCTTTCCCGCATGTTATTCCCCACCTTCTCTCTCTCCCGCCATACTACTCTATACCACTGTCCTATCTCTACAATAAAGGCACAACACACCTTACATTTTTTTTATTTTAATAAAAGTAGTCAAAATGAAAGCAATTGGTCTCTTCAGTTCCCAAACCCTCTGAGTGTTGTGAAGGACACAAGGTCATTGTGTAATAATACATTCAGCAAAGGGAAGGCCTATGAGGTAAACACTTTCTTATTTAACAGAAGAGGTGATTCTACCTAGCTGGCGTCGGATCCAAAATGGGAACATCATTTCCAAAAACAAGGACATTTCTCAGTTTCAACATTTGATCTGTTGTGTTTGTGCTGTTTTCTAATAAATATGGAGTTTCAATGTTTTGCATTACACATTGTTTTTATTTACATTTTACACAATATTTTTTGAAACAGGGTTGCTTGTATATTCTTTTTTTCATTTGTAAGTCTTGTATACTAATTTTAAATTCGAGTTTATGTGCATATCAATGTAAAGAAAAATGACCATAACCGCAGAGTGCACCAAACCTTTGACCTTTAGGCCTACTCTACTTCCGGATAAGAAAACTGCAACTTTTCAGGTGTATCCGGTGTATCCCAAAAGTGGCACATTGGAAACGCGAGGTTGAACATGTAAAACACTGAACTGTTAGGGTGCCAGGCAATGTCTCCCAATAACATTTCTGGACAATGAGAGATAGGCCTAAGACTAATGGACGTTATTATGTGAGTGGAGAGGCCTCGTCTGTGGAAGTCCACAGAGCAAACATCCGGGACATACAGACACTAGTAGCCTACAGGTGTTTCTATCCCTCTCAAGACCTCACTATGGTATCTACGGACGTATACAGTGTGAACTGATAATCTCCCCGTCACTGTATTAAGTTTGAAACACAGATATGTTTGTATTGGTCTGAGTCGTTTTAAAAAAACCCTCGATGAATATCATATGGTGGAGTCTATGGAACCAGTAACTGTTGGATATAATAACCAGTGAGAGAACAAGAAGGCCCAAAACAGTAAATGTTGTTTATGAATGAGTAGAGATGTGTCGCGGCACACTGATGTGTTTGCGGGGTCTGCTATTGGCATAATTGCTTGAAAAGACCTGTTTTGAAGAAGACAGACTTAGCACTTTGCAAATGTATGATTTAATATCAGAATGATGTGATTTTGCTCAGTATCTCCTCTAGTCTTTCAAACATCGTGACATTGTTTACTGTTGTGGGGCAGGCTTCATTTTTACGATCCAGGAAAGGATGAATTAATTAGGCAAGCTGAGACGTGTGTACCTGGCAGCCCTTGAATAACAGTCTCCAGCTTTCAGATAATATCACAGGATGAAACCACTGATTGATACCATTTTGACATTTTGAGAAGTGATAAGTGTAAGCTGTTAACATTAACACTGGAGTAATTCTGTATAATGATTTTCTTTTTTTAATTCAACCTTAATCTAAACAGGAGAGTGTCCTGGCCCCCATCAGGCAGCAGGACAGTTATCAAAGGTTTCTGACATATGAGTGGCCATACATAAACAACACATAATACTTGATTACAAGAGATGAAAAACTCCTGAAAGAACAAGGAACATGAGAGGATGATTCATGTCTGATCCCCACTGGGAGAGTTCAGTTGTTGCAGCAACACAAAGACAAAAATGAGTTAGTAAGCAAATACAATACAATACGATAAAATAAGAACAAATTGTAGACTGAAACAGCGAAGATTTGTCAGAAGAATATCCGCAGCCAGATCTAAGTCATTAACACTGATATCCTATATGAACCTGTCTGTGATAAAGACGTAAAGTACAGGCACTCTGCTCCTGTGGTGAAGCTATCTTCTTTTCAGAGATATTCTGCGGTCACATCATCTTACTTTGACTTGTCAGGAGTATAAAGAGTGTGAGCGCAGTATTTATGTGAGTTGCAGATGACCTGAGTGCAGTGCTGGAGGTGTGAATGAAAACAGCAACAACCTGAAGCCACTTGCTGCGATACATGTCTGCGCCTACTTCTTTTTCATGATTCAACACCAAGAATGATCAGCCAGCTTATTTCATTTTCCAAGGTGCTTACCTTTGCAATTGACTATTAAAAGTTGAATGTGGTGTGTTCAGAGTAAAATAACAGTATGATCCACATGTGTACAAATCCAGTTTGACTGGGATTTACTAAGAAAACATTGTCTGCACTTATTTCTTTGAGCATGCCATTTTCGTTTTTTGTGGGTAAGCCTACTTAAACTTTTATATATTTTTTTTTACGAGACTCTGGATCTGCAAGATATAGTAACATTAATCATGAATAGGTTGCAGCAGTGCAACAACATGTTTGCAATATTGTGCAATGTGCACCTTTACTGTGGCATGCTTCAGAGCTTCCTGTACACGTGTGACAACCAGATAGAGTAAGAGGAAGAGGGAGTGTATCTCTTCATCTGAGGTGTGTCTGAAGTCTGACAATTTGCCAGGAAGCGTTTAGTTTCTTTTTAGTGAAATTCTGAAGCTATACAACAACATATCATCTTTGGATCCATCTTTCCAACTATAATACGATAACCCACAGCTCATACAGGTAAGTCTTTATGTGGTGTGTGTTGTTTCATAAAGAGACTCCACATGTGGGTCATGTTTACCCGGTAAAAATGTTGTTTCCTTGTAGTTTTAGTCACTTTATGACTCAATATTTCTCATGTGTGTAAATGTGTTATATATATATGTGTACATTATGTTATGTTATGTATATGTGTAAATTATGTTTGATCTTAATGTGTAAATATTTCTATTCCTTCAAAAAGAAAACGTTTTGACAGTTAAGGTGGACTAAAGAGTGCAAGACGTGCTCACAAGTGATTCTCATTTTGTCATCAGGCGTAATAGGTGCAGAAAATCGAATCAAATGTATCACAGTAGAAAAAAGAAAACAATATGCAGTGTTTGCTCTAGGTTTACAGCACAAACACTTAAAGGAATCTTGGTGTTCATGCGTTACTTTTAATGACAGATGTCCTTTTTCTATCGGAAAGGTATCCTTAAATTACTTCTTTCCCTGATTTATGACTCGGTCCATTATCCTATCTCTACAATAAAGGCATAAAAAGCCCCAAAATAAATCTTAATAATAAATAAATAATAAATAATAAATAATAAATAATAAATAATAAATAATAAATAATAAATAATAAAAATAATAAATAATAATTAGGGCCGCCCCCCTAATATAATAGTAGGGGAAACACTGATATGTAATACCACCAGAGATAGTTTGCTTGATGTTATTAGAATTAAAACGACAGGATAACTGTTTAACTTTTGTTTCTGTAATAATTACAAAAACAAAAAATAATAATTACAGATTGGAGCGTTGAATCCACATGAAGCTTGCTGCTCTTCCTTCATGTTTCATTGTGCTGGTTTTTCTGTGTCGTTGCAGTTCATGGACAAAGTGATGGCAGCCTTTGGAACAGTTGGTATGTGGTTTTATTTTATCTGTGGAAACATTCAGAGACGTGTTAACGAGACGGAGAAAAGTTGAGATTAATTCTAAAACGATAAAATCTCCCTGAGCTTTAAATTTCCAAGGCAACTTCATCTCATTAATAGAAACTACCACATTGTTTCCTCACAGACGGTAAAGACTGATACAATTGGACTTAATGCCATCCTAACTGTATTTATGATCATTGTCATCCATATTTACAGTTTCACCCCCTCCTAAAATAGAATCAGATGACTGCAGTGTTGTCACTGCCAGAGATATAAACGTGAACGCAAAATCCCTCAAGATGAAGATTGAAACAGAGAGCGATCCAGAACAAAAGTCTGGTAAGTAGTAATATTTCTCAAGAATCAAATTGCTTTACTACATTAAAGGGTGTAGCTGTTCTCATTCCAAAACCATGAATTGATGTGATGATGATGATGATGATGATGATGATGATGATTAATTTATTTTCGTGTCATGCACACAAAGTGCCCAACCCTCATGGGCTTATAAGACACCGAAGAATTCAGTTGCAGTGGTTCACAAAAAATCATAACATTACAAAGTTGCCAGCTCCTGTCAAAGTTCAGTCTTAAACAATGTGTTCTGTCTTTTTTCCCAGGCTTTACAAACTAAATCTGCTATAACAAAGGTTCCTTTTATAAAACACAACTCAAGTTTTTCATAATTGTCTAACCAAAAGAAATCAACATAATTTAAAGACATTCTTTTAAAAAGAACATCCCTGATGTCAGCATACTGTACATCGGGCAGTAAAACAAAAAGTGAATCTCGTTTTCAATTTCTCCTAACTCACACAACAAACAAACTCGGTCTTCCTCTGGAATGGAATTAAACCTGCTGGTCTCTACAGCTAAAGGCAATGTTACTGAACGTAGTTGAGCGCAGAGGGATCTTTGTCTTTTAGTTAAATTAAATTTAGCAGAGGCTTCTACGCTGAAGCAATCCTTTATGAGACAGTATGTTCTTAGGTTTGGTTTGCACCATATAGCCACAGACCATTTCTCTTTGTACATTAGAAACATATTGTTTTTTATCTCCTGAATATCACAATTTAACTTATTTAGAAAAATAAAGGACATATTATCCTTATGGAATACTGACCATTTAACCAACATTGATTTAAATTAAATAAACATGTTTCATGTCCTTGTTTAGGGAATGCTGATAATGGAGCAGATTACGTTGCTCGGGGTGGCAGTGTAATATGTGTTGATAAAATAAGCGGCATTATTGACGGTGACTTTGATCTGTCAGTTTCTGTGAAGAAATCCAAAGTACGTGCAGGTACAGTTTCATATTCCTACAGATACAATCATGTGTTAAATGTTGATGGTGATGATGTCAGCTAACCCTAACTCTGCTCTTTACACAGGACAAGTAGATGAGACACTGGCACCTTCTTCTCAGGTACACACACACACACACACACACACACACACACACACACACACACACACACACACACACACACACACACACACACACACACACACACACACACACACACACACTATGGGGTGTGGTTTGTGTCAGCACATGCACATGATGGGCCAAAAAACAAACAAATACAAACAGAGAATTATTGAGAAAAAAAACAGTCACCACATGCAAACGTATGAACATCTATGGTATCCATGACTTTGTCCTAAGTACATTTTCTGTAATTTAATGACTCATTTGGTTCTAGTATACTTTGTTGAATAATCTGCTGGCTCTTAGGACCCTGCTGTGAAATTCATCATTGAGCACAAGGTGGCGCTCATCGACTGCCTGATGGCCGACCACTCGTTCATTCTGCAGCATGTGCATGCCAAAGGCATCGTCACGGACAGACAGTACTGTAATATGAAGCACACATCTCAGCCCGAACAGACTGTCACTGAACTAATTGATCAAATGATCGGTAAAGGTCAAGAATCTTGCTCTCGCTTTCTTCAACTTCTCAAAGAGCCTGATGTTCTCAGCACATATCCCCAGCTCCAAGAGATGACGAGCAAAATGAGATAATGATGATCGCAGTAATAAATCTGTTTTTAAGAAATCAGCTGTGATGTGTTTGAACTGTTGACAAATTATAAACCAACCAATAATTTAAATATTACCCTTCATGAAATATAACCCTCCTTTGCACATGAAAAGGTTGTTCTTTGAAGGAGTTACCTGACAAATCAAATGCCGGTGTTATCTGATGAAAGTTGAAAGTAAATGAGAAATAAAATTGAGCAGATAGGAACCATGTCTGGCTGTTGTCGTCTTTGTTATACGTCTTTAAGAGATAACTATAACATGCATTCAGTTCTCCTTGGATTATGCTGCCTATGAAAGGAAACATGTACATTATGTAGTTTAAAGGACTGATGTGACTTCTGTACCAGACATTGACATTTACTGTTCTTACTGTGCAGTGTAACCCTGTGTCTGTGTTTGTCTCACAGCTTGTCTGCTTATGTGTTGTCATTTCTTGTTTTTGTTTTTTCCATCCAAGACGAAGCTTGTACCCAAATGGACAATACAGATCATTTGTACTTCATTTGGGTTTTAAGATGAGATTAAGTAAGACAAGACTTTAGTGCCCATTTGCACTGAAATTTGTCTTGGGTTACACGCTCAGAAATCCTCACATCACTATCAAATCACATCACACCACGTGGTTAAATATCTTTTATCCTAATATTTGTTATTATATTAGGATAATATATATTATATTTTAAAATCTTTTTATACTTAGCTTGCACCGTGGTTCAGAGAGAAACGTTTTTTTGATTTTTCTGTATGTCCAGCACATGTTGGAAAAATTGACAATAAAGATGACTTTGACTTTTTTGACCTTGAAAGACAGACCCTAAAAAGCTACATTTAAATAAAATCACAGTGCTTCAGTGCTTAGATAATGTAAGGAGATTTGACTGGTGGTGTAGTGCAGCTACATTTATTTCTTCCTAACGTCATTGGCTTAATTTGTGTGATCTTCCCGGGACTTCAGGTAGCGGGTTGAAATGCTGACAACAATGGGCCACAGGATTTAGTTCCTTGACGAGTACTTAATGTTCTATTTAGTTCTGGGGACCATTGGTCGAAAAGGGGCTAATGAGTGGGAATGAGTGAGGATGGGGTGTGACCTGCTTCTGCTCTACTGTTTGTTCAGCAGTGATATGGAGTGAGGAATCAAATAGTGCTCCTCTTATAGTTTGGCACCCTAAAGCGTCTCCTAGAGGGCAGAAGAGACGTATGTTATTGTTTCATTCTCATGTTTAATTTTATTCCGTTTTTTTTTGTTTGTGGATGCTCTCTGTCTTTTTTTTGAGATTTTGATTTGATTGTTTGTTTTGATCGGTCATACAGTATTTGGTCATCTTACATCTCTAAATGTGCAGAAATGCAGGCTGCAGCATGTAGTCAACACAACCACTAGGTGTCACAATTGCACAAGTTAAAGTCTGTATACTACTATAATTAACAACATAATTCACACAGTTTACAAATAAATTTCTGAAATCCATACAAACACAATTGTAAATCCCATTGAGCTTTATTTATGATAAGTCATTTTGATTGAACTTTATTGGGTTCTTAGTCTCACTGCTCGGACGTAAGCCGGATGAAGACAGCTTTTAGATGGACCTTTTGACTTATTTGTGTTTTTCTGCAGTAGTTCAGTTAGAAATGTTATGACTGTTTAATTTGGCTTAACCTTTAATGGATACCACGCTGATGCAACTGCTTCTGCTCTTGTTTACATAAAGATATCGAACAGATGAATCAGAATATTTTGACTCACTCGCTGCCCCCTCAGCCTCTCGGCCTGGAAAAGAGGCTTTGTGCACGTGGCTGTGGACCAAGGAGCGGTGGATGTGTGGAGTAAGAGTGCAGAGGAAAGGTGGCTGAAGGGTCCCTCTGGAATGGAAATAGTCTGACGCACTTGGTAGATCATAAAACGGCAGCAGGATTAGCGCGGGCCTTTGGGGGACAGAGAATGACAAACACACTTACACCTTAACCAGAGCTGTGTGCATGATTCACTACCACAGATTTCACTACTATCTTTTATGGACATAATGTCTCCTGAGGCTGAGGCCCCCAACTGTGACAGTCTTCTCAGGGCAAAATAAAAATAATCCAAGGATTTAGGCTTTTTTCCCTGCTCCCCAAAGATTAATAGTAAACCCCATTTCTCTTCTTCTTTGGTTCTTCTCTGGATACTGTCAAACTTGAGATTCTAATCTTCTGAGATTTTAAATAGATTCATAACTTCCAAAAATCATGCTAATGCTAGCTCTTTAACTCAGTAGAACGCCAAATGGAGTCTCACAGATGACTGGAGTAGATCTAATTCAAAAATAGACTTTGAATCATGAATCGAGAATCACTTTGAATCGGAAAAATAGATTCTGAATCGAATCGTGACCCCAAGACTTGAAATCGAATCGTCGGACACCAAAAGAATCTCAGCCCTACCATCTAGGCTTTCTGCAGAGAATATAGGGGACCTCTGTTCCTGCTTATAGGTCCACAATGAAATATGATTTTGGGGGAAAATAAATTCCATCCTACATCTTATTGTACTAGCAGTAATTCTTGTGGCCTCGAGTACTCCACTCCTCATAGTTAATTGATTTTAATCTATGTATTAATTTAAGATAAAATGAGATCGGTTAATCCTTTAGTGATCCCCTGTGGGGGAAATTCAAGTGTTGCAGCCGTCAAAAAAGACAAGAAGAAGAAGAAGAGCATGCATATGAGTGCAAATAAAATCAGAATAGATAGGAATAAAATAAAAATACAAAATGTATCATATTTCATGATATTTGTTTCACTTCATTATTGTCATTTATTGCTTGTTGCTTGTTTTTCAAAGTGTTCAGAGTGCTTTGGTCTGATAAATGCATGCGATGCAGATGGTGTAAATTCTACGAGTAATAATATGTTTTAATAATCTGGATCTCAATATTAGTCAAACATTAGTGTGAATATGACAGCCACACTCCTAATCCAGCAGCCCTGGGAAGGCTACAGAGGAGCCCTTAGGTTCAGTTTTTCATACTCCATAGTTACACATTGGTTTCATTTTCAGCATTTTGAGTCTGTAACCGTGACCTACACAGACTCAGGTGAAGTGACACCACATGAAAACTCATTCATCAGACTTGACACTGCTCGCTCTGGAGTCTCGAGAGTTTAACGCAATTTAAATCACATATTCAGTCACACACCCCCTGTGACTTTTGAGCAGACTGGGTTGTGTAAAATACGAGTAGTTGAGAATTGAGATCACACCAAGAACTTACAGCTTTCGGACAAAACACAAATCAAGACTCAACGTACTGTAACTAACCATTGAGGCTTGTTTAATTTAACATTCTGTTACATTTTCCCAGAGTTGTCTTAAAGATAAATGGCCTCTGATTAAACGATGATTAAATGATTTTTTATTCTCCCTTCACTTTGTTTATAAATGCTTGCTGTAGCAGAAGCTCTAAATAAGGAGTTTTCCCAGGCCCTCCTCCGCTCTGCAGACGGTGCTGGTACATTATTCATTTCATGATGACACCCTCTTCATCAGGTGGAATTATACATTTCATACACTTAATACATTTCACAAAGACTTTCTGATGATGTAAAGTGCACCTATTCCCCAAACAACCACACTTTGTCATATTACATGGATTATTATTTGTAAAAAAATCTAGCACGTACTCGAATCTGCTGCTGACCAGGACCAAGTGTGTGAATGGAATAGTGTGGCACCAAATATCAGAATTCATCGCCATGCCCCATTGTTCCACTTTTCCCCTGCACTCCCAACACGGGGGACATTTTTCACATGCCACTGCACTGCCAAGCTTTCGAAACACGAACCCCCTGCCAGGCCAGACAGCGAATGCAACCCGACGGTGAAAAAGGGGGTATCTGTTACACAGGCAAGAGGCCAGCTCTACCGTTTGTATTAGCAGCAGGCTATTAGCAGGCATGCTTGTCCTGTTTATTTACAAGGCTCCAATCGTGTTAAAATTCCTGCTCAGTAGGAAAGATAAGGGTTCAAGTCTTTTTTGTGTTCTAACCATTTCATATCAAGACTGAGTATCAACATCACCATCGGAACAAAGACAGTCACACAACTGGTGTTCAGACTTTTCTTTAACTTCCTGTGCAGACTATTGCAACAGTTTACACTAATGAGAGGGTGTGTGCTTGGTTAGGATAACTAAGAGAACTAAACTACAGTGTTCAGAAAGTTCACTCTTAAAAAGAGCTAGCTTAAAGTTCAGATCACACAGATGTAGTGATAGTTCCTGTTCATTGTTCACGATTTTAGATTTTGAACCAAGTTAATCCGTTTCTTTGAAGCTGCACCGAGCCTCTTTTCAGGAGAGCCTCCTCTACTTCCATCCTGACTTCTATTCTTCATGACTTCATCATTCACTTAGTTTAACCCAAATTAAGGCTCTAAACTGTGCACTATCAAAATATCACTGTTTTGTTAATATTATAAGGATCTATCTATGTCTTCTATATATCTTAATTAAATTATAATCGTGTGCTTATCATACAGGGGCGAAGAACAACTTAAACTGAGGGAGGGAGAATAGGGAGATAGCACGGAAGCAGCGGAAGTAATGCAGGGTTATGTGTCTTGCCCAAGGATACATCGGACATGTTGGTCAGCTGGGGATCGAACCCACGACCCTCTGGTTGAAATGCGACGACTCTACCAACTGAGCCACAGCCACCCGTCATGAGTGAGTTCATCCGGGGCGGCAGTAGCTCAGTCCGTAGGGACTTGGGTTGGGAACCGGAGGGTTGCCGGCTCAAGTCCCGATGCGAACCATGATATGGAAGTTGGTTTGGTAGCTGGAGACTGAGAGGGGCCAGGACACTTCCTAAGCACTGGCAAGGTGCCCTTGAGCAATGCACCGAACCCCGAACTGCTCTGGTGCGCTCTCTGCTTAGCAGCTTGTAGCAGCCACACTCTGAGATCTCTCCACTAATGCATGTCCACAGGTCCTGTTTGTGCGTGTAAATCCGAATTTCCCCTCGGGGATTAATAAAGTATATCTAAAATTCACTAAATAACTACTCCGGTCATAAATAAAAAAAAATAAAACCAGGCATTGTTTGGGCCAGGGCAGCATGTTCGGGCACCTCAGAACGTAAGCAGTGGTAGACTCCAGTCTCCAGAGTGAACTTAACTCACGTTCTCGTTCAAAAGTTGCAATTTTCAATTACCTGTTTACAAAAATCTGAGCATTTTCAATGAATGGGCTCATTCAGGCACAACACTGCTAATCTACTGCTGATATACCTATAATTGAATTCAGACAACAAGCAAGACCTGTGTTGTTGGCCTTGTGGACCATCTTTTTGTCCCACAGTCAGTGAATGTTTGAACAAACTTCCCAAAGTGATATTTATACGAACACAGTAAGATGTACCCTTGTTGCATCAAAGCATGAAAGTTGTTAAGTGTTCTCATTTTAATTCACAGTCGTCTATACTAAGATAATTAGAAATGTTCGCAAAATCAACCAAACTGATTTGAACACAACTTAGTTATCCTGTGTTTTGCCTTTTTTGGGACACTTGTTAAAACCTACAACATTCACATCCATTACCTGCCAAAGGACTGCAGATGTAAATGGATAACTCTGGTGCAATACATCAAATGGTTACATTCACGTTTTAATTGCAAATGGTCCCTTATAAGTTAAATTGAATTGAATTGAATTGAATTGAATTTAGCTTGTTATTACTCTTTTTTTCTTATTTTCCCTATAATATACAGTAGATCAATCTATGTCCTTAAGTACACTTAGTTTGTTTTGGAATCACCCCAACATAACCTCCACACAGACACGGCACACCAGTCCCCCAGTTGTCTGAAAATAGCAGCGCTTGGCGTAAATGGGTGCAGAAATAGCCTTCACTTGAAAAGGGTCAGACATGGATACCCTGAGAGATTGTTGGCGCTCAAGTGTCATCTCACTTCCTTCATTTTGTTTGTGTCACACATGTATATAGTGCTGCAGGGCATATAGGTTCTCACTCTCAACGTACAGACTTGGGTATACACGTGTGCCTGTTTCCTGTGGCTGCACTTTTAGATTTGAGCTTATTCTGACCGCCTTTCAACAACTAAACATGGCTCACTCAAATGTGTTATCTTCCTTGTATTTTTAGAGGGGGCCAAAGACTCTTAAATGTATTCTTTTTTCATGAAGTCCTGAAGGACAAACACAAGTTCTTTGTAAAGAACATGCACCCTGTGGGTTATTACCTCTATCATACCACAGGTCTGTATTTCAATCGGCCAATCCTCTATTTCTTCATAGTTGGTCATATAAGTCCCTTTGAATAAGCCTCTAAAACCCAACAATAATTAATACATTAATGTTATCTCATAAAATAGAAATACAAAACTACAGATACTAAACAGAAGGTAGTAAATACAGCCAAGGAGGGAAATGACAGACCATTGGATGTGATTCATTAAATACTTAATGCTAGTTGGCTCAGTTCAACATGTGATAAGGGTTTGCAGTCAAGATGTTGAAATCTGAGGTCACTCTGGGAAACCTGAATCCTCGAGGCAAAACACAAACACAAAGGAATAAGCAAACCAGAAAACTCACAGCAGTGGGTATACATGCAAGTGTAATAAAAACCCTTTCACCTAAATGTGTCCCCATGCTTCTTAAAGCTAGCGTTGTCTATACTGCAATAAGCCCCTGTCACCACAATTGACACTTAAAGAGGCCCTATGGAAGGCAATACTTCCCCTTCATCCCACCTCTTTTTGCTGTTCTGTACCACTATTACTGTGCTGTGATTGGCTTGGAAAGCCACCTATGATCTTTTTCTGTACATATGCATCAACACAGCAAAGAATGGCGAGATATTTAGTGGCGGCAGTCGCTCAGTCTGCAGGGACTTGGGTTGGGAACCGGAGGGTTGCCTGTTCAAGTCCTGGTGTGGACCAAAGTATGGTAGTTGGTCTGTTACCTGGTTTGCCTAGTCACCTCTCGAGTACAGCTGAGGAGGATGCAGCTCATCATGTAAATGCTAACGTGCTAAATCGTAGCCGGTAATGTTTACCATGTTCACCAGCTTAGCTTAGCACAACATCAGCAACACCAACAAAGTACAGCTGAGGTTGATGCTGAAGCTGATCGACGTGTGAGATGTATGAAGTGGGTTCAGTTACAAACAAACCCTCGAGACATGATCATTTTGACTTGAAAAGATTAAGAAACACCATCATGATTACAATACACCCCTTTGTAAGCCTGAACACCTGTACCCAATTTAATAGCATCTTTCACAAGTTTTTGAGAGATTTTGCAAAAAGGCTAAATATTTTCTGGGAAAAGAGTCAAAGAACCAGTCATGATTTTCATCCTCACAGGACCATGAAAGCGTGTTAGAAGTTGCATGACAATCCATCTCATTGTTGTTGAGGTTTTCGTGATGGCACTGGACTGTGTCACTCACCAACAATACCATCCATGGCTGCTAGTGAGGCTGAAGACTTGTACAGCATGACAGAGTATCTATAACAATTAGATATTCATGTAATTGCACAACTTCTGGTCGTATTAGTGCTGTTTCAACATCTTTTCAAAAAAACAAAGGGAGTCTGATTTGTGGTGAACAATAGAAAGTGGGACATGTGTTCTGCAGACAGGGAGGATCAAAGATAGCTGGTGGTGTTTCTGTTTCAGCCTTTTAAAGCTGACTGAATTACCAGCAAACATTTGGCCTTGCACTGACTGAAGGCCAATGTTGCTTATAATGTTTGGCTGGAAGAGTTTCAATATTTGTTTGGCTTGGGGTGCAAAGGCAGAGCAGCTGTCTCTCATGCTGTTCTGGTTCCAACGTATGTCACAAGAACTGCTCAGTCAGGACTTTGTCTCCGTCTTGCCTTGATTAAATGCTCAACAGACAAACTGGTGTGTGGTATTAGTTTTGATGGTGTGTATGGTTCTACTCCACTCCCTTCTTTTGCTGTTTGCTTCATTTTAGTCAAAGAGTAGCAGATCCTGTTCCTATGTGTTTGTATCTTGAGTGTTTGTACTTCATAGTCTTTGTAAGGGCAGGGCTGATTGTATGCTATTGAAGTCTTGCATTCTTTATTAAATCTATTGCTTAATTAAAATGTCTCACTTTGACAGAATGATGAGAATAAATGGAATAAATCAGACATGACCTCAAAGTGCTCCTGTCAGCTTTTCTCACTCTTGACATAATTTTAAGAAACAACTATGAGATATGTTTTCAGTTTGTGACTAACTGCTTATCTTAGTGTAGTTTATATCAGCAAGAGAAATTAATAATCCAAATTACAAGATACATAGCTGAAAAGAGAGCAATTTTTGCTCGGTGGCAGTTCCTCAAGTGGCCAGTTAAAATGCCCAACTTCTTTAAAGCAGACATCTTTACAGCCTAGTCCAACAAGAAATGTTGGCGTCTATAGCCTCATTTTTGATTGACGGGGATCAATTTGGTTGCTTTCAGTGACAGATGGGCCATGGGCTGTTTCGTTGATGTCACCTTAGATCAGTGGTTCTCAAACTTTTTAGACTGCATACCACCTCCGAAAATATTTGGCTCTCCAAGTACCACCATTATGGTAGACGTTAAAATACACTGTAGGCCCATTTCTACACACATTTTATGCAGGAGGTTATTTATTATTGACTGTTGGCAGCCACACTATAGGACTACTAAGGGCTAGCGCTAGAACTGGCACTTAAACTCCACACAACACTGACATTTGCCCAAATCAAAACAAAAGTGCAGCACAATACAAATGACAACTTTATACCAACAACCTGTTTGAGAATATTTAGTCTCCAGTGTTTCCCACACAAAGACGATCCCTGGGCCCAAGTATATTTCCGACCTGTTCTCATTTAATTGCTCATTTATTCATAAAATTGCTGCGTGCCCGAGAGAGCGAGAGGGCCTACAGCTGCTTGCTGTTGTTTCAGGACTGAAATATAACGGAATATCGAGTGGAACTTTTCAAAACGCGAGGCGTACTCTCCTGTTGTTGTTCATGTCTGTGCACGCGCGAGCATAAATTGAGCAGATTAAAGTTGTTTGTTGCAAAAACTAGATTAATTTAGAGGGGAAAACACATTTGATATTAATACAAGACAGATAAGATAGGAGTACGACAAAAATAAAAAATGTCGTTTTATGCTGAACAGGTTTTTTTTTTATATTGTGGAGATTTCTTTGCGTACCACCACAGGGAGCCCGCGTACCATAGTTTGAGAACCACTGCCTTAGATAATTCAGTTTCTGCACCTACAACCACTCATCCATATTTGTGTTGTGTTGTTTGCTTATTGGACATTGAAAAAAAGCAAATATTGGATGATTAGTTGGCTTTCTTTGTCAACCGTATTATTGTACTCACAGTCCTTTCAATAAGTCTTGAGCCCTGTTTTTTGTTTCCTCAAGTCTATTTGTATTTCAAATGTATGTTAGCATTAATTAGTAGATACGTGTTTGTGTTTACGGTACCTGGCTTATTAGCTGCTTGTCATACATTGATTTATTTGTTGGAGTCAGTGTATGGGAGTCAGGAAAGGCCAACAACTGAAGTGATGAGAAGACGGCTTATTTTAAGTTTCCCGCTTTGGCTTTCCTAAAACCTTTAATATAAACTCATACAAAGGTAATTCTGAATCATCACTTATGGGCCTCCATACATGTGTACAGAGACCCTGTCCTCTACCTGAATTGTGATGTTTTGTTTTTGCTGACTCTGGACTTTTCTGGGCGGGAAGCTGGTGCGTTTCTCCCAGCCAATGACAGCGCACAGGTGAGTTTGGATACAATTTAGCGATTGGAAGTAATTCAAACCAGCGATTATGACAGACGCGGAAATAATGCCAAAGAAGAAAAATATATAATCATAGTGAGGCGAAATGTCAAGCAGATAAAGGCTGTTCCAAAATGAGGGTGAACCTTGTGTTGGCTTCTGTCTGCTGAGTTGGCTTGCTTTCTGTTGGACAGGCAGGTGCCAAACACCAGTGGTTAGCTTGTGCTAGCTTGTGGTTACTTGCAGTGTGGGTACAAGCAGTGAACGTACACACTAACCCTGCACTGAGTGTACGCTTCGGGGGGTGATGCAGGAAGAGGATCCCGGTATGAAAGGTTTTTCTTCCCAGCTTGTTTCTGCTGCCCTCATGAGGGCATAATCTGTTATTTATTGCCAAAATACACTTATTCTGCTACTATGCCTGACATAAACTTATTTAAATAAGGTTGGAATGGAAACTTGTCTTCACTCTGAGAGAGGTGAGTTTGAGGCATGAGGAAATGAGAAATGTAATTATGTGAGCATGTTAAGCCGACTCTGAAAATCAAACAGCCGACAGCACTTTGTAAAGGATTGAAAGAGTCATAACATTGGCGAGTCAAAGGCGGGACACACATGTTTGTTTTACTTGATTTTCTCATGCTCATCTGGCTGGAAAGGTCTGTCATCTGTTAAGTAATGCAAGTACATCATCAATGCCTTTCAACCAAGGCGACTGGGGCTTCAGCTGTACAAATAAGAGGAAGCGGGCTACACGCTGCGGTGGTGTGTTTGAGTTGCCATGTTTGTGGTGTGACACCTGTATGGAGGGCGATAAGGGTCAGAAAAGGAGAGCTCAAGGTTTGATTATAAGAACTGTGTTTGTTTCCTGGACATGTTCTGCTTGAAACACATCTGTTTTAGAGCTTTTTTTTAAGATAGAAGGAATTAGATAACGCCGGTGATGAAAGCTTTAATAAAAATTGCTTTAAAATTAAATTAAGTCTTTTGAAGGCAAGCCAGCACTGGTTTATCGGCAAAACAATAAGCATGCAGGAAGCATTTGGCTTTGATATTTTGGAAATGAATCTTTCCTCCAAGCTACAGAGTTGGGGCTGATCTGCAAATTGGTGGCTGGACATGGATGATAGTGTGTATGTGCAGCAGCTCCAAATTGGATAATATGAGTCTGAGGCAAAGTTTCAAATGTCAGTTTAATAGAGCCAAATAATATAGTTTGGGATATCAACGAGAGGTCATGGAGGTTATCTTTAACAGTATGGCCATACTGAAGTTATAATCACACAGTACCATTCTGTCTAATTCAGCTTTGATTTTCGATATACTGTTTGAGTGTTAAAGCTATAATTTAAATCAGTGAAAAAGGGGTGTGGTCTTTTTTTTAGCACCCAGTGTTTCCCCTACAATTCATGTGGGGTGGTGGCCCATCACCCCAAGGTGATCTCCCACCACCCCAAAAGAAAGGCCCAAAATACCTTATTTGAGGAATTTATGAGCACTCGTTGTATTTAATCAGAGCATGCACATTACGTCTTTTATCTTGTTTCCTTCCTTCCAAAAACAAGGAGCCAGGGATCAGGCCACCAGACACCGAGACCACCACCCCAAACAGATAAACCCGGGGGGAAACACTGGCACCACTGTGTCTGTTTCTTCTCAATTAGATTCCCATCAGATAAACAAGGGAGAATGCAGTTTAAATCAGCTCTTAAATCATGCAGTCATGCAGATTATCAAGCACGAAAAACAGTCATCATTATACAAGCTTGTGCAGTAGGTCTCTTTATATTCAGACGGCCAGATATGCAGATGAAGAGCATGAACTGGTAGCTAATGGTGTAACTTTACAAATAGAATTACATTAATACTCAGATATACATCCTGCATCACAATGTCAATTGGAAAAGGAGTGTTATTCTGAATCTACTGAATGGCAGCTACATTTGAACAATGGCGTGCATCTATGGCTCACTCCAAGTGTCCTTGGGCAAGACCCTGAACACCAAATACCTCTGGAGCCTTCAGTGTGTGAATGGGTATGGATGGGATTAATTAATTCAGAGGGGAACACTGCTTGCGAATAGGTGAATGTCATATAGTGTAATAACACTTCGAATGGTCAGAGGACTAGAAAAACGCTATGTATACAGGTCATTTACAATTTCCATTAAACCATTTTTTAAGCTTCAAAATGAACAAAAGTATTGAATTTGACTAAAAAGTGATGAAAAATATAACCAAATACGGGGGCGATTCCCCATTTATCTCTGATGTCAAGCTCAGGTTGGGGAAGCTCAAACTTTGTTATAACATTTAACTGCTATATTTTGGGATTTGAAGTTGTACAAAAATAGAGAACGTGGCATAAGGCTATTCACTTTTCATTGATTGGTCCATACTTCAAATTCAAATAGCAAAGTTCACAACTCATTGTGTTTATTGGCATACAAACAATTGAAGCTATCATTATATTTAGGTAGCTAACATTACTGCTCCTCGGAATGCCTTTTCCATGGTAATACAACACATTAAATCTGAACAGTAAGTTAAGAACTCTTTGAATACTAGTGATAGCTGTTGGTAAATTATAGTTAAAAGTTGTTTTGTGTTTTTCCACTGAAATATGGACTCCATATTTTTTCTAAGAATTGCAAATGGTGAATGGACTTTAGCTTTTATAAGCTTTTCTAGTCTTCTGACTACTCAAAGTGCTTTTACACCACAGGTCACACCTACCCATACACACACTGATGGCAGAGGCTGCTATGTAAAGTGACAATCAGAATTAACTATTCCAATTCACACACACCGCAGACGAAGCAGCGGGAGCAATTTGGGGTTAAGTGTCTGGGGATCCTGGACGACAGTAGTGCAGCATTTTGTCAGCATAAGAACTTCCAGACCTAGTAAATGAGCAAAATGCTTTCTGTGTGAATGTGGTTGATGGAAGAAACTTTTTGTTTATTTCAAGTTTTTCTTGCATTACTCACTTTCACTTGCTGTCATTACAGCTGCGTCACTGAACCTGCTTGCTGCTTGTTATAGTTGGTGTGGTTAACTTCTTAGCTTTATTGTGTATTAAGAATTGTCAGTGGTGAGTTTTTTTTAAACAGCCTAATGAGGAGTTCCCGACAGCTGGCTGACCTGGAGTCTCATTTATATACTGCTTTTATGCACAGTATTGTGCATGGATATGTATAAGTTCTTCCAACCCAAATGTGAGTCATAATTTTCTACTTCAGATGTGAGAGTGTGCATCAATATAGAAGCACTCCAAGTGCGAGAACAAACCCTTCACTGTAGTATTAATGAGCCTATGGCTGTGTCTGTCTGGGAGAGGAGGAACTCTACAACCACAAGGTTTTATCACCATCAGCTGAAAAAGAAGAGTTGGTCTGCTGCCCTTCCCTTATGCTTCTCTTTAAGTTTTCCGTTACAGTCTAACTCATGAAAAACATTACCAGTAACTTAATCTGTTCCATTTTCCCAATCGGTATCTTTCGTTTCTTTGACAGTCTGTGTCTCTGTGTGTAAAGCTAAGTCCTGTCACATTTAAGTCAGAGGAGATGTGTTCATATCATCATTTACATAGACCATTGGTACTTATCGATGGAAAGTCTCTGATTTTGTATTTTTAAATAAGCATGAGCACAACCATACAGTAGTACATGGTGTTAATAACTGTTGATAGCACACATCTTTGTTGCACTATATACGTTTATTTTATGATCACCAATGCAGCAGTTTTATGTGAGATTAAACGTCACATTATAATTTGGAAAACACTGATTGGCCCTTTATACTGTCATTCACTTTGGACTCTATGTGGTTGGCTTTAAACACATTATTTACAGGGTTCAATGTTGGGGTGTTTAAGTAAATACTTTCTACGTTGCTGAAGTGAACAATTCTGCATCGATGCAGTGACAGAAAATAATCATTTATTGCATAATGATGTTGCTTGTAGATTTTACAGACGTAACTGGAACTATGTAATGCATTTATTTTAGTGACATTGATTCCTAAAGCACCTACTGAATAATGAAAAAAAAAAAAGTTCACATTTGTCTGACGTCATATCTTTGATGAAAAAGTAGCTATGTGCAGTAATATAGAAATGTGAGGGATTCCACCCATCGTGATGCATCGTGATATTGAATGGAATCGTTTACAGGATAATCTCGTAACAATATCCTAATCTAATCTAATCTAATCTAATCTAATCTAATCTAATCTAATCTAATCTAATCTAATCGCGGGACATTGGAAAAGCAAAACCCTTGTTCAATCTATAGCCTGTGTATTTAATTCAAGCTGATATTTTCCTAAAATGACAAGTAGAAACAAAACCATAAGCAGTGAGAGTAAAGTCCTTTTAAGTTATATGGATGGAGACTGTAATGCTTCTTGACATGACCCCTGTAGGAACTGAATATATTGAAACAAAGTACAAAAACAAGAGCTTTTGCATTTTAAAGCTCCTCTCTCAAACATTCAGCTCCCCAAAGACGAGTGGTGATGTGAGTTGTTGGTCCAGCTACACAGCTCATTTCACAATCTGACTCCCCTCTCCTGTCGGGCATCATCACTGAAACGCTAACAAATGGACGTTCTTATGTAACACTAATGTAAGCCAATGGTCCATGGTCATAAAGCATGTCAGCCTCCCAATGATATCATTCAGTCATACCAACCTGTCCCTTAGCATTAAATCAGTATTGCAGAAAGTGCTCTGTGGTTAACTGGGGTAAAATTACAGTCACTTTCCTGAAGGTAATATACAGGTACGCAGGGTAGTACAATGAATAGTGTGACAAAATAGCCACTGATATGCTGACTGTATTGTTGGCAATTTTGCAACCCTGAAATGTATCTCTCACCTCTGTCTCTCTCGACTCCCCTCTCCTCAGGACATCGCCGTCTCCCAGACTGAACTGTTATCTCTAGACAGCAGGGTGTTGCTTGAGGGGGGGAAAGAAATAAAAGGGAAAAAGATACAATCTGAGTACAAGCAAACCCCGAGTCGAGCATTTTTACTGCCCTGAGGCTCTTTTGTTTCCCTGCCAGAGACTATTTTCTTCTGGTATAGCCACAGCTGCCTCACAGGTGCCGCTGTGAATGTTGGACATATTGCAGCAATGAAGAGATAATAAGCTATGTCATTAAATTACATTAGTATTAAATTAAGGGGTAATCTATAGAAAACTACAGCGGAAACCTTTTCATTTCTTACATGACTGTTTATCTGACATTCACATTTGAACACAGAAGCAATGCCAAAAACTCAAAATCTGTAAAATCATGTACAGGTAAAGGCATTTTCTGAACTCACCCTTTCACATGTGTCTCAAAAAGTGTTAGATTGTCAGTGCCAGATGTGTTGTCAACTAGTGGAAATACTCACTTTGGTTAAGATGAGGGTTGGTGCCTACAAAGAGTATGCAGGAGAAGAGCGACTTGTCCCCTATTAAATGTCTGAATTGTTGATACTATTACTATTTAGACATATCTTAAATACATTATGGAAGCCTTCAGTGCCCTCAGGCTATTCACTTTTCACTGATTGGTCCATACTTCAAATTCAAACAGCAAAGTTCACAACTCATTGTGTTTATTGGCATACAAACAATTGAAGCTATTATTATATTTAGGTAGCTAACATTACTGCTCCTCGGAATGCCTTTTCCATGGTAATACAACACATTCAATCTGAACAGTAAGTTAAGAACTCTTTGAATACTAGTGATAGCTGTTGGTAAATTATAGTTAAAAGTTGTTTTGTGTTTTTCCACTGAAATATGGACTCCATATTTTTTCTAAGAATTGCAAATGGTGAATGGACTTTAGCTTTTATAAGCTTTTCTAGTCTTCTGACTACTCAAAGTGCTTTTACACCACAGGTCACACCTACCCATACACACACTGATGGCAGAGGCTGCTATGTAAAGTGACAATCAGAATTAACTATTCCAATTCACACACACCGCAGACGAAGCAGCGGGAGCAATTTGGGGTTAAGTGTCTGGGGATCCTGGACGACAGTAGTGCAGCATTTTGTCAGCATAAGAACTTCCAGACCTAGTAAATGAGCAAAATGCTTTCTGTGTGAATGTGGTTGATGGAAGAAACTTTTTGTTTATTTCAAGTTTTTCTTGCATTACTCACTTTCACTTGCTGTCATTACAGCTGCGTCACTGAACCTGCTTGCTGCTTTTTATAGTTGGTGTGGTTAACTTCTTAGCTTTATTGTGTATTAAGAATTGTCAGTGGTGAGTTTTTTTTAAACAGCCTAATGAGGAGTTCCCGACAGCTGGTTGACCTGGAGTCTCATTTATATGGTTGGTGTTGGTGTTGTTGGTGCCTACAAAGAGTATGCAGGAGAAGAGCGACTTGTCCCCTATTAAATGTCTGAATTGTTGATACTATTACTATTTAGACATTTCTTAAATACATTATGGAAGCCCTCAGTGGACATTCATCCATACATTTAATTTATTCTCTTTTCTAGTACTGACCAATATGACATTTATCTCCTTTTCTCGGGATAACAAAGCTGTTTTCCGTTACAACAGATACATTTATGTCTTAATTTCAAATAATAAAGCTTGTTTTCTTGGGATAACAGGATAATTATCTGGGGATAGAGAGAATAAAAAAAATAGGTCAGACCACAACACGCCATGTGGCCATTACCCACACTAATAAAGTTAGTTGAGTGCTTAGTTTTTGGCTTTTCCAACTCTGGGGATTTGACATTAAACATGTTAAGACCTTGTGTAAACAACCGGATTTACTCGCTATCACAGGAAAACTGAGTATATAAAATGTATGGATGCATGTTCGCTTAGGGCTTCCATATATCATCACCTTCTCTGTCAGACAGCACCCAGTCTATGTTAAACGGGGCTTGCAGGGTGTTGTCAAAGTCTGGATCTGCTGATTTGTATGTTTGGTCTTTAATCCTAAAAGGGATGCATGAAAGAATACAGACATTAGAGGAGTGGCTTGCATATTTTAGGACACATTTATTAACCATTTGTCAAGTGTACATTCTAATAAATGCCTTATTTCAGTATCTCTACAAAACATTCGATGACTGTATGTCAACTGTTTCCCGGGTTTTTTAAAATTTATATAGACATCTAATATTTGACCAATTACATATAAGAAAGGCCACTTTAAAGAATCCATCATAGAACGCTAGAGAGGACTCAGCTTGATATATTCCAAACATGTTTGCCTTCATGGCACATTATGGTGTATTGGCTCTCATGTGATGCATTTGCCATCAGAACCAGATGGATTCACATCCCATGAAAAAGGTCCTCACAGTCTAGTGCAAGTCTTCAAATTAGGTAGGCTAGATTAGTCTATCAAACTGAATCTAATAGAATAAGCACATGCTTTCTAATTAGCTGGTGACAAGCAGCAGAAATGTTTTTTAAATGTCCTCAATCTTTTGTAGCAGAGAGGGTCTGTCTTTGTATGAAGGGTTTAGTGCCAGTCCACAACCAGAGCTCTGCTGCTTCAGAGGTTGAGGCTACTGCAGCCAATTTAAATCAGAATTAGCATTAAAAAAGGGGAATATAGGGTGTGATCTTATCTATTCATTCGGCATCCATTTATCAGAGGACCTGATTTATAGGTAATTGCGCCTTAAGCCAAAGACTATTATGTTTATTGATCTGGTGTGGTGTCAGACTGTTTGATCTTGGAGGATTGATTATGGAGCTGCAGGGAGCAAAGTAGTTTGTTTTCCTGTGCGCTCCTAATGGAGGCAATGAGACATAGATCTAAATCTCCTGATATTTGCACAAGGAGTGAAGGCACATACAAACAAATACTGCATATCAGGTTTTTGCAAGCTGGAGGATTGTGTTTATGTTGATAACAGCTCCAGCGCTTGTGGAGCCAAGAGGTCAATGTCATGCCAGGATGTTCAACCTCACACAATTTTTTTTTTAGCTCCTGCAGCAACATGTTTGATGTGTCCTTGGGCAAGACACTTAATCCCAAATTGCTCATGCTGCTTTGTCTGTGGCGTATGAATGTGTATGAATGCGATTAGTTACTTCTGATGGTCATTTTACATAGAAACCACTACCATTACTGTGTTAATGGATAAGTGTGACATGTGGTGTAAAAGTGCTTTGAGTAGTCAGAAGACTAGAAAAGTGCTATACAAGCTCAAGTCCATTAACTATTTACCAATACTTTCATTTGGATTCCTAAAACTTACATTTATAAAAATGCTTTATTTTTCTAGAGCCTTGTCTGTTTTTCTTTTCGACTTATCACAAGTGTTTTTTTCCCGTATAAAATGTCAAACAGGACATATGAAATTCAGATATCCTATTTAGCGAACAAGTTGTATCATGTGAAATTCTGTGCTGGACCTGATTCTGTTCATACTGTGGAGGCCACTCAGAGCCTGCAGTGTGTAATGTGTTTCCTCCCCAACCCAAAGGCCTCACAGGAAGAGAGCATGACAAAGGTTCAACCAACACATGCAAGCAGGTCAGCCGTTGTCCTGGAAACAGAGCACACTGGCTGTGCTTTTGGCTGTAAAGGTTTCAGGTGCTGACATTTACTTAAAAAAAAAAAAAAAAAAATTGGCTCTCTGTTTTTAGAAAATGGTCGAGAGTGATAATGTGTCGGAAACACTCAGCACTAGTAATACAAATTTTGATAATGTTCTAAAAACAGATTCTGAGATTGAATAGACTTAAAATGACCCGGTGAAAAGCTGGGGAAGAAAAATGTATCTTCTCTATCTATCTATCTCCTATAGGAAGAATCCATTATTTATGGTATATCTCTGTGGTTTAGTGTTTTCCCCTTGAGATGCATAGATTTTTTTTCCCTCTGTGAGAATTTTCTGGGGTAACATCTGGACATCATTTCATGGAGCTCGGTTTTGAAGACGGGACCTGCTGCCCTTTCTGAGATACAGATGAATGGCAAATGAAAGGAGAACTCCTTAAGAGATGGGAACCATTTTTTTTGCAGTGCAGTGGCTTTGTATTGAGCTATGTAGCCACTTTCACACATGAGATCCTCATGTTTTCATTAAGGTCCTTATTTTATTCAGCGGGAGTGTGTCAGTGTAGGAGGAGGTGCAGAGTTCAAACAACAGCTCACATTGACTTCATGCAGACTTTTTTCTTCAGGGCTCCCTTCAGTGCACCGCTTTCAGTCTGTTTTTTAGAACAGTGTTATTCACTGATTTAGTTAGGATTGTTCTGATATCTTCTATATTCATTCTAAAGAAATATTTCATATAATTCTGTTAAATCCCACAAGAAGTATATAAAGAAATCTACATTTTGTTGAACATTTTAATAGGGCTGTGAATATTTGGGTGTCTCAAGATTCAATTCTGATTCTTGGGGTCACAATTCGATTCGGAATCTATTTTTCGATTCAAAACGATTCTGGATTCATGATTCATGATTCATGATTCAAAGTCTACTTTTGAATGAGTACATACTTCAGGATCTACTCCAGTCATCTGTGAGACTGGCTGAATTCCTTGCTGCTCCATTTGGCATTCTACTAAGCTGCTAGTTAAAGAGCTAGCCTTAGCACTTAGCAGGGAGTGACTGATTAGCCAAAAAAAAAAAAAAAAAAGAAGATTTTTGGAAGTTATGAATCTATTTCAAATCTCAGAAGATAAGAATCTCGATTTTTATATAAATCAATTTTTCCCCACCTCTACATTTTATTGTATTGTTTGTTTGTTTGAACAAACAAACAATCTGAGGTTCTGAGGTCTAAGATTGATTTTCTTGCCCAGATGAATGAAAAAAATCAACACCACTTTCAACATGTATAGGGTAAATTTGAAGCCGGGGCCAGTGGCTAATTAGCTTAGCTTAGCACAAAGATGGGAAAGCTGCTATCTTGGATTTGTCCAAAGGTTGTCTGGTCCAACCACCACCCAGATAAAACTTCTTACATGTTATATCATCCATGGAACAATCACCTCAACTTAATGGACTCCATAGTTACGTCTCCAGAAGTCCTTCAGAAGATTTTTTTAATCAAAGAAAGGAATTATTTTACTCATGCAAGATTCTTTTTTTTTCATGTCACAGCAAAGATGTGCCCTAGTTAAAAATATAGACAATAAAATACCACTTGAATAATATGTCTGATTGAAGTGCTTTTAGGGCTTGAAGTCTAACATTGTATTAGTGCTAATGGTGGATGATGAGAAGAGGGTTTTAAGCCATGCATAATGGGCCTAGCTGAGAATATAATGTTATTTGAAGAATACCCTGAAAGCCTCTTCTCCGCCATTTGACAGAGTATCATTTGCTTAACAATCCCGTCAGCAGACAGTTGGCACCATGACCGTTTCCTTCCTCCATTAACTTCTTTCCTTTCTTCTTTCTCTCAACTGATGTTGTCTGCAACATACGTTAACAATGTCAGTTTGTTTGTTTACCCTGTCTTTAAAGGGGAATGCTGAAACTCATCCTGTGGGCTGACGCTGTCTTCCAAACACCCTCACAAATATTTAAGACCATTTCCTGCATCTTATGTATTCTCAAAGGGTAAAAGTGTGAGTCTTCAACCTCTAAATTCCACTGCCAACAAAAAAGCAGACAGAGAGTCTGTCTGAGACAGTCTCTTTCACCTAAAGAGGGGACAAAAGAACAGGAAACACTAACTTCCACACTTTCTATTTCTATTGTTCTATCTGATTTTCCCTTTTGGCTGTTTGGGGACAAGCCTGGTCATTCATAATACAGCATCACCCTGAGCACTCACTGTACCTTTCGCCCTGTCTTGAGAAGGAGCAGACTGGGCAGAATGCTTGATATTTGTGGGAGAGGAAGAATAAGGGAAGACAATTACTTCAATAAAAGCGAAAACAAAGTTTTTGGGAAAGTTTTTGATTATCAGCTCCATCAACAGCCTTTTGCTTAAAAGAAGGCTGCCCAGTTCAGTAAGTGATAGTACATTTGTCAGGTCTGTCTGGGGGTTTGAAAATTAAGCCATCCTGCAAGTGGCTGCAACGGTGAATTAGTTTTGGACAATCAATAATCAACACATGGTTAATGTTGAGAAATAATGAATTTGGTTAGGGTTATTTGTGCCCAATTACATCAAAGTGTGTAGGAGTCTTGTAGACTTGATTCTCCAGAAATTCAACATAAAATCAAGGACACATCGACATGTGACTGTATGTGCTGGGGTTTGAACCCCCGACCCTGTAGATGAAAGACACCCGACTCTACCACTTTTTGACGACCGATTGTAAATTTTTCATTCCAGTGTTATGTGTGCCAAATCTATTAAGGGCGAGGAATTGATGTAGGAGCAGGCTGAAAATGATTTTGCTTTGAGGTTGGAAGTTGCGCAGCTGAGCTAAGAACACGTTTCCTTAATTCAACCTGCCAACCAAAGCCACAGTATCTGGCTTTGTTCTTTTTAAGTCATCTTCCTCTTCAGGACTGAAAGGTTTTATATTTTAGGACTTCCTTTCTGTTCCTAAATATTTCCAGAGACATCTGTTTTTGGAGTGAGTGGATGCACCTGTTGGTGTCCAGCATGGATCGGAGGAAGTTGCCTTTTTTTTTTTTTTTTTTTAAAGTACTGCTGATATTAACAACAGAGCCAAGATATTTGAACTGTGAGAGGCAGTGATTTCCTCCAAAATATTTCCTAAAACATTGGACCAATCTTCCACTGGGATATTATGCTATATTTGAGAATTTATGTCAACACAACATAATATCAGAGCTGTCAGAATGAGATAAGTTCAGATTTTGACTTTAGACAAAATGCTGATGGAAAAGAAAAACCCTATAACCTTTACTTTTCTAGTTTTAAGTCTGGAGACATTAGTTCAGCTCAAACAAGAAACCCAAGATTAAAGACAATTATTTAACATATCCACTAATGATTAAGTCACCCAGTCTTAATTTACTAATATGAAATCTATAATTCATTTAGCAGAGGCTTTTGTCCAAAGCCATGTACATCAGAGAGAGTAAGCAAGGATTCTGTTTCAGCATGCAAACAGGATATGAAGCACATACATAGAACTAAATACTAATGTGTACTGTATCATGCTGTACTCAGTGGGTTAGAGGCCTTTTTTCCACACATTTGACAAGGTGTTTTTGTACAAACACAATCGCTGTGTATTTATTTATGCATTGTCAGTTACAATGTCTGCCATGATGTTTATTGCAACACAACAGTGTTCTGCCACAATGCACAAATCAAAAGAATCTGTTCATTATTTGGGATGGCCATGTGAAATTATCTGTTGACTGGACTAAACAATAACAGCTGTAAGAATAGTTGGAAGGGCGGTGAGAGTTCACTGCTGCGCAATAACTGAAATGAGCCAAGTGCAGACAGCTGGGGGACTGTCAGCTCTGAGGTCAGAGGTCACAGACAGACCAACGGAAATATAGAGAAAGGCCTATGGACACAATACAAGCACAAACTGAAAATATGTGCCAAGTTGACAGTTTCTACAGTAGTTAATTGGGGCTGAAGTGTGGCAGGAGTGTTTTTAAAACATTAAGAATTGGCATCAAAGTATGTTTTAATGAGGTATGCAAAATGCTATAGAGCCAGACCAAAACAAAGTTCTCCTTCATTATGTCTTAGTACAGTGTTATTGTTTGCACAAAAACACAATATTAGTGACCCAGTTTATGAATGTATTCAGTTAGGCATTGCGAAAGCACGCCATGTAGAGAAACAGCGGGAGCTCAACACACATGGACATGCACACACACAGGGCTGTTGGCCCCTCCTGGCTCTGCTGATCCCGTCGCACCCCTGTATCACCTCTGTTATTACCGCCAATGGAGGTACAGAGGTGGGATCACTTTGTCCTCCCGTTAAGCCTCTGTTATATTTATATTGAAGGATAGACGTCTATGGGGCATAAATACTGTGCTTTGAACTGGCAGTCTGAATAAGGCTATAGACGCGGCTGCACTGGGCCCTTCTCACAAAGGGAGGGGAAAAATTCAGGAACCTCTTGTGAGCAGGGCCCAGAACAGCTGTGAACTTTCCCAAGGGACAAGGGACATTAAGAGGTACATTGTCATTTCTACCTCTGGGACCAGGATCTAAATAAAGCCTGGAAACTTTTTTCAACTCCCTTAAAGATCCCTGATAAGAGGGAAGTGCTTCCTGGAAATTCTCCCTTAATGCATCAGGCATGGCAGATTGGACGCTTTAAATTATAACCTCGGACGTACACCTCTAGCATCATTTCTGAGGTCACCCCTTTTAAAGTAAAGTTTTTATTTGCTCAAGGAGACCAGGGTATGATTTCCATTTGAAACCAATTGGTGGTCCTTTAGAGGCTCCACACCCAAATTTATGAACTTGCATTGCCAGGAAAATCAACCGATGCAAGAAAAAGCCCCAAATGTCTGTTAACCCTCCTTCCAAAACTAGGTTTTTGGATTACTAGTTTGAGCTGCTCAGAGAAAACTTTGTAGTTTCCCTCCAATCTTAATTTCCAACTTGATCTGAATTAAAATAACTACACCTACTCTAATACTATACAATTTCAAAAAAATATCTTTAATATATGAATTTCATTTCTGTATTTTTACTCCATTGCAATTTGATTATCAGTGTCATTGAACAAAGCAGGCTTCCAATAGTTAAGGGACAGTAATGGGAGGCTACTGTTCCATGAAAAGGAGAAAGTAGTGTGGGTGGGGGTAGGGGGCAGAATTCCTCCAAATCAAGGGCACAGGAACATTTTCAACACATGCAGGAAGTTTCCAGAGGCCATCCCCAATGCAGGCACACCACTTAGGCTGTTAATTCCCTTTAATACCTCCACCAACTCCCATTTCCTTTCAACATTTGCTGTGAGTTTGTTTAAGAGGTTGGGTTGGTTCGCTGGATCTGGTTTCACAGGACACTCAGAGCAACACTCCATGAGGGATTTGGGATCCAGTTCATCTCTGGGGTAGATGTCATGCATAGTCCAAGACTGAAACTGAAAATGTTGAAAATGAGAGGTCTATGTGATCCAGACTGTTGTACTGGCACTCCTTTTTGGACAGTTATATTACTGCACGTTTAAACAGCCATGGGAGAACTTGGGCAGTATTTTGTGAAGCCTTCTATTCTATCACTGATACCTTGTGGGTATGTGAGCAACACATAATGCGCTCCACATTGCACCAGGTGACGCACACATTTGATTTCAGTATGACGTTCACTTGGTTGTGTGTCGGTGTCTCTTAGTTTGTCTTAGCTCCACCTTATCCTCCCTGCCCATCCTGCCCATCGCCTTGAGGACACACAATGTTCTCATCTTCACCCACCACACCTATGTTTTACAGCCAAAGTGTATTCATCTTTCAAGAGCCTTACTGCGGCAGAACAGTTTATATTTTCCACTTCAGGCTCGCCCATGTCTTTTTTTTTTAAGCCATCCAGTTCATGAATCTTTTACTTTTTCCAAGTTTTACCCCATTGCAAAAAAGTCGCAGGCAATGAGTACTGTAAGACTCTAGAACTAAATAGGAAGGAAAATGTGTTTAAATTTATAAAACAGATTTAAAAGAAAGTTGTTTTTTTACTGTTCTAATATATAAGTAAGACTGGAAGAATTGGAACTGGAAGAGAATGGCATGGGACATCTAGATCATAGACCTAAAGGAAACCCATTCAAATGGTGTCTGTCCTTGATGTCTTTTATTCTGTTACTTTTACCTGGACTTATAGTCCATTGTAGGGATGTTCCTTATAACCAATTTTACTGTAGATGAAATGCAAATTTAAATTCAGACTATACTTGACTCTTCTGAAGTTAAGAGAATACTCAAAAACCTGAGTACAATTACTTGAACATGGCTAAACATGATCAGAGCATCTGCAGGTAAACAATATACAATTGGTTGGCCAATTTTGGCTAACATTAGCAGTGCTAGCACCACCAGCCTCCGGTCCCCCTTGCAGGTTAATGTCGTCACGCCTGTGTTGGATACGCATTGCTCTGGTCAAGTGGTTATATACTGCTTTAACCTGACACATCCTACTTACAGCTTTATCACCATTATCTAAATCAAAATACAGCCGAACCAATCCACACTATGAGATACCATCAGTCCACTATGCTGGTCTTACATCCAGGTAGTAAAGCAGTATCGCTGTACAGCAGTAGCCATTAATAGAAGCTACAGCCCTAACTAGTGGAAGTGGCTGCTTCGGCACAACATTTCACTGGCATTGATCTGACTGACGGGTGGGCATATTGTAGCTGTTTGTAGAGGATAGATTGGGCTGGTCTGGAGCTCGGGCCGAGAATCTAACCTCTAGCTGTTTGTTCCAAAGCTTAAGGTCCGTTACTAGGTTGACCTAAAGTTAGTTTGAGACAGTATTTTCTATATGGGCTTCAAAAGTCTGCTTCAGAATCCAATGGCCGATGTCATTAAGTTCATGGTAGAAACCTTTTATTAATAAAAATATGTTGGGGAAATAACAAGAGATCAGACAAATATATTCTTGATCCTTTAAAATATCTACGCAATTTAAATATAAGCAAAGTCCTGAATATTAGAAAATGTAGTATCGGACCCACACAGAGAAAAGTATTTCTCAGATCTTGTCTATTTATTGTAGCTGTCAGATCAAGATTGTAACAAAAAAAATCAGCAAAGTGTCGTTGCAGGAAACAGATTGTGACAAACACAATGATGCTTACTGTAAATCTTATCATAACAATTATTTGTGAAACAAAAAGGCATGAATTGAGTCATTGTCTTTTGTATGTGACAAAAAGTTTAGATGAACATAGTGGGGCAAGGCTGCCAAGAACAAAGCTGATGTCATGAGAATGGGAGATTTTGCCCTTTGCCATGTGTCCTTTGGCAAGACACTTAACCCCAAGTTGCTCCAATATGCATTAAACTATGAGATCGGGTCTAATGAGAACAATGTAACAATACGCTGAAGCCCAAGTCTCCCTTCACTTTGATTTGAACCGGTCATCGATCATTTCTTGTTGTGTTTAGAATTAAGGTGGCATTGTCGAGGTCATAATGATCTGGAGTAATACCTGCAAAACTCACTATGTTTGTTAGTATGCTGCTTACTTAAATGACAAACAAACTCAACATTACAGATGTTTTCTGCTGGTACATTTCTTGTGAACATCTGAACTCCAACACCTATGTGCCTAAGTACAGCTTGTTGGAGCCACATGGCTGTTCAGGCTTTGTGGTTGACATTAAAAAAAATATCAAAACTTAAACTTTTCACATCTGCTTCAGGTCAACCTGACGGATGGTGGATGCGGTCTGCAAAGCAGGTGCTGAGTTTAGCATGGCCCATGGACATCTCTGCATGCGGCTCCTTTTAAAGTTAACAGCAGGGTAATAAGATGAGGCAGCTGGTTAAACTCCAGATGAGCCTGACTGTAGCCTCAGGTCCTCCAAAAGTTTTTTTAGCTGTTTTGTTGGCAGTAGATAAAAGACAAATGATCTGGTCTTTGCCTTTTGGGTTTGTCATTTTTAAAACACCGTGCAGGAGGAACGCATTCAAGCTAAATATCTGATTCTTCCACTTCATCTTTTTAGACTTCATAGATAGTTATCTGTAATTATTTGCCTTTTGTATTTTTTTCTTTTTTTTGCATTGCATCTCTGATTCATTTACATTTTTGCTTTGATGCTAAAACACTTTGAAACTGTTGGTAAAGTGCAGCATCCATTAAAACAACAATGATGTCAAAAGTGTTGATTATCAATTGAAAATGCATGCATATATGTATTTCAATTCACTAAACTCTACATTAGCAATCTATTCGCTAGATAATATTTCAGCAAGAAGAAGCATCGAAAAGGTTGAACTATTGTACAGAAATGACATACCACTAAATATTCCTCCTTACAACGCTCCTGATAGAAAACATCTTAATGCATGAAACAGTCGGATGCATCTGATGACTTATTAAGTTACAAATAAAACGTTTTTTTTTTTTTTCATGGGCTTGATAATGCACATGAAGTTATACAAAACCAGAAATACATTTTTTGGACATCATTTCATAGTTTGAGCATGAGCATAGAGTGGGGGAGGCCGGACTTTTCCTGAAACCCATCAGAACCTGTGTGTTGAGTACTTGAAATCGTGGGCAGGCTGAGTTGCCTTTATTTTGCACAATGCAGCAGTGTGAGAGCAAATTCAGTTTTTTCAGCAAGTTGACTGTCACTTTAAGTGGGCTCAGAGGTCATGTTAGTCATTGTTATGATGACTCATTCATGCTGCAGTGCTGAAACAAACGGGAAAAGAACTCTGCGTCAGATACTTCACTACAATAGATATCTATTTTTGATGTCTTCTATGGGCTCAGGTGAAAAAATTCAGGGATGCTCACGCTTATAAAGCATCCAGTCAGTCATGTTGAAAAAATGAAAAGATCTTGACTCAGAGAATTCCAACTTGTTCTTTCTTGAGCCTTCAATCATATCACATGGCTGGTCAGTAGACTGTGATCAGTTTCAGATGGAAATGCAGACCTTTAAGCTGAGTAGCCTTCATCAGACTTGTGGGGGATGTATGTCAACAGATCGCCATGACAACAGAGGTAACTCCATCCATAATTGCTCTAGGAAAGTCTAGAAAGTGGAAATTGAGTTAGGCTTTCTTGATCGCAAGATCCCTTTGATCACTGAGAATGACCTCTTCATCCAAGACAAGCATCGTGTGCACATCTGCTTTATCATTTCTAAATGCTTAAATACAAAGAACAATTTGAACGCTTGTAGTGCAGGATGTTGCACATTTTTTTTTTATGTATAATGTCATCACCAATAAAGTCTGCATTATTTATTCATTCAATGCTGCCTTCATGTGTTCCTCGAAAATATGGTATTTACATTATTAACAAGTGCATGACAACATGAATCGCCCTCCAAAGTAATAATGTTTTGATGATACCCAAATTGCAGAGTTTTGGCATTTACGTGACGTTTCAGGGCAGCAAAAATTGTTGAAAGCTTGAAACAGTGTCAACAATTGACAGCTAAAAAAATATATATTTTATTCTATCTTTGTTCTTATTTACTAGCTCTCATTTATTTGTAGTAGTTGCACATCTTAGTACATGCATCTATGAAGAGCAATCAAGCTACTTTTAACCACAAAGTATGCAACATTGATAACGTTTACCTGATCTTCTGTGTTCATCTTCATTTTGTGTTAAAGCACAAATGAGGCCTGTGCTTCTTGCTTTTGATAATTAAACATCAGCCTGAAAAAACTAATTAACTTCTTACGTCCCTTTTTTGTTGCTTTTTCAAGACCAGAGCCCTTGAATTCATGTACAGTATGTCGTCATTTCGACTACACAACTGGGAAGTACGATGTTACAGAGGAGCATGTGAAGGAAGCATAAGACCTAAAACCAAACCCAGGGATTGCACACACACACAAAATAAAACGTGTTATATAATTATGTGTCTCCCTGGTGTAAATCAGATGGTGTCCCTTAAGGGACAAACCACTTAAGATGAAAGCTGTTTTGGCAGTAAGTAGTGACATACTACTTAAAGGGAACTAGAGGGTACTTGAAAATGTTATGATAAGCTGTCTATGAGGGGAACTAATAGGTTCTTTATCTGTTTTAAATAAATCCGTTAAACAAACTTTGCTGAGCATGTCTTGAGTATATTTGAGTTGCATCATTATTCTTTTTGTCTTTAGGTTCTGAAATCAAACTGATGAAATTCAAAAAGGATTGAGTTTGGGGTTAGATAAGGCTTTTCATGCACAGCACTACTCCTGACCAAACGCTGTAAAAACAAGCTCTGAAGACATATGAACACCTCTTCTGTGTATTTCTAAAAGCCCTTCCCCGTCAGCATGTATATTTTTAAGACTCCACCTTTCTGCTTCACTTAAATATGGAGAATTATTTGCAAACACGTCACTGCCACAGGTTTCCAGATAATCCATGATGCATTTGAAATGAACCAAAACTGAGTCAACCTGAACCTTCTTCTGGTCTGAGGTTTCAGAGCAGTAATAAACTTTGAATTATTTTTGCAGTCAGCCCTCTGTTGCAAAGCCCGGCAGCACTCCCACACTTAAGTCAACATTAATTCAATATCATTTCCTTAATTGCATTCATTTACGTGCAGAGGGCAAACAAGAGAGCAGGGATTTGGTAAACAATCCTTCCTCTGTTGACAGAAATTCTTATCACGGGATGTGCAGCAGATTTAACAAGATATGTGTTGTTTGGGAAGAGGAAAAGACGCTGCAATTCACTGAAGCGGTGGGTTTAATCGTAAACATTACATTCCGACGGTGCTTTTTCAAACAATTCATTCATGACATCTGCTCTGCAGGTTTCAATTTGTTACTTCCACATTGTTTTGGAATATATTTTCATTGTATTACAGGTCACCCTTCAACGTTATTTTTATATTTAAGACATGCAGTTACATGAAGAATTTACACCTCCTGTTCAGCCTCACATGTCAGCTTGGGGTCACAAGGTTGCAAGACAAATATGAGGGGGTGTCACGAGATGATTAACACGATAGGAAAGAAGAAGACAAAACATTTCTGCTAATCAGAATTTACGTTTATTTTTTCTGGCATTCCTCAACATTTCCGTTTTCCCTCGTGAAATACTGCAGACTTTGTTTGTCTTCTTTGACAGCACTGCGAACCTTAAAAATATGAAATCTGCATTTATCCTTCATTTCAACTTTAGATTGTGTGACATGCAACACATTTGATGTGAAGACAAAGAACACAACAATAAAGTTCATCTCTGTAAGTTAAAGCCCCTGTGAGAGGTGATTGTTAACTGGCTATGAAACTGGCTGAAATAAATAGTGATGTCTTTTTATGACCTAAGAAAGCAAATGGGACCATCAGTGATACGACTGATTATTTCTATAATCTATTTTGCATGCAAAACCGATATATCGGCAGATATCTTTGTTATTTCTGTAAAGATAGATATCGATATACTGATTTATTCTGGAAAAGATATAGAGTGTAAGGTAGACAAGATGGTCACTCAACTGGAAAGTAACTGTGCATACGCGTCACCACATGACACTCTGGAGAGTGATAATAATTGTTGTAATCCATATATCACTCTGTGCTGGTGAAAGAGAACCGCTAGTTGAATACAACGAAATCAAATGCTATTTGACTTGTGAATAAATCTAGTAATATCTGCGCATGTCAGTGATGCGCTTTAAATTACAAGGATTGAAATGCTAATTATTTAAGCCTGTTAATAGCAATTTCCTAATGTCTTAGCATAAAGCTAACAAGCTGTATGTCTCGGTCCATCTGTGAGAAATTGTGCCCCCACTGGAGAATATTGCACCGGCCACTCCTGGTTCTACATAATGCTTGATTAGCTGACTGCTGCACACACTCATCGCAGTTCATTATTATGACACAGCAGTGTTTTAATACGACCTGCTCTTACACTGGATCTTTTAAGACCTGCTGCTGCTCTGACCTCTAACGGAACTGCCAATCACTTATACTGGTTCACTGCTTTTAATATTCCAAACTGCAGTGAGTCAGAAATGATCTCTGAAGGTGCTGCCATTCATTTGTACAGGAAACCTTTATTAGTGTCTTGTGGTTAGCTGGGACTGCACTGGATCTGCAAAATCCTCCGAATGCATGGCCCATGTATCAAAGGCTTCATTCTGATTGGTCAATAGCTTGCTTGTGTCAATGGGAGGAGCATATACTGGAATATGTTTTTAGTCATAGTTACTCAGAAAACAGATTGCTAAACATTTATTAGGCATGCTCATGTGAGGATGAATAAAATTGCATGAATTGTGCAACCTTTAGTTTTGGCTTATTTGTGGTCTATTTGCATTATTCTTCTACATTTTTAGACTTGCAGCTATACAAGTAAAAATGAATATAGACGCTATCTTCAGAAAAGAACACACAAAGCAACCTTCTACTTCATGACATTTAATTGTCAATAAACACCAAAAAAATACATTAAAGTTGTACTCCCCCTAAAAACACTTCTCATAACATGTAATGCCTTGAAAAAAAAACTAAGCCAGCAGTGAAAAAAACACACACCACAGAAATGAATCTCTAGAAAGAGTGCTACGTCAATAGTTTTTAATATTTCATCATGGAAAGTTACCAGCAGATCAACCAAAAAAACATTTCCCCGATGAACTACTCAAGTTATTTCCCTGTAATAAAAAGTTTAGAGCTTATGAAAATCAAACATCCGAGTAATAACGAGAACAAACAGACGGACATGTAAGAGTAAAAACAGAGCAAAGACAGGAAAATGTTGACTTATCTCATGACAGACGGTTATGGACTGAGCTACAGAGCCATTAATGCAGTTTTTTTTTTGCCTGCAGCACCTCTTTCTGTACAACACAGTTCTGCATCTTTCCACTCGGTATCCTTAGTGTAAAAACACCCTCAGTCAGCTGTGTGTTGTTGCTGAGCTCACAGCGCTCTCAAATGAGAACAGTTTAACTTTGGGAAGGCTTTAACTCTTGTCAGTGTCACTTTTCCCTTTCAGACCAGTCAAAATCAAGAAGGGTTGGGATTAGGATCTTAACATAGTCAACCACAATGGGGGAAGAGAAAGTGATCCGTCTTTTCCTGGATACAATTTACAGGGGTAAAGATGTTGCTTCTGCCAGAACAGGATTCCTCTCCATTTTTTTTCTCTCTGTGAAATTCATTCAATTAAAGCCAACATTAAGGATACGGAGCAATTTAAAACTGATCTCACGATCACTGCCCAGGGACGTTGAAGTGCCGTGAGCCACCTTCTGTAGCTAGAAACAAAAGGTACGAGTGAGACGCAGTCTGAAATTGAGGTAGTGAGTGCACAAAAAAGACATAAATGTACACAGGCCATAAAGCAGTTAAAAATAGCTTGACCTTCACTGCCTAAAGGTTTTAGAAACTGCTGCATGTACATTAGCATCAGTATGTTAGTATTAATTTGACTGTTTTAGTCACAGAGGCAGAATTTCCAAGTCTTAAGTTAAAAACAAGTTAAAAATACTAATAGTCAATCAGGCAGATTATACTTCTGTAACAGCAGATGTGATGTTGAAACCTTTCCTTGAGTATGGGTAAAAATAGATCTTCCGTCACCCTGTATTGTGACAGTAGCGGTTAATATAACACCAGGTAAACATTTCATTAGTATGAGAGGCTAGCATTCCCTCGTCTCTCATTCTGTATCTTCTGGCTATCTGCGGTGATAGATGGAGCTTAATTAGGATTCATGCTCGTATCCTGTCGCTCGTCGGTATGACTCATATGAATAACTGAGGTTCAGTACAAGCTGGCCTGAGCGCATTGATCTTGCTATTACTGATCAGCCCATAATTCAATAAAGAGCTGTCTCCTCCGATTATGTTGATCTTCCGGCTCTGCGGTGTGCCGAGTGTTTGAATAAAGTCCCTGCAGCGCAGGCAGCCGTTTAGTGCAGAGTCATAAATATCAAACAACTGCATTAACTATTTGTTCCAACTCTATCTGATTAAAAGTGTCTGCAGGACTAAAGAGGCGCCTGCCTGATGCTGTGTGGTTACGTTGACTGATTAAACACAGTCTCTGCTTTATAGATATCATTTTCATGACGTTTATTTTACTAAAACACACATGATCAATTTGAAATGTTGTCTTATTCAGCACATAGTAGCTGATGCTCTCTAGAAATGGGCAAGGAAACCCCCTTTAAGACACTCAGTCTTTTTCATTTGGGAAACGAGAGCAGTAAATTGTATGTTTTGCTTTCCCTAATGTATTTTTTCCCCTCCAATCACCACCCAACAACACAGTGGGCCTGGGTAACATTTGGGTGGAGAGAAATAACTGTCATTATGACAACAAGCAAAGAGGTTTTACACTTGAAGGCAGTCGTCTCTCACAATAGCAGGAAGACTCTTGAGTGCTCGTGGCCTTCTCAGTGGTGTGCAGCCTGGGCAGACGTTTCCTCGTGTGATAGCAGAGCTGCACTCTGCGGTCCGTCTTGTTAGCAGACGTCCTGAGTTGTCGGCTCCACAAACAAGCCACGTCTTCCTCTTTTCTACACAAAACCGAGAGGATTGGTGTAAACTGTCGAACATTCCTGTAAGGCGTGCTGAGTGACATACCATTCATGAGGAAACCTTGCTTTGTCTGCATGAAGCAAGATGGACACATTGTTAAACAACCAAGAAAAGCCATTAAGTTAGGAAATACCTTAGTTGCATTCAAATCCATTGTCAAGCCATTTGCAGCACAATGATCCATGATGCTAATCATACTGCTCATACCTACACTAATGAGAGCCAAGCTGCACAATGCTTGTTGATCCTTATCCGTCTTTTTGTCCTTTTCCAACTTCATGTCTGGAAAGAGATACTGTAAATGAGCGATATCTAAATGACAAATAGATGGAATGTGTGTGATCCCACTCCTTTGTTTTTGTTCAATCAAATGCAGTTTACATATGAAGACAAGCTGTGTGTGGGTAGACCAACTGTGGTGGAGAAGGTTGTGACTCATAATACAGTAGAATTATGAGAAATCAGAAGAAAGGAGCAGTGTGAGGTCATTGCACGGTTTCAGTGCACATTATTGTAATTCAGGCAGCTCCCAAGTTTCATGTGAGCAAACACTCCTGGATTAAAGGTTGAGCAAAAGTTTCTGCAATCTATGTAGCATCTCTGTCAGGTGGTGCTATAGTATGAATAACCTTGTTTTGTGCAAATACATCCATGGATTAAGTCTAAACTTTGACTTTTATGGAAGAAAAGTTGCAAAAGTTAAGTAGCTGGTGGTTTCCAGTCTCGGTCTCTGCCAGCGGAGAACTATGTCACACGGTAATAAAGAGAACAACTTGCCAGCAACATGTAATCTTGCCTTTCTGAGGATTTACTCTTCATTTGTTGCCTGTTGTGACGTAATGTTGATAAAGTGATGGGACACACCACTGAGAGTCTGTATGTTGTGTTTTATTTTGAAATTGACCGGATACTCTACATGCTCCCATGCATGACTTCCTGTCAGGGTCGATCTGCTTTGTTCAGCCTGATGCAAGCTTACAGTGGGCTCTGTTGAAAAAAATACTTTTTTTTTTGGCGCAGAGCTGCGGATTGGCATGTCGCATGGTCAATCAATCAATTTATCAATCAATCATTATTTGTATAGCGCCAATTCATAACAAGTGTTATCTCGAGACGCTTTACAAAAGAGCATTATGGGATAATATGCAGGAAGGATTTCTACTTTGTGTTCCTCGCGTTCCTGCTGTCCACACTTCCTTGCAGCTGAGGTGGAGGTCGGAGCAGGCCGTGCATGAATGAGGACGGTGGTGGTTGTGGGGACGACGCGGTCCGATGTTGGTGGTTGGGACGCCGCAGTCCGATGGTGGTACGCACATGGATCCTGTGGAAACTGCGGAAAAATTCCATTGCAGTCCATCTAGAAATTTTATTCTGGATCAAAGTAGTGGATGGACTAACAAGCCACGCAGAACTACAAACAGTGCTTGCTAACGCTGATGCAATTTTGTAGAGGAAGAGCAGCAAAGAAAGAAAGCATCTTTATTGGTTCAAGAAATGTATCGGGTGTCTTCTTCTTGTGAATTATATTACCTCAAACAGAGGTAAATAGAAGTAGTACCAGTTGAAATAGCTTCTGCAAAAACAAAGCAGATTTGGAATCACTCTGCTCTCTGTCAGAATAGAAACTAGTTCCGAGGCTGTTGGAGTCGGTTGAAGTGTTGATCTCTTCCAGGTTCCAGGGGACGGATTTAGCGAGGAGTTAAATCACTAAACCTCTGGTGTCAGGTCCAAGGGCAGAGGAAGTATGACGGTTACAGCAAACAGTGAGTGTATGTTTGTTGCCTTGGACATAAATACACAACATGCATGGACTGCAAAACTGCAGAAGATGAAATTCTTAATGACTTAATATAGCTTTGCACAGAAGACTTCTGAGCTGGCATGTCTTTTTGCACTAGACGGTTTTGCAACATGCATTACATCATGCACATATAGAGCGATATGCAAACAAACAAACACACACAAGGCTCTCATAACACACACGCAAAAAGCTCTTTCACAGTTTATCCTTCTGTTCTCACTCGCTGCTGCGTTCGTGCTGCTGTTACGGTACACCTGTCATCACACTGCCCACATCAGCTGACACGCAGCTTTCTGGCTGATGTGCTTTAGCTGCTTCCTGGAAACTCTTCAAGCTGGATATAGACCCACAGACATGTCACACTTTCACAGACTGACCACTGAAACTACCAGCTGCTACTTTTCTCAAACAAAAGAGGTACTCAGGGGTGGGTGGTATGAAGCCACTTATCTGGGGATATTTATGATAACCTCCCTCTGTTTTAGAGAAACTTGTACTGTTTAAATCAGAAAACGTTTTTGTGCTGATTGCAACGTCAGCAGAGTGAACACTGCATGCATACTGACTGACACATCCGTATGCATGCAGTTTGGATTTAGGTAAACGGCACTGAAAAAAGAATAGAAAGCATTTCTGCTACTGATATCGAGCTATATTTTCCTTAAGTGCCCTTATGTTTCTGCTTTCTCTCACACTGCGCTATGTATTGGGTTATAGTCATTTGACACCTTAGCCCAAACAGATTTAGATGCATTAGACTCAGCTAACGCACAAGTATCATCTATGTCACAGCCTCCAAAATCCTGTAATAATAAGATCTCTGTTGCCTGTTTTGTCGCAGACTCTCGCTCTCAGTCAGCCAATCCTCAGTTAGGATTACTTCACACCATTGGGGCACCTCTTAGTGACACATTCTCTTCTTTCCACACCGTTTTTTCTCCATCTGCAGTGTCACATTAGCTGACTGTAAACTCCTGCCCACACCAACCCGTAAAACTGTGGAGGTATGGGCTTTTCCCACTCCATGTTAATACCACTAAAACACTATGCCCCATTATGTGAGAGACAGTTCTGACAAGTAAAGAACATTATTTTCTTCATTTAAAAATGAACATCCTGTAAACAAATCGCCCCCCCCCCCCCCCCCCCCCCCCCTTTGGTTGTTCCCCAAGCTATGTGAAGTTACAGTCGGAGTGAGAGAAGCCACATAAAGACTTACACACATCTGCACCTGTCCATGCTGGGATCCCGAGGAGGCCCCCTGCTGAGAAGTTTCAGGATAGATTCTTAAGTTAGGGAGTATTAAGAGAGGAATACTTTGACCAAGAGCAAAGGAAGAGTTCTGGGAAAAGGTCAGTCAAAGTCAGACTCAATTTCCTGGTGTGTGTTGTTGCACAAGTAATCACTTTCCAGTTTTGCTTCTTCTTTAAAAACAGTCAAGCCACTCTAGATGAAACCCTTTTTATAACGTGCAGTGATATGAACGTTGTGTATTTCATGACAGGATATTGACATTACATTATCAGAATTACAGAAACATAAAATCAAAGCACATTTTGAAATGAACAAAGATTAGCTTCTGCCTTTAGCAGCTTGAATCCACCTTAAGATTACACAGAATCTTTGGATCCTGTTGTAGGAGCCAAGTCACCTGTAAAGATCAGGGTCTATAGAATTCAGAAGGAGATTATGATTTATGTTTATTTCAATTCTACAATTCATTTAGCAGACACTTTTATCCAGAGCGACATACATCAGAGAGGAAGTGCAACACAAGCGAGGATCTATAGAAAGGAGGAAACAACGTCGGTAAGAACGTCTAAGTGAAACATCCTGGCTGTGCTTTGGTCAGAATATAACATGAATCAAGCACCAGAGGAGGTTTGTGACCCTGTATCAACCAGCTCTCTCAGAACGCTCCGTTTTGGTGTGTGTCCTCGTCATCATCATCATCATCATCATCATCATCATCATCATCATCATCATCATCATCATCATCATCATCATCATCACTAATATCATTAAGTGCGTTGGTGTTCATGAAAGAGCTGGGTCTTTAGCTTTTTCTTAAAGGTGCAAAGGGACTCTGCAGATCGAATGGAGATGGGACTGGAATTTCAAATTCAGGGAGTGGCTTTGCGGGAACTTCCTTTACTGAACTGGAATAAACCAGACTGACCTTGGAGATACCTGTATGTATAAACACATGAGAAAGGGTTCAAAGCCACATGATTGTTATACAAAATAAAATATTTCTGAATTAGAACACCCTCTATACACTTAAGCTTACATCATGTCTAAGTGTTGAATCATTTCTTAAACTAGTCCCATGTTGTTTCAAAATGAAACTAATACCCCAGTGAATCCCCTCTGTATGTCCAACTGACTATAGGGCCAGTTTTGTTCATATTGTTTTATCTAGATAAAAAAACCTGGATTTTGTAAACCAGTCTGAATCCAACCCTCTGCTTGGATCAAGTAACCCTAGAAGAAGAAGAAGAAGAAGAAGAATTTATACTTTATTGATCCCGCGAGGGGAAATTCGTTTTTACACTCTGTCTAGTAAACATGCTACACAAACATGAACTGAAATACACACACATGCACAAACAGGATCCTGTGGGATCCTGTGGGTAACCCTAATCCTACTCATGAGTTTTGAACAAAACAAATTGGAGATTTTATCCAAGTACAAAACATATCTTGGATTACCCAATCTTATCCGATTTCGTAATGCTTTTCTTTATTTTTTTTCTTTTGAACAACCTGACTTTTAGATTTCAAGATTTCCTGTCTGATAGCTTTAATCCTGATGGATTAAACAACCTGGCCTAAGGGAGCATCTTCGAGAAAAAGATCATCTCGATTAGAAGACAAAAACAATCAGAGTAACAGCTAGTCATGGTTCCCTGACTCACATCTTCCCTAAACTCTGCCTGCACTCTTTAAAAGTCAGATTGTCTGACCTGTTGACACCGAGATTCCCCAGATGTAAACAGTCTTGCTCAGCGTATTTCCACTGAAGTTGGCTCTTCTCCTACTTATACACAACAACAGCTATCTATACAAGACAGGGTAAATGTTTTCATTAAGCCAAAGGCCTCCCTTCGTCCTGTTTCCTCTGCTGTCATGGAGGGGTGCCGGATGGGGTGATTAGATAGCGACAAGCACACACATTGGCGCCTTCTCATCCTGTGGAGCAGCCTGCAGTGTGGTACAGTGAAAGGCTGAGCCTGCATTGTTGTGTTGGCATGAAACAAGACATTTTTACCACTGGACCACTGATCAAGTGGGCACCTTTTTCCCCTTATTGGACAGCTCATGCACAAACTTTGTTACAAGCTCTCTCAGTAATGTCTTGTTGCTGCAGAGTGTCTTTGTCTGATGGGGTAATAACAGTTGCAAAATAGCTCTCTTTTCCCTTGTCTGGAATGAAATAACGATTTCCCAGAGCAGGTCCCAGAAATAATTTCTCCATCCCAACTGCTTGTTTCATTGATGATTTCGGCTAAGAGAGTTCATTTTAGGCCAAACACGTTGACAAAGAGGAAATGTCTACTACTGCTAGGCCTACTTTTGGGAATCAGACTGGAACATAGCAAAGAACATGGTTTGAGCCTGGGAGTAGTTTTCCTACCTCTGATTCAATGATGGAGGATCAGATAAAATAATCTGCAATCATTTTGTTGAAACGAATATGAGTGTCACTTGGCACAGATAAATGGACATGGACTGGTACAGTGCGTTCCTAGTCTTCTGACTACTCAAAGCACTTTTACACTACGCGTTACATGCATTTTGGGGTACAGTGTCTTGCCCAATGACACTTCAACATGTGACTGCAGGAGTTGGGTATGGAACGACTGAAACAACCGACTCTACCACTGAGCCAATAACACCCCAAGACTGATGCATCTTTTTTTAATTGGTAGCTATTTCAAATCAACCAAAGAGCACAATAATAATATATTTGGATCTCCAATCAGAATGTTAAAGTTTGTGCTGAACAACGGGTAATCAGTAACTATGAAAACAAACATGAAAGGTTTGATCACTTCTAATGATGAAATTAAGGTCAGTAGCTTGTTGGACAAGGACAAGGAAGTCTTGGCTGGAGGTCATTTAACGCTAACCGCTGGCATCACTGGAATTATGGAGTAGTTAGAATCTGTTCCCAGAGGCATACAGTATATTATCTATCAGACAATGATAGATAACGATTGCTGATCGGTTCTGAGATTTGTACATTTTTTTATTGTGTCCCACTCAACAAAACTGCAGAAGAAATGTTATGACACTGAATCTGAAATAGTACATCAAGGGATATTTTACGACAATTTCTGGTGCTATAATCCTTGTGAGAAATGTATTTCTTACTCTGAGTCACAAAAAAAATATTCCTCTCCAGTCAGAAAGTATAAATGAGAGAACAATGTAATAGCCCCGTGTTGCACTTTGTGCACTGTACAAATGTATCACTGCTTTTGAGGCTAAGTGCAGGCGACAGCACCCTTAAGCAGCCTCTCCTTGCTTCTTTTTTTGTTTTGTTTTTAACCAGCCAGTGGAGTTCAGACTTACTTTTTCAGGTCACGTAAGAGGGAGACAAGCCACCAGCAGCCGGTGGTTTGTCTGTTTCCTTACAACATTTTCCTCAGTGAGTGAAATTTCTTACAATTTACAACTTTTACCGAGGAGACACGGCGTGTCTTAGATAAGCTGCCTGTTCTTGAAGGCAAGATATGGGTCATAAGAAATTCCACATGTCAGCTCAGGCTGGTTGGAGGCAGTGGAGCGGCAGTAAGCGAGTGGTACAGGGAGTTATAATTGGACTGAATGGGATACAGCGGGGGCTGCTGGTAGTAACGTGTCTTTAGCCATGTGTTGTTTTGCAAAGTACTGATAGAGTTGTGAATGAACTTTTGAACTCATCGGAGAGCAGCTGGCGTAATGAGAGGATGAACAAATTGTTGTTAAGAATATTAGATAGGAGCTGTGCTGTCCCTGTGCGTGTGGATGTCTTTGTTTTAAAGCAGAAAGTGGAAAGAAAAATTAACAACAAACCATTAGGACCCCTTTGTGAATGAAGTCTGTGAAGCTTGGGGAAGGAGCATGTGGTTAGTATCTGTTATGATAAAACTGCTACCAGTGCATCATCTAGCTGTCTTGTTTTTATGTTTATTACGATCCTATAAATAATATCACAATACTAAATATTCTATAAGGACCACACTCATTCTAAATCTTCATCAATTATGTATATTTCAGTGTGGAGTTAGATTCATCACAGGCACAGTACTATTGATGTGAAGCCTTACACTCGGGCAGTAACTGTGAAACACTTAAATGGATTATATTTTCCAAAATTCTAACTTGTGTACAACAAGGGGAAACTCAATGAGGTGTTTTACTCAAAGAGTGAGAATGTTATAATGTGGCTCTTATACATGGTGGGTCAGGTCTTTTTAGTAGTATACAATATTTCCATGAATTTGTTGTAGTGGAGAATCTTTGAGTGTATGTTCATCCCAGAGGTCAAGCTATTTCTGCTTCCAAGGGAACAAGAACCTGTTTTATTAATTTATCTTCTGACTGAATATTTGTCATATGTAATTCAAAATATATTTTTTTATTAATCTTTAGCATTTTACCTTTATTTTGATAGAAACATCTGATAGAGAAGAACACTGGGAGAGAGAGAGGGGAATGAGATGCAGGAAAGGGGCCGCAGGTCGGACTTGGACCTGGGCCGTCTGCTAGGAGGACTATAGCCTCTCTACAGGGGGTACGCTCATGATGTCATGATGCTAAAATAATAAAACCCTGTTATGGTAATACTGAACATTAGTATCCATCCATGGTTTGACAAAACATGTGTGTTGCATGTGTTCAAACCTGTTTAACTTCATATAAACATTAAAGACACATCCAAACTACCACATACACATACCTTCTCATTTGTATACGGTTGTGTTTTAGATTTCTGATTCATATTGGTTTTTGTATTGTTATTTTGTGTTATGTGTATTTTACCGTATCTTTGTTTACATAGTCTTAAAGTAACGATACATTTGGTCTGGTGTGCGCCCACCGAAGGTCTCTGTGTGCAACGGCACTGTCGTAACATACATAACGTACTGTAACTCCACACCCTCTTAGACAACATCTATTTTTCATTGTCTTAAACAGATGCAGGTCCAAAGCCGGAAAACAATCATGTCTACTGACAAGGTACAGTCATATTAACTTTTTTTTTTTCTTTTTACAAATGTGACTGAAAGTCTGTCGTTTGCAAACTGTTTGCATGTGGAGTATTTGTATTCAACTGTTGCCATGGTATCTATGGGCTGTGGCTAAATGGCTACAGTGGAGAGGGTAATTAATTACATGCTAGTGGAGATAGGTTTGTAAGATTTTGGCATAAGATGGATTCATTTATTTAACTGTATGCAAACCTGAGATACATAACGTCTTAATACAACACATGGCTCGACGTAATTATGAAGTGTGCTTAGTTTACAAGACAGGCCGACTTGAAAATCAAAAAATCTAATCAAAATGCGCAGCTGAGTCCGCGTCCGCAAATCGGAGAACAACACCGAGAACATGACAGCTACTTCACTGAATTCGTGGCTTATTTTGAGTCATTTTAGTCAGATACAGCCTTAACACTCCAGGATTTCTCCATAATGAAGGCTGTCAGTGTTGTGTACCCGCGTGCTTGTGCTCTTGCATGAACTGTACTGTGCCGTAGCACACATCTTCCAAGCCTGCCAGGGCCAAAGAAGTGTACCTAGGAGCACTCACACTAATCAAACAAACTGGAATTCAGGGCTGAAGCGTGCTTGGAACACGGTACAGATTGCATAGTGTGTGTGTGCCCTGAAAGTCCTTCTTGTAGTTCACATTGTAATGGATACAAAGATGAACTTAACCCTGATCTTGTCTGTTAAAATACCTGTTGGAGAATGATGAAAGTACGAGCTACTAATATTTACCATTGACATATAGAACTCAGATGAAGTTTAAAGAAGTACTTATAAAACACTGAGCAGTCGTAGTGATCATTTTAACCCTCCTATTAATAAATGACTCAGTAGTGACATTTTTCTGAGTACTTTCTGCAACCTGCTTACTACAAAGAGGATCTGGGGACCTGAAAAACATCCTATGAAATCTTGTTTGTTCCACTTGACACATACTGTGGGGCCTCTTTGCCAATATAACAGATGTTTTTCATTACAACGCCCCGTCACAGCTACCACGGTGTCAATTCAGCTACAAGAAACAGTTACACTGTGTTCCCGACTCTTTGGCAGATTGACCTTGAGAGACTTTTTTTTCTACTTCCAGATTTCCTATGGTGTAGTACCTACAATATGTCGAGTTTGAATGATTTATCGATATATTTTAAAACATGATCTAGAGTAAGACTAAATCTTTTATATCCATAAAGTTTATGTTACATTAAAATACTTGTATGCGTTTCTTCTGTATAGCTGCTAGTATACCCTTTTCTCTTCTCACTGACTGTCCCCCTTCACCCTGCGCCGCCTCTTTCCCTCTCTACTGAAAGTCCACTGATAACCGCCTGCAAAATACACAGCTGTATTTCTTTTGTTATGCAGGAAAGGAACATACTTCGAGGAGCATTATTATTTAATATTATTTTGTATTTCACAAACAGGTAGTTTATATATTTTTGCAAGTTTGGGGGCCATTTTCTTAGTGCCTTTATTGGTAGGCTAGCTGAAGAGAGACAGGAAATGTTTGGAGGGGGGGATGAGCTGCAGCAAAAGGGCCGAGGTTGGATTCGAACCCGCGGCCGCTGCGATAAGGAGTTTAGCCTTCATACATGGGGCGCATGACATAACCGCTAGGCAATCGGTGTCCTGAGGTAGTTTGTTTTAAAGATTTAAATTAGGGCTTTTATTGGCTTTATTTTTTAGAGAGAGGATGGTGGATTGAGAAGAAACCAGGGGGAGGGAGGGAGGGAGAGAGAGAGAGAGGGAGAGAGAGAGAGAAAGAGAGAGAGAGAGCGAGAGAGTTATTTTCATGTAAATGTTGACGTTGTGCAGCTGGCTGTTAATAAAAGTGCTTGTGTGGCATTTGGCCTATGTGGATTTGACTCAGAACCGACTTTGATTTTATTTCGTTACACAAAAAAAAGAAATCAAGATATATATCGTGTAACGCCATTCTGCTTAAAAAAAAAAAAAAAAAAAAGATTTTTGGTCTATATCGCCCAGATCTAGACCGATCCAACCTTACATGAAGTCCAAAGAAGAAGAAAAAAGCCCCAAGGCATGGGGTTGTGCATTAATGTGCAGTACTCTCAGAATCGAGCCAAAAATAAAAATACTAGAGGTGACGAGCTGGTGCTGTGCTAAACTGTATTAGTATTCAGATACACACAAGATAGCAACATTGTCTAATTCAGTCAAAAAATAAAAAAGAGACATTATATGTAAATATATCTACATATATATATATATATGTTTGTTTTTACACATCCAGAGAATAAAACACAACCAGTTACATTCAGACAGCAGTGTGCAGTCAATGTGTCAAGACTACAAAAGTCAATTACAGAACTACATGAACAAAAAAAAATTACAGAAATCATCCATAATGCTTTTTGTCATACGTTTCATACACATCACCAAAGTGTTACTGACACTTCACAAACCCTTTGGAGAGTCACATAAAAATATTTCACACCTAAATACACAACTTAAATGGAGTTAATACACGGGGTCATCGTCTCTGGCTTGTGCTGACTGGACTGTAGCGTCATTACTGTTCATGATGCATCACTGCGCGGTGAGTGGTGTGGCTTACGGAGACGTCATAATGCTGCATTTGACGTCTATCACTTGATGCAATACACAGGTGTGACAATCATATATGAGAAGAATGAATGGAGACACTGTCCTGCAGATGTGATGCAAAAAACAAACAAACACTGTATGCATGCATCTGCAGCCTCAGTTCATTCGACCTCTTGTTTAATGTGAAACATCCCTGTGTCTCTCACTCCAACACTGCCAGCCAAGAATCCTTTTCAAGGGTTAAAATAGAATATGGGTTTCTTGAAAACAGATCAATGTACCTGCTCTGTGAAGAATGACGAGCCTTAACGCCTTAAAGCATTCTTAAATGTTTAACAGACTGAAGATGAAATTGAGAGATTTATAAATAATCTAAAACCGGAAAAGCCACTTATTGTTGGTCAGGTTTGAATCATCATGCAAAGATAAAAAGTTGTTGAAATTTGGTTGAAAAATACCAATTTTAGACTGTATCTAAGAATTTGCATCAACAGGTTCAAAACTGTTTTTTTTATACTGAAATACTGGAACTCCAAACCTCTCAATAATCCCTGAAAGTTTGCAGCTAGTGCTGGTTGGGCAGGGGAGAAATAAACCTTCTGTGATTCACTCTGAAAGGTAGGACATTTAAATGCTTATATTTCATTGTCTTAATCATATCTTATATATAAAATAAATACATGTGGAAGAGACATCAACCTTGTTGTTGTTATCTCTTGAGGAACAAGAAGAAATATGAACTTCCTCTATCGGATCTCTGCTTTGCTTTTAAATAAAGACAGATAGATTATGGGGGGAAAAGGACAATACTCTTCATTGGTGACGCAGTACAGACAACTTAAAGAGATTTTCAAACACAGGCAAACTAGAAAGGTTGCCAGAGTGACAAATAACATGGGCAGACAAACACAGAAGCTTGTTACAGGCCTTCATTGGCAACCCCAACACATTACCCACCCCTGCCTTTTTCCAACACATCAGTAGAATACATGTCTGTATCAGCCACACACAGTGTCACATACGATTTAAAAGTCAGAGTAGAACATACTCATAAATACTGTAAATATAAATCATGCACACACACTCACAAGTTCAACTTGTCCACTTTTCAAAAACTCTAGATTTATAAAAAAATATATTTACATCAGCTGATAGTGACTTATGTTCCCAGCATTGTGGACTGTGTGTTAAAAATGTTCTAAGCTACGAAGAAGAAGTGGAGAGAGGTTTTGTGTTTAGGTGGATGAAATGAAAGCTGACTATAAGTGCAACGATTTCTGACCAAGAGTAGATATCAGCCTGCTTTAGCTATATGCTTCACAAATACTGTTTTTGCATGACGAAATCATCACATGTCCACGTGTTCAGACTTCATGTAAAACTGCTGCACTGGCTTTGTTTTCTCACAGCCTTACACTATAATAAAAAGTGGATGTAGCCACATAGCCGTGATGTCCCTCAATGGTTTTTGGACGGCAGTTTTGGAGCCTCCAGTCTTTCACTTTGGCTCTGTTCATCTTGGTTTGTGGAGGCAGAAGTGACTTTGTTTGGATATCTGGGGGTAGATAGACTTTGTAACAGTAATAAAACATTTGTTGTCTAAGTGGTGACTTTTCAATCACTGTTGTACTGTAGCATATTTGGCTTTATCTTCTATTTTAACCTTAATGGGACAGAAACTTTTAAATTGTAACCATTTCATGTTGGGCTGGCGATTGAGAGCATAAACTCCTTCTGAAAACAAGCCCCATGCTGGCTATTAGAAATAATGCAGGATTAAGGTTCTTCTGCATTGGCTTCACTTGTGAATCCAAGAGGCTACGTCCACGTCTTATGGACAGTCGGGGGCTTATTGTTGCTTAAGTAGTTTCCACCTACATACTAGCTTTGCAGCAATCGTTTTGTTGCACAACTATACTGACACAAACCAAATAGGGCAGGTTTGTTGCAAATCACCCTTTTTTATAATTAAATGACATCATTGTGTTTTACTTTTTGTCAGAAATGTCATTGCAGCACAAAGCAATTCATTCACAGCAGGTGCAAACGCAAGCCATTTTCAAAGTAACCAATATGGCTTTCTAGGTTTTTCAAGTGGTACACCAGCACACACCCCTTTATATGTAAAACAGCGCTGTTGTCTGTCTGAACGCCTGCTAGTTCTTGTAAAGTGGTTTTATGAGAGTACAGGAGAGGAGTAAGGCTAAATACAGGAGTGAATGGGAATGTGATGCATATATGAACTGATCCAAGTCTTTAACTGTTACATTCAAGTGTAATGAGTAGATCTATTGGAGTATTTCACTTCACAATGGCTTCTGTGTGATAATACAAAGGATGCCCATGTCAGTAAGGATAAGGATCACTTTAAAACAGTCAAACATTACCTTGATGATATATCCAAATAACATCATATAAAAAAGAAGGCTGAAAGCTTTGATTCTGTCAACCATCTCTGTTATTGCAACACAAACACTGAAACAAACAGAGTACATAGAAAGTTAACATGACGCTGGCATTGAAGCCTGATTTATTCTTCTGAGTCCAGCCGACGCCGTAGCTATTGGTGCGTTCCATTTGATCTCAAAAGTTGGAAATTCCAAGTTGCCGGTCTGATAAGTCATCAGGACCGCCCCCAATCCAACATGGCTTCCAGTCGACGCCGTAGCTATTGGTGCGTTCCATTTGATCTCAGAAGTTGGAAATTCCAAGTTGCCGGTCTGATAAGTCATCAGGACCTCCCCCAATCCAACATGGCTGCAACATGCATCAATAAGTCACGTTTAAGCTGTAACTATTGTGTTTATTAGCAACGTCTTGTTCTTGTGTAATTAAATCAATCACACCGATAGTACCGTTCAAGTTCTATCTGTGGACATGTTGTCAAGTTATTTTCCCGTGCAAACTATGAACGTAGTGTGTTGTTATAGCCATGTATTGGCTAACACAACAAAGGTACTGCTGGAGGCGTCCATGTTGCTTGTCCGACTTGCAACTGGAATAATGCAAGATTGAGGTTAACTCGGGTGTGACGTCATTTTCAGCTGTGAGATGTGAGTTCCAATGTAAATTGAACGCCACGTTGCCGTAGAAGCCGGCCATACCTTGGTGTGTCTGTGTCACTCAGCCTAAAAACGTTGGTGTTCAGTGCGATTTCTATGGTGGTTTTTATCACCAGTTTCCAGTTAGGCCATGTTCTCTGCTTGTTTGTGAACATGAAACCATGGCTACTGAAACCTTGTTAAGCCACTGACGACAACAAGTAGATTTGACAAATTGGTTCGTCGTCTGCAGCCATTTACACGAGAACACACAATATGCCTGTAGCCAATCACAGGGCTCGTAGTTAAATTTTTCAGGAGGTGCACGTCAGGCTGCGGTGTAGATTCCACACAGAAGTAAAAATGAAGCTTAAGTCCTATCAGTATTAATTAACTACTTTTGGAAAATGTAGCATGTCAACTTTAATAAATACTGTGTGGTATTTATTTACTTATTTATTTGATAAACAATATGTTCAGATAAATTAAGTTTACATGTAAAAGATACAAAATAACTCTGATATAATATAATGCACCAGATAGATGACCAATCTCTGTTCTGATTCATCATGAGAAAAAAAAATGCGACAGGTAGGGATGTCTAAGTTTGGCACTAAATATGTAAAAACAATTTACAGTGTAACCAAAGGCTTTTTGTGCACAGCATGACGCCAAAAAGACAGTCAAGCAGTAAATATTCGTCCATATAAAAAACAATTTCGTCAGGCAGAAATATATTGTGGTTTTCCAAATGCATCTCAGTCCAAGTCAAGCAGCTCAGTTGCAAATTGTAGACGAACACAGCGCAAGAATAGTTGTATCAAGCTCACCGTACAGTTATGTTCCAAATGTGACAGAGAGGTGAGAATGTCCTTCAGGTGGTTGAGAGCATAGGTACAAAATCCTTTTCCTGCATGGCTGCCACTGGCAATTCATCTATAGGTCCGAACATGCTGCAGTCTTTAAGGGACGATGGTTTGGAAAGTTCTTGGTTGGGGTGTGGTCGTCAGGCGAAGGGACTGTCTGACTTTAACATGGGGGTGTCTGTGTCGAAGCAGCCCTTTCCGTTCATGTGTTCTGAGTGGCCGTCGATGCTGTAGCAGCCCTGCACCTCTGTGATGGAGGACGCTGTGTAGGAGGCTGAACGCATGGCGTCTGAGTGGTTTCCTATGCTGCTGCCAAACTGGATGTTATACTGGTTCCAGTGTCTCCTCAGCACTGCTTGCACCTAACCAGAGAAACCACATGTCACATATTGATGGGACTGCTAATGAATCATTATATATGAGTATATCACCTGCATGTGTCTTTCAATCTAATTATTGGCATAAAACAATGAATCCATCAGTCCAGTGTTTAAGTGCAGCATTAATACTCATCTAAAGTGTGTGATTATCTTCTCAGTCTCAGAGTAAAAGCAATAAGTGTATTTGCCAAAGTGTTAAACCTTTACTTAAATTAACTGACCCCACATATGTGATAGTTAACAGGACTGTGTTGAAATGATCCTCAGGTGCCACAGAACAACACATCCTCTGTTTCTGTGCTTAAAGAAAAACAACCATTTCAAGCTACATTGGTCATTTATCACAAATAAGTCTGTCTACATTGGATCTTTTTTTCAATTTGAAGGTCACAAATTATGTAAAATCCACTTCACCATATTTTCCTAACACTAACATGTGTCTCTAGTCTGTCTACAAATCCCCCAGTTATGAGAAAAGTCCATCCTATCGTCTTTTGCCTGCTCCACTTTTCAGAAAATGTGAATGCTCAAACAGGCCGTTTGGACATTTTCCCTTCATGACATCACAAAGGGCAGTAACTCCTCCCCCCAGGTGGGTGACACTCCCACAGTTAGTTGTTTGTTCTGCCCTCTGAGTCTGCCTTGTGACCGTAAACAATAGGGCATGAAGCGAGAAAGCACAAGCCCTTCCAGAGAGGGGCGTGGTTAGACACAGCTCATTTCCATTTACAGCTACAGACACAGAAACAGCCTGTTCTGAGCAGGGCTGAAATAGAGGGGTTTATAGGCATGATCAAATACAGGATCAGAGTGAATTTAGAACAAGCAAATTCACAAACATGTTTTGGGGAGCTCTGAGACTTATTTAAACTTGTTAAAAAGCAGGATAATATGTGACCTTTAATGTTAATGTAAGTTATTTTAGAATAAGGATATTTCTTTTTTACAGTATCATATACCATAATTTACAGCTAAAGCTTTTTGCCTCTTGTTTGACCATATTTTAATCAAAGAACTACAATGTATACATACCATTAATGTTGCCCCGTCCTATTTATGGGCTTAATGTAATTGTTTCTATAATGTTTAATGAGCTGGGGATTATAATCATAGATTTAAAAAAATACTATTGATAGAAGCTCCACTTTGTGTTAAGTGTTTTCAAGGTGAAAATAGATAGTTGAACAGGTCTTTTCTCATTCACATCAGGGACAAACAACCCATTATGTATGCAGATCAATGTCTTCCATATTTTATAGCAATCAGTGCACAGTCGATGGCTGTAAATAACCTTTAGTCCTGAGCAAAGCCCTGGAGGGATGAGTCTGTAATGACATCCCACCTATTAAACCCTCTGCTCAGAGGCTCATGCAGAAAACAGAGGAATGGTTAATCTCTGGTCACAAAGGGAAGTGTGGATGAGAATGTGTGCAGTATATGTGCATACAGATCTCATAGGAGAAAAGAGTATTAGGGTTCAATCTTACCTCTCCATTGAAAAAGCAGAAGATGGTGGCCACCAGCAGACCCTGAAATAAAAAAGAAAGAAAGATGATTTACGCCTAAATATCTTGTCTTAAGCATTAACTTTATGTTTTTTTTGTGGGACTATGAGGCACAAAACTAAAAGGTTTAACTAAATTAATTTAAGCAACCCATTGGGCCTGTTGCTCAAGAAGTTCGCCCTGCGCTGCCCATGCTGGGACAGCACAGGACGATCAGATAACACGTTCGCCAACATCCAACTGATTTCAGCCCCCATTCAGCTCAGATAATTCATGCCTTCCTTCCTGCTGTTCCTTCCAAACAAAACATCTCTGGCTAATTCTCAGCTTCTTCTGAAAGCTGAGAAAATAGCACCGCTTATGCAACAGTTCCTTCCAGAATCATAAATATGTTTGTCATCGCAGCAGAGGGACACAAACATGGAATGAGGTTTCACTACAAAAGAAATACACGTGACAAGGACAAAAGGACTATACACATATAGCACAGAAGCACTGTGGTGCATGTCACACACACCGTTAACTTTGAATACCATTCTAAGAATATACTCTAAGCATGCATTCAAAAGTGTGACACAATGTACAGCTGTTTGTGTATTTAGCAAATGGAAACATTCTAAGAAGCTGGTAAAAAATGACCCAGCAACGACTTAAATCAAAGAGTCGCAAGCAACAGTGACAACCTCACCTGGTAATGCATCAGTATGTGCATGATGTAGTCATAGATTTCCGAGGAGACCCGTCCCTCCGGCTTGTAGGGGAGCAGGACATACTGGATTCCCAGCAGGGGCACCAGGATGAGGGTGGCTCTCACAGCCTTCATGTAGAGACTGGACTCTGCTTGGTGGGTCACCTTCAGCTTGGTGATGAGCACTCGCACAATGTTTAGCAGGAAAAACAAATTGACCTAAGGGGGACAGCAGCAAAATCAACATAAATCAATACATCTGCACGTTAGTCTGGGTGTTAGCTTCTATCAGCTGGTTTCAAATAAAACATCTTAGATCCTTCCAGATATGTGGGGAATATAACTGTAAGAAGGTCCATTTCATAAGTATCTAGTATAAAGGTTAAAAATACTTCTAAACCTGGAATAAAACAGAAAAAGTTGTTTGAGTGCTTTGCATGTACTGTGGGAGACTTAAGGGACCAGTTTTCTCTGAAGCATGTGTGCCTGTGCTGATTAGGTGAATTCCTAGAACAACATTGGCCAGGGGACCAGTGGGCTGACCCTCACAGGGGCAGATGCATTGAATCCACAAGATAAACATGATTATGCCTGCTATGAAACTGCTTCCAGCTCCGCCCCCCCACACAGCCTCCTCTCACAAGAACACAAAAGCAGACCCCCCCCCCCTGTTCTTATTTTTTCTTCATTGCCAGATAAAACCAGTCAAATCACTTAGTTTATTCAGTGGATAAACGTTGAAGTGATTTACTTTGGCATTGTTGATTGGCGTCAGAGAACTGATGGAAACGTCTTACCAGAAGTGCAGCACAGATGGGACCATGGATGATGTAGAGTAGAGATGTTTTGGCGCTTATCCAACAGCTACAGCAAAGAGGAGAGGACAGTTTGAATATGAAATCAAATCAGCAGCATGGATTCTTTACAGGATGACGGACTAGTGCTGACAAGGCTGCCAAATAAGGGGGGAAAAAGAGGAAAGCTTTCTGGGGCCCAGCCGAATGGGGGACCCATGGAGGTAGGCAAAAAAAACATCCTAGACCGTCCTGAATTTAAGGAATAATGACCACCTTAAACCTAAAAACTCATTATTCTTATTAAAGCAACATTGTATTTATTGTTGCTTCAGTCAAATGTAGCCTGTTTGAAAATATAAACATTCTCTGCTTGAAACGGTATGAGCCTTTCTTTGTAATGTCCCAGTGAAATAAACCATTTGACAATGTCAGACTGTGTATAGCCATGGGGGTAGCTGCACAACAGTTGGGATTCTCAGAAAAGAAAGGGGAAGAAAAGGAGAGAATTTTACCCCAAGAATAACTTGTTGAGCAACTCTTTAGCTCCAAAAGCTGATCTGAGCCAATCTGAGGAAGCCAGGAATAGTAGCCAGGAGGCTGGCACTTTTGCTGCTTATCCAGTGTGCAGGTGTTGATGTTATTAAATTATAACTGGGGTGGACCTATTCACTGAGCCTTTCAGGGGCCCAGCCATTTCTTTGTTCAGGCACAATGTTTCATGCAATCATTACCAAATTTACAGAATAAATAACTGACCTCACCTTTGGCCAAATCACCTCCATCTCACATTAAAGTTCATTTTAAGCATAATTTTGAACTTCAATACCAAAATCAAATTGATACCTGTTTTTATACCATGGCAACAAAAACAGAAGTTATAGGCACCAGATATTATGCCCTTTCTTGTTTTTAATTACCCAGAGTCAAGTCCTGAACATTACCGAAACATTGACATGTTTTTGTGCAGTTAAGACGATGCTCTCTCTCTCTCTTATTTCTCTTTGGGTAGCGTTTGCTTAAGAATATGACTGAAGATATGTCGTTTCAGTTTCCGTACTTTTGATTATTAAAATAATGGAGATTGTACCGTTTTAAAACACATAGTATCAAAAAAGTATTAAGGTTTGACACCAGTATTTCATTGTAAGCATCAATTATATACGGTTAATCCTTATTCATATTATTCTTGTGTGGCTTTTAACATATATTATTACAAGCCGTACCACAAATTTCTCATGCAGTTTCATGCTTACTTGTCGTTGTAGTAGTAGCTCCTCGCGATGGCATGAATGGAAGCCGGAATTAGAGGAAAGCCTGCAGAAACAAAAAATACAATTTACAATTGCTGCAGGAAGGCAACAGAGCAACATTACTGCAAGTAATGACGTTGTAAATAAGCTGATGATTTACCCAGATATCCTAAACAGAGGATCAACTTGAAATGGATGCATTGAAAATGTCTTTAATAATGATCAACGATGCACAGGGAAAACGTGCAGAGTTAGTCAAAGAACAGGGTTGGACTTAAACCGTTCACTAAACCATGCTCAGGATTTTAAAGAGTGTTTTTGGGGTCATTATTTAACCAACGTGTTCAACATGAGCCTTGATCAACAACCTTTTTAGTGATGTTTCTGCAGTCTCAGTTTCCAGCTTCTCAAAAATAGTCTCAATCACTTCGAGCCCTCCAAACTTCTACATTCTAAGTCCACTTTTTTCTCTTAGTTTGAATTAAATGGATTTTTGAGCAATAACTGACCGCAACTTAACATGAAAAAAAAAGAAATCACAGAAGAGAGAGTGACTGCCAGAGATGCATCACTTCATAGTGACTTACCCCAGCCTAAGAGATAGTACCACATCAGGTGCTGCTTCTCTGCAAACACAGCCACCACGATGAGGGTGTGCAGGTATATTCCCTCACACAGCATCCAGAAGTAATTACAACCAAACAGGTACAGATGGATGAACTGGGACACTTTACAGCTGGTCTGAGAAAGAAAAACACAGAATGTTTCATTCTTTTTAACTTCTGTTACTTCCCTGGGAGGTGCACGTCTTTGTTAGCTATTGTGAAATGAATACATTAATTTAACTAAATTACATTAAATCCTGATGCCCAAAGTACAGCTAAGCAGCTCTTGCCTGATTATCTTTAAACACTAAAACTAGGATGACAAAAGGAACAAAAAGAAATCTACAACAAATGCATAAACATTCATTTTATGATTAAAAAAAAAAAAATATGAATAAATCCATTCAACTCACTGGGTTCCTCTGCACCAGCTCCGTGTTGTTTGCCACGGCTGTCAACCAAATAATGGTGATCACAGAGTTCAGAACGAAAGAAAAGAAGAGGTTTTTGTGAAGCGTGATCCTTTGGCAACTTAAACTCCTGCAAGAAGAGGAGAAGGACATCATTAACCTCTCCAGAGGATAAGAACTGTCTACAAGGAAGGTTAAGATGACGTTTGGCGACTCACTTGAAATGGAAGAATATTCCCAGTGAGACTAAGAGAGATGTTAGAGACAGTCCATGTCCTATGAGAGCCAAGTAGAAAAGATTCATCGCAGTCTGGAAGAAAATAAGAAGACATATTAGGTCATCAGGACATCCTGTTGACTACTCATGTTATAAGACTAATATACCAATGGAGTGAAACAGAACTCTTATAATACTCAAACAGTTTCTAAGGATAACAATTCAATAATTTAAGATGTGTATTTTAAGTTTGTGTAATTCTTTACAGAAAATGTGTGACACAAGACAAACGGCTGGGTTTGTTATATTTGGATTGATTTGAAGTGAGAGGGTCGGATTACAGAATAGATAAATCTCAACAGGGTGCTGCAAGACCCCAACACAAAACTGACAAGCTTGTTGCTAAACGAATAAATACTTAGATTTAAAATATGTATTGGGATGTAGGTTTATTGCATATTGCAAGTGATTGCTTTTCTCCTGCTGAAAGATTTGGTTGGAGTTCACACTACATTCATAGTAATGGCAGCCATCAGCATGCAAGCCAACTTCACTGTGATAGCTCACAGTTTAGAATTGTTTCCCTGAAGAATTGAAGGTGAACATGCTGGTATTAATGACTGCACATCTGCATTCAGTTGTTTTTGACTCTAAACTTTCACACGAGAGTAAGAGTTATATAAGAGTTATACGAGACGGCTTCAAGCGCCTACTTGAGCCATCGAAACCTCTATAGCCTCTATTCTCCCAGCACTGGAGAGCCCTTAGCATTGTGAATACACTTACATTTTCTAAACATCCGTGAAAGGTTAGTGCTAAAAATAGCCTTCATTTATATTCTGCATGCATTGGATGCAAAGTTACCAAGTCACCTACCACTCTGCCTTCATTAGTGTGTTCATTGCAGCGAGTGTAGTTGGTCCAAGTCCGGTTGCTCTCTGGATGCAGAAACCAGTGACCGTTGTCAGAGCAAATCTTTGTCACCATCTCTGCACAGCGAAACAATACACAGAGGTTAGGATTTAGCAGGTTCCAATTAAACCGTCAGCTTTAAAGTACGTCAGTGATTTCACAGAAACATTTTTAGGATGTATTATTTCCAGAAAATCAGGTGGAAACACTAGGGGGTACGTATGTGACACAAACATTTAAAAGTGAAAATGAAGATGCTGTATGACACACACACACAACCTGAAAGTGAAAGTAGAGATTAATTTGTAGTTCCCCCCCAAAGCCCAATAAAGTCCTAATCCTGTTCTGAAACTCCATGAAAGAAACAAACACATTAATAAACATGGAACCTCGGCAAGCAGTCATAAGAGGGACTGAAACTACTTCTGTATCTGCTCATCATGTTAATGGATGTGCTGTTCTACGGTTTTCACTCAGAGTCCTCCAGAAATAATGAACGTTTTTTGTTTGAATGAATGTTTTTTTTAAAGACATCCATACAGTACATAAACATCACTACTACGAGACAACAAATACATGTATTTAAAATTAACAGGAGCTTAGCAGCTGTCTGTTGATGATGATGGTTGTGCATGAGGATTAGTTAACTTTTCCTGTGAATATCTACTTCTACTACTACTACTACTCCTCCAATTGGTCGTACAACTGTAAGCTTTTAATTTGGATTATGGGAATTGCAGGACTCACAGTTTCTGTAGCTTTGCCCAAAGAAGATGTCAGAATAACCCTCCCTTACCTGCTTCAAGTTTAACAATGCTGGATAATACTTAGGTAGATGTTTGGGGACTAACTTCAGATCCAACCAAACCAAGCTTGGTGCAAGTGACTCTTTAGAGCTTCTGTAAGTCACAGGTCTTACCTGAAGGATCAAAATCCTGAAAGTAGTCCGGGCAGTGCTGCTCTGACGTAAAACCCGACCTGGTGTCATCCCAACACAGCCAGCCATCCCAAGTGCGATTACACATAGCCTCTGAAAGCACAGAAAAGGTGGAGACGTGCTCAGATGAATTGAATGTGGTTATCTTGTATGGACAAGCTTAGATGACCCCTGAATACAAAAAACCAAGCCCAGCATGGCAGTTAACAAGTCACCTTCTCTGCTGTTGGTATTGTCTTTCATAATCTTCTGATAGCACTCAAACTGAGCTGTCACTATCCTGTTCCTGGTGAGTCCCATGTCATGATACACGTTGGTGGGATGCTGCTGTTGGGTTTCATTTGCGTCCATGCTTGCCTTCACAAAGATCTGCAAAGAAGAAGGAGGAAAAAAAACAGGTGAAGAAATCTTTTGAGTTAACTTTTTGAATTCACCAAATGTAGCAGAGATGCAGCTATTTCCGATTACAAGTTGAAAAACAGAGACCATTTTTTGAGTGAGTTTATACTCAATCAGTAAGACGGTCATTAAAGGATTCTTAGAAAGCCTGGAACTGGATTAAAACATTATTGCAATTAATCTTCATGGAAAGTATGACATCTATGCAGAAGTGCTGCCAAACAGATATGTCCAATTTACTACACTGCACACGGCACCCTGAAGCAGCTTCTTGAAGCTCCAAAGAATCTCCAACATAAACTGTAATGCACTTCATGATTAATGAGTCAAATTAAGTCAATGCTGAACAACAAACTCAAAAACTTATGGAAAACTATTCTCCAAAATTAGGATTCGAAAGAAGAAGGTTTCTTCTGCCAAATACAGACAAACCAACCTTTGTCAGATTACACAGCAGTACAAGCACCACCATCCAGCTCCGTCCGATGCTCTCCATCTTCCTTTTGGCCATATCCAAGCAGCTTGATCATCCACCAACAGCAGATCTGGAAGAGATGATTAACAATTAGCCCCGCCATTAAACTGCAATAAAATCCCCTCATAAAGGCCACTTCACAGCCCTCCATATCTCCCCTCTGCTGATAAATGTTTCCCTTGTCTCTTTAATCTTCTGAAATGTTGCTGCTGTAACATTTGCCATGACAGTGAATGAAGCCGTAAGCAGGCGGTATGAATCCGAAACCTGGGGCCATCAGTGCACGTCATTTATTCGCAGCATCTTATACTGATTATTAGATCATTCTAAGGGGGGGGGGGGGGGGAGATCAAAAACTCTAAATCTTGTCACAGCGCTAAAGTAAACTAAGGTGACCTTTAGTCTGCAGGATTTTCTGGTTCCATCTCAGCCTTGACATTTAGAAAGAAGGCCACGTGTGATTTCCTGCAGTGGACAGCACAATGAATGGCAGGTGGACTACCGCGGAGTCTGGTCACTATGGCAACAACTGAAATGCCGTGTGACTGATTAGTACAGGCTTTAGTGTCAAGAAAATGTGAAAACAAATTCCTTTTTTAGCTGTGGTTGAGGGAGTAAACTGTGACATTCATTTGAGCTGTCTCTCCGCATGGAAATGTTAGGCCAGCACAAAATATACAACTGAAGGAATCCTTCAAAGATGTCACACTTAAGCTCCATTCTCTCAGTCTATAACAAACTGCACCGTTTCCCCTCCTTCCCTAGCATCCTAACAAAAACCCCCACATATCTAAGTAAACTTCTGTTTCCTGGATCAAACACCTGAGACGTATAATCTCTCAGCACCACCGTCTGTTGATTCAGTCAAATCTACTTAGCTCTCTATCATGTGACCGCATTTTGAATCGCTCAGTGGATCCATTGCACATTTGTCATTTAAAAAGGTGAAGCTGGTGTCTCATCAGAGCAGAATTCCAGAGAGTTTTTCGCGGCAAGGCTTCAGGCCGCTGGGATTTCATGTCACTGCTGCTGCTGCTGCTGCTGCTGCTGCATAGTCAATGAGTCGAAATGGAAATGGAAACACATCCTCCAGGTTGTACCGATCTGCTCTGCAAAATTGTGGGTGAGCTAATGTGTGGTTAGCTTAGGCCTGCCTGCTACAGCTAGCGATCAACTTTTTAAAGAGTTTAAGGTCTGAAACTGTTCTGGTTCTTTTTGCCCGGATTATGGAGCCTCTGTTTTTTCTGCCAGCTAAGTAAGCCTGTTTTCTTCTTGGCTGTTGTTTGTAGACAATAGAAGTGCCTTTCTACTTGCCTCAAGCAATCTGTAGCCTGCTTTCTTATTGTTGTTTTTGCCATAAATGTATCACAGCTTGAGCTGAGAGTTCCATACGGTCAAGATAACAAGATACCCTATAGCAGGCTAATAAAAGAAAGGCTCTTTAGGCAGCGTTGCTTTAACTGTGAACCTGTATAGCGAGCATTCTTTCTCTTTCTTAGCAGCAGAGGAACATAAAGTAACCGAAAACGATAAGAAAAAAGAAGGACCCAAGGATGACATAAATGTAGGGACACAGTGTTCAGGAGAGGATTACACCTCATTCAGAAGTGACTGTTTATAAGGTGTCTCATATCTCAAAGGAACCGGGTCATCCGTGTATTTGCATCATCCAAAGTCTAATTAAATTTAGTGGAATGGAACGGCTTAACGTCCACTGCAAAGGGAAAATGTTAAAAGGCACTTACGAGGCAAGCATTCAAAAGGAGCGGGGACTAAAGCATATAATATTTGAAGCTTGTACACGTAGAAGTATATGGAAGTAGATGTGATTTTAGGTGCAGCATTAAATGTTATCTAATAATTCGTACCCAGTTAGACTCAGCTTTCTGACAAAATGGAAAGGTCATCTTCGACCCTGCAATTGGTGGCCACTGTGGATTGCAATTTTCAAACAGTTCTTAAGCACTTAATAGATTATCTGCTTGTAAAAGACGAATGGAAACTCTGTTATGTTGTGAGGAGTGTAGCCCCCAATGTATGTGCAAGTATAGAAGCACTGGTGTAAGCATTTATGCACATCCTTCGTGCTTTTTGCACCCTTTATGTATTTATTTCTGTTTTTAGAATCTAGTTATTCAACAAACGGGGAAGAAAACGGGGATATTGTGAGAAAAAAGTCACAAAAATGGCTTCATTTGCTGTAGACATCATGCACTGTGTGCTCACTTTAGCTGCACAGCTATTTGTCTGTCAAATGTTTTCAATCATCCTCTAAATGAAGAACTGAGGAAAAAAAGAGAAACCGAGGGGTGTATCTATGCAAGTTGTTGTTGGTGTTGCAGAGTGAACGGGATGCAATCAAAAATGACATCATGAAATTGTTTTTTATTAGTTCTGTCAGGGAGGTCTATGTGCTTTTGAATCTAAAGTATGAAGATCGGGGGGGGGGATTTTGAATATCCCAAGAAAAAAAATCTGCCTTTTTTTTAAAGTAGATTATGTAAATATGGTTAATATACTCCTAGAGGCACACACTGCAAAAGACTGACTGGATCAGAATGGATAAGATTTGACCTATAAGATGGTGCCCTGAATACATGGGACCTGCATTTTTTTTTTTTTAAAAGGCCAATAATGTGGGCTACCGTCAGGGATGGGTTATACGATCAGAATTCTCTATTGTGTTTTATTTTGAAATTGACTGGATGCGCTCCCTTGTCTGACTTCTTGTTTCAGTCGATCTACTCTGTTCAGCTTGACACATGCCTGCAATGGGCTACTTAGAAACTAGAATCGGCTCTTATTTGAAACAGAGCGGAGCGGAGTGGCGCTGCTGGCACGCTTCAGGGACCGACCGCTGCGCGTGCTAGATAGGGAGCAATTTGCTGATGGAATGCAACATTCAGGGACTATATTATGAAAATTGCAGGTCAGATAAAAAAAAATATGAAGTTGTTAAAGACTTTGTTGTGATAATACACAGCCCTTGCTCTCTTCGACACATGTTGTTTCCCTGGAATGAATGTCCAACACGGGTAAAACGTGCAGAACAGAAGACATTTTTTGTAATTGCCCATCAACTTGATATTAATTGTTTTGTGGAGGCCTACTTCCAAAGCTACTAATTGTGCCAAGCTGCAGCTTCATAAGCTTTGCCGAAGCCCTGAATACCCATTGTTTAGGTGCCAAAACAAATCACTTACAAAACTGTAGTTCAGTCAAAACACTGACACAGTGGACGCGGGGGGGTGGGCATCAGTCTGTTCATCGCTGAGAGATTTGACCCGGCAGATTCCTAACATGTGTCATCCAGTGTGCTCACAGTTAAAACTGCAACACACTGGGGAGGGGGGAGGAGGGGGAGGCGGTGGGGGCATGCTGAAAGTGGGGTTGTAAAACATTATGGTGATGTACAAATTAGAAACAGCTGGAGAAAGATCAGCTGCTCTGTCACATATGCTGCATGCAAAACACACCAAAATGCGCGCGCACACACACACACACACACACACACACACACACACACACACACACACACACACACACACACACACACACACACACACACACACACACACACACACACACACACACACACACACACACACACACACACACACACACACACACACACACACACACACACACACACACAGTGCTCTGTTGCCAAGTCCCCCAGCTGTTTCTTGGCAAAGGCTGTTTGTCATACATCAGCAGTCCGCTATACACAGAGTATATCTTGTCTTCTAGAAGAAGGACCTAGTTACAGATTTCCGTCCCGATAGCTGCTTGAATCCTGCTCAAATTGAGTCGTGTCGTCTCACTTTGTTTCTTGCCTTTACATGAGGAACATTGGAGTTACATTTAACTCATCTTAAACCGAGTGGTGAAGAAAACACCCTGACCCATCTGTTATGGTGGGGATTTCCAGCATGACCTTGTGATCACATCCTCTATAAATACCTTTGTTTATGATGGAACTGTCACTCTTACTGTCAGTGTAAAGCACAAATACACATGCGGATACACAGCTTGGACATAATTGTTGTTGGTATCAAACAAGAGCAGAACAGTGTCTTTGAATTATAAAAACTACTAAAACTACTAAAGAGCGATAAAGAATGGGAGAAAGTTAGTCAGAGATACTCTCATAGTCTTCTTTTCTCTTGAAATCATGTTTGGAATAGTTGTATTAGTTGACTCTCTGCCTTACATTAGAGAAGTGGTTTCAATTATCTGTGTCCTAAAGCAACCTGTTCTCAGTGTTGTGTCTATGCTACACATTCACAATAAGTGCTGGCAACATTAAGTCCCAGAAAAGCAAGCCGTTGGATGTCCTAGTCCAACCTTTAACATATTTTTGTAAAGTTTTAAAACAACGGAATAATATTTATTTTACCTCAGAGCTGCATTAAAATACTTTTTGGCTACTCAGAGGTGGAAAAACTCCAAAACTAGCTGACCGACATACAGACAGGATGTATCATGTTGCTATAAAATGTAGTAACTTACTGTATGTTTGCTTCACTCCTCATTTTGATACGCATGTTTCTCTGCCACCTGTTTGTTACTCCCTTCTAGCCCCCCTTACTTTTGTATTACTTGTGTCTTCTTAATTCTTTAGCACTTTGAGATGTGTTTTAAAGAAACATGCGCTACAAATGAAATGTCATTTTTTTTTTACCAGTTTTGCTAACAGCAGACTTCAGCAGCACTGTTGTCCTGTTGGAGCTCTGCTCCTGGATACCATGAGGTTCTTGATTCTGTCGCTGAACCTCAGCTCTGATTTGGTCTTTATGAACTTTGAAGACACATTTCTGTCATGTTGACATTTTGCATGTTCAGTGTTTACATGCAATGGGTTTAAAAAAAGGTTAACAGGAGATATTTTTCATAGATATTCAGAACGACTCAAAAAAACATTATTACTTTATGAATTAGCTTATTGAAAGGTTCTTGTCTTTAAGATAAAAGTTGCAGGAAATGGAGTACATTTAAAGCTATTTTCAGTGACTTTGGAGACATTGTATAGATTGATGGTTTTTCCTTTATAGAATATGCAGTCATGCTGCATTTACTGCCACCTTTAAATGCACATACATGACTTCTCTTATCTGTGATACGTTCCTGTTTTGAAGTTTAAAAAGTAGAAATGTTGCTGTTAAAAAATCTTGCAAAAACAGAACACTATTTGTTGCATGTATTGTACACAGCTACATATCCTAAGCTTTACTGCTTCTTCTGACCTGCTGCAGATGACTGTAAAAGTCTTTTGGAAGAGGACATAATATTTACTATATGATGTTTTCATTTTGACATGCCATGGAGCTGCAGATGTAAGGTAACTCTGGTAGAATGCATCATACGGCAACATTTATGTTTAATACAGTACATGGTCTCTTTACAAATACAATTAAATAAATAAAACATTTCTATGACTTTCAATTATTGGAAGAAATACATTTTAATATCTCATCAAACCTAACTTAGTTTAAGCTTTAAGCAGCCATAATAAATACAAACACAAGTTAAACAAATGTAACCTTTTTCTTCATCAGCTGGAGTCCATATGTTAAAAAAAAAAAAAAAAAGAGCAGATTAAAAGACGATGGTCCACAAACCAAAGACTCTGGAAACAAAAGCCCATGATGGTAAAAAAAAAAAAAAAAAAAAAAAAAAATCCTTTGCTACTTTCAACTCAGAGCTAATCCAGCAACCTCAACAAAGGCGTAACACTTGATGATTGGTCTGTTTGGGTCAACTTCACCCAACCACAATACAGCGTGAACTGTGGGTGGTCCACTATTATGTGTAGTGCCTCAGAGTGTTTCACATAAGTGGTTAGTCATGTCGACTTTGCTCAAGAGCTGACATCATCGATTACGTCGGTCAGCGTGCAAGAAAAGATACCTGGGAAAAAAAACCCACAACAGCCTGTCTGTAACAGCTGCTGTGTTCTCGCCCTGCAGAGCCAGAGCTCAGCCTGTACTAATCGCTGCCCCAGAGAGATGTTGTGCTGCGTCTGAGCTGTAAACATCCTTCAGCCCTCACAGGATGTTTGGCGCCCCATTCTCCAAGTTCTGCTCAGTGGCATTCGGATGTCCATTAGGCTGGTGAAGGCCTAAACAACATAACGTAACATTACTGCCCACATTCTATAACAGGACGGGAGCCTAACTAAAGAGGGGAGGAGCCAGGGGAAGCGATAAGGCCCCCATCGAGATACAGACTTACATATTTCATCTAGCCAGTAAAATGATTTTAGTTCTCAAACACGATTGCATTATTTCCTTCTATATTCGAACACTTTTCTGTTAAGATAGAATTCAACATTTCTTGTATCTTATTGTATCTTTAAAACATGCTGTATCAAAAGTATCGAACAGTATCAACATTTTTGACAACCTTGATTTCTCATATTCATGATCTCGTAATTCTGGCCATGCATTCTAACAGTTGAATTTTAAAATCTTATTTTTCATTGTGAAAATACTTTTGCGAAATATTCCTCTTCCCTTAAAAGCTAAGATATTCTCAGCTGATCTTAAATTCCTCTGATCCATCAAGCAGCTCTTGGCGAGGAGGCAAAACATAAACACTACACTTTTGCGCCGCAGTGTTTACTTGATTCTCTTATAAGTCTTTGAAAGCCAGACCATCAACTACTGGTCACTGGAGTATCTTGAGCTCGTTGTATGAACAAGAGAATAAAAAAAACTTGGTTCTGAGAATAAGTAGTGCAGTTGTGCTTTGTGGTGCAGATGACCTGCAGTCTTATATCATTCAGATAAAGAGTGGGAGTCAGGAAACCGTTGGTTCAGGGTCAGGTCTCATGTACAGTTTGATTCATATAAGCAGATGAAAATAGCACCTCACATTTTCCAGGGCAGGCAGAACCTCAAGGAAAAATATCCTGATACATTCTAAAACACACGGCATGTACAGTAAATTTCCGGCTCTCAATCTAAACAATAACAAAAGGTGACATCAATGCTGGCGGGGAATCATGGGAGTGATTCTCTCTGCTACCCCCTACGAGGAACATCATGCATTTGGAAAAGAGCGCAAGTGATGTCAACAGTGCCTTTCTTAAAGGTTGAACGATTTTCAACTTGAGCACTCGGATCGGTCGCACAAAAGAGACGAGAGTGGTCAGAAAAGAATCCTTCTTCTCCAGGCAGCCAGCTTTCTGCTGAGAACGTTCTCTTTTCATTGAAAAAGACGCTGGCGCTCAGAAAAAAAAAAAAAACGCTAGGTGGACACGGAGCCTGAGATGCAGGACAGACCTGCCAATAAAAGTCTGAGGTAATCTTACAACAATGTCACTTTTACAAAGTTTGTCAACCAGAGACTCACAAGCTGATATTTCTTCCCAAGACTCTTGTTTGTGCTGCTTATGTGTTCACATTCAAAGACTTCTATGAGTCTAGATCAGTCAAACTCCAGCTTTGATTGTGCCTTTATAAATAGTACGAGGTCACAGTGAGCGGTTCAGTAGCAGGGAAAGTGTCCAGGATCAGGCCTCCAACAGGTGAATGAATGAAGGGGAATAAAAGCTTCAGAGAGCAGGGCTTTGACCTGGCTTGGTGATGTAAGATACAGAAACATGTGACAAAACAAGTTTGAGAAAAAAAAAAAAAACAATCTATAGAAGAAAATATCTGAACTGGACAAAATGTGCTGATGTAAGAATGTACACCACCCTTTTGGCAGTATTATAATCTACTCCAACTGAGGGGGTTTCAACACTCTGTATGTGTATGCTGCGTCTAATTATGTTGATTTCTATGTGTCAAAATAATAATCGACAACCTATACAAATAGTCAGACTGTCCTTTCACTTCTAAAGCCACAGGCTATCAAAGTCTGTATCATAAGGTTTGCTCTGACGCCAACAGGCCTCGTTTCGCTTGACATGCAGCACATGTTCTGAGTCCTTCTCTTATCAGGGAAGGTAACGGGACCTTATCCACACGGTTTACTGGGAAACAGCAATGACGAGAGCAGGTGTTAGTGCAGCATCACCTCAAACTAATGAGGAAACAACATCCTGCACCTGACACAACTGTCTGCACATAGACAAGTGTTAAAGATAGAAGACGTCATATAAAAGATACAAAAGTTCTCTCCAGTTATGATGGGTTTTTTTTGACAAAAATATAAATTCTGGGAGATTTATAAGTGAGGAAGTCTGCACATGAGAGGGAGGAGGGAGGAAAGAACGAGTTCTGTTTCCCGCCTGCTTGGTCTCCCACTGTTTTCTGTCATTCTGTGAGAACAAGAGAGCCCAAGATTGAACTAATAAGATAGAAGAGAATCTATGGAACAGGAAATTCTTAGAAACAAACCCATCGCTGTCTGCAAAGAGAGATGTTGGCCATGTGAACCCTAAGCAACACAAGGAGAACATTTTCTTTAAGAATAGCGTGGAAACATGGCCCCTCTGAAGCTTCCTTCCTCAATCAACAAGACCAACAAGACCAAATATAGCATGTGCATATTCGCCGTGGGGTCAGCTGTACATTTAAAATACAAATCTTTTCCCATGTGACTGAAAAATCAGCTGAATTAGTGTCGTACATGTCAGGCCCAGATGTTACCAAAAGGCCCAGGACATGAGAGCAGACCTCATGCTGGCCTCCAAGTTGCCAAGGGCACATCCAGATGTCAGGGAAAACAATAACAATCCCACACAGATGTGAGGGAGGAGTCCTCTTTGTTGCATGAAAAAGACCTCCTCAACTCTGAATCCCTCCCCTCGTCTCCCCTCTCCCCTACCACCACTCTGACCCACGCACGCAATATTCTGTGCATTAACGCGGCTGTGCTTCGGTGCGGAAATCAACCCAGATGCCTGACAATTCATGTCGCTGCATTCACGCCCCTCACTGCCGTCATGCCAACGTTCTAAGGGCAAGCACATGGATCTGCTTACAACAATGGTGCTCGGATGAGTCAAAGGCTGCAGGATTGTAAATGAAAGGAGAAAGAAGAGAGCTCATTCTGGTGGTAAACATGGAAGATGTGAGATATTAGACACAGCCTTTTCGCGGTGGTCAGTCAAGGCCTTGAGGCCGTACGCTTAAAGGACGGATGATGCAGCCTGATGTCTGCAGGACTTATGAATATTGAAAGATTCTGTCACACTCGGTTTTCTTCCCATTCCAGAGCAGAACATAGTGTGCCCTTTTCAGTAATAAAGTACATGGTAAATGTGTGGAGGGTGGGGTTGGTGGATGGACGATAACATGCGTCAATGAAGTTCTTGTCCATTTATACCCTAATTAATAATGACAACTTTATTTTTTTTAAAGATTTTGTAACATTAACCATCTCATGATTCGTAGAGATTTTATTCACATTGAATGCAGGAATGGAATGACATCTTGGTTTCACTGAATCATCAAATATCGATGCACCGTCTGAAGAAAGGTTGGACTGTGGTCAGCACATTCTTCCTTTGTGGCTTGAACCTTCATAATGCTGTGACAGTGACTCAGAATACCTGCCCTTACATTGGTGAGGCTGCTTTGTGCACAGAGTGGAACAAGCCCAAAACACAAAACTGATACGGTATCATATACGTCTTTCTGTTTATGTAACCTTATATATGGTTAATCTTAAAGACATCTCTTGTATTTCCCTGATTCATAGCAAAAATCTAACCCCTTCAGTTGATGTTGTCTCATTCTGTAAAAGCTGTGACATTTAAAAACTTGAGCTTAATTTGTTAGTAATAAAGTTTTATGAGGAAAAAAGGTGTTTTTGGAAAGCTTCAAACCAGCTGGAGAGCTGTTACAGGGGAACTGTGTGCTCTTTACGCCTGACGTTAGAGATGATGCTACAGGGAGGAAACGTTCCCATCAGTTAATAAATCTGCAGCGTTGGATTCTTATATTTCCCTGGACATGTGACAACTTTGGCGATGACACTCAAAGTCTGCATGCACATGCGGTTTTTCTGCTACCACACGTCACCTGACTTCCCGCCCCTCCAAAATAAATGCACAAAATACTTTTACGTGCACTTACTTCAACAGAGCATGACCTTCTTTTGCATGTTTCACTGTCCTGTTCAGCCAATCGAGAAATATGTTTTCAGTATGACAGTAATATGCAGACAGGAATGCATGCCTGCCCATAACTGCTTGCACCTCCCGGTTTAGTTTTTGAACAATGTGGAAGTATGTGAAGTTTATACTTCATGGGGTGTTCTGGCACTACTGCCACCCGACGTACCTGACGCTCAGCCACCAACATCGGACTGTGTCGTCCCCACAACCACCACCGTCCTCATTCATGCTCCGACCTCCACCTCGGCAACAAGGAAGTGTGGACAACAGGAACGCGAGGAATACAAAGGAGAAATCCTTCCTGCATATTATCCCATTATGCTCTTTTGTAAAGCATCCCGAGATAACACAACAAGCAAAATAAAGGTGGACGTAAGTGATGCACATGTATGCTTTAAACAATGTTTAACCCTGTTACACCAACTACAGAAGCAAGAATATTAGAAATGAAGTTGTCCAAAATACTAAATAGGATGAGGAAAAATAAACGACCCTCTCAAGTATCCTTAAAAAAGGCCCAAACACAGGTGAGTCATCCTTTGCTGAATGTCAGGCATCCTTCAGCTTTACACTTGGCCCCCCTGTTCAATGAGAGATCTGAAAACATCATGGATCAGCTAACAATGTCCCAATAATGCCAGGTATTCAGTGCCTGATCTCAATAGTAGGTGAGTCATAAAAAAACCTGAATCTTTGTCATGCTCTAAGGGGAGAGAGTGTGGAAAGCTGCCAAACAAAGCATCAAGGAGGAACAGTGGACAGCAGTCACAGCTCACTGATATGGAATCCAAAATGCTAAAAGAAAAAGTAGCCCCCTGTAAAGCCCGAGTATGGGCTCATTTCCTCACTTTTATCCCTACACCATCCAAACGCTTTCATCTTCTTCCAGCTTTCAACTTACCTCCAACTACAAACATGTCCTGAGGAAACAGTTTGACACTTATCCACATTCTTGCAGATATTTACACGAGAGGATTGTTATTACTCCTGCAGTTAAAATGCTGCTGGAGCCAACGGCTTGTCATCTTAGCTTAGCATAAGGACCGAAAACAAGGCAAAAGAGCTAGCCTTGCACTGTATGAAAACAAGTACACCTTCTGAAGTATAGCACATTATTCAAAGTTTGAATTGTTTCACTACATCGTACATTTGGGAGAAATGATACTCTTCTACCTGTACGTGGCATCTGTAAGAACGTCACCTTTTTCTGGTTTCTCAAGAGACGTTTTGAAGCCCAACAATGGCAAATTGAAAAGCTATCTCAGCTTAACTTTTGATCGATCTAGACACAGGCAAAGAGGTGGAGCTATGGCGGTGCCTTAAGCCTCCTGGAAAACAGCTACAACACATCCACCTGCCAGTCAACTCAGCCACTCCCCCAAATTATGCAAATTTATAAACACACTTGGCTGAATAAAAAATAATTTAGACTTTTTTAAATTTAAAGAAACAAGCTATTGACACCGTAGTTTTTTGTAGCCAGGCTGTAAGCGTGTCTATTTGTCAAAATTAACCAAAGACCCCTTATTGACAAGCTTCATATTTAATCATTGGAGAAATAAATAGGGTTGTCATCATTAATGGGTTGACCAGATAAGTTCCTTATTTTATTTCAAAGTAAAAGCAGGTTTGTATCAAAACAGGAAGTAATGTACCATTTTCTTAGAACAGTACAAAACATCAAAATAAAAGCCTATCAAAAACAGTTTTAAAGTGCAAAATAATGGAATTTCAAACATGAGATAAAAAAATGTGATTATTGGTGATCAACTATTGAAATTCAGAAATGTTATAGCTTTAATAAAAGTAAACAAACTGTGTCCTCTTGGAACTCGTCACAGGTCTCATGTTTGTTGCAGCCTCCCTAATTCTCGGATAGTTTTTTTTTTTTTTTAAATGACTGGTTTCAGGCCAAAGAGTAAAAAAAATATCTTTCAATTCAATTACAGAAAAAGCAGAGTGGAGGAAATTCTGAACTTGGTGTTTTTTTCTTTTTCTTTTCTCTAACACCCATTTAGCAACTAAAGATCCAGAGGTTTATTTTATGATCCTTTGGAGGGGGCCTGACATAAAGTACTGAAAAATTAGTTCCACTAGGACTGGCTACAGTAAAACAGCAGTTTCATTAATCATTCACAGAGTTTCTGCTACAGTTTAACTTTTGATACAGAAGTACAATTTGCTGACAATACTTTTGTTCTTTCACTTTATTAAGGTTTTAAATGTAATTCTCTGTTATATATACTATATGTGCATTTATATCTTGTATTTGTACTTGAGTAAAGAATATGCGTACTTCTCTTTCTGTTGTGTCCATGAGGCTCCAAATGTTCCCTGTCAGCTTCTCTATTGCAGACTTATCAGCATGTTGTTTCTAACTGTTAAATCCAATCAAATGAAAAGAACAAAAACAACAATTATAGTCCAGCACACAACCCTCCATGAAGCCAAAGGTGAATGTTTATACACTTTTACCTGCTTATCAGCTTTAGAAGCTCGGGTTGGCAGATACGGCTGCTCTACTTTTTGATCGTTTTGAGTTTGAATGTTTCCCCATGTTTCCAGTCTTAATGCTTAAGATAACTGTCTCCACACTGCATGTTCAAATGTAATGTAAAGATGCATTATCCTTCATCTTTAACTGTTTCTGTTGAGTGTGCTGCTCTATGACAAAGGGCAAAGGTGCAGAAAGTGTTCCCTGTTAATCTTAGATTGCATTAGATTCAATAGCATGCATCATCATTATTTTAGCAGGACACAAACATCGCGAACAGCATGGCCCTCTCTGGTTACGCTATAAGCAGGTTAAGAGTGCTAAAGGTCTTACGGTAGGACAAGGATCCTATTCCAGAGGCCTCTAGTCTACGCAAAGGAAAAAATAGCACAAATACTTTGATAAATATACACAGGTTAAAAATAAAGCGGGCTCCTTCCTGCGTTGCACCTGCATAGCTGTGAGTGATTCTCCTTGTAAATGTTTTGATGGAGCTATAGACCTTTTCTGGGCAGTGATTAAAATAGTGTAACCTTCTGAGTATGTGCTTGCTGCTTCACTTTGGGCGTACTGTACAGTTTGGTGGGAAAGTGTGGCTAATTCCACCAATTCTTTCCATTACAAGGATCCACATTTTCACAGGTCACTCAACTTTCTTTGTTAAGGGCATGAGGGGCACTGACAGGCTGCCGGCCTCACACAAGCTCCCTCAGCAGGGTATCTGTTCCAGTCTGTTATAGTCTCATGGCTCTATTTGTTTCACAGATTAGTGGTCTGTTTAAGGTGAAACTTGCCCTGAGAGTTAAAAACAGGTGCTATTCTTATATTATATCAGCTATCTCCCCTTGGCTTTGGAAACATTTATAAGCTAAATTATCCTCATGGATCTCTCAGCCAGCATGTCAGAAAACAGCTCCTTATCCATCCAAAAATGTCCGATGTCCCACACTGCACTCACCGGCTACATTTGCAAAATACATTTTGAAACCCCCAAGGTATGTGGGAATACTTTCTTTCACTGTAACTATAACGATTCCTTTTAGGGATGCATTGATCCGTCGGTTCAATATCGGTATCTGCCGAAATCGGCCTTTTGACAGACATCCGCACATCCGCAAATAAAGTGGCAGGAACCAATGTCAGTGTAGCCGATGTTTATTTGTTGTGCCAAATCAATTTATTGCTGGCATCCAGTACATCTAACTCCTGCTTCAGAGAAGAGTTATTTGGTAGAGGAATTCACCTGCCGAATGAACTCTGACTTGTTTTTATTGTCAAACATGAGTGAAAATGGTGGCATTGTTGGAGTCGTAGTCCTAAAGAAGTCATGAAACAAACATTGGTATCAGAATAGGCGATCAGCTAAATTGTTATTTCAAACATCGGTATTGTTACGTCCCTGATTTTCACAATTGGTGCATCTCTCACTAAATGTATTATCCATTAATCATGTCGAGCAATCGATAATTCTTTTGGTCTTTAAAACACCCAAAAATTGTGAAAAATGTTCACCACAATTTGCAAGACCTTAGTGTGTCATATTCAAATCACTTCGTTTGTCCGAACCAACAATCTAAAATCTCTTCATCTGCTGTCATACATGACGAGCAAAAGTGGCAAATCCACGCATTCAATGAGCTGTAGTTGGCAAATATTGGACATATCTGCTTGAAAAATGGCTAAATTATTTAAATTATTATGTTCTACATGGTTCCCAACTAATTGTCTTGGAATTAATTGATCAGTGCAGCTTCCATACAGACACCAATCTGAACCTTAAACTTCAATTTAAGAGCATTTAGAGAGTCCTCTAACGAGCTGTAATCATGAATATAAACACTATACTCTAAAGGATAAGGATTTTCTTTTTGGTTGTATGCTTAGTGTGACCACAGAGTACACACAGGGTCTTCCGGGACTGACATGAGAGGTTCCCCACTGGAATTGCCATGACTAAAATAACCCCTGGAACGTGGTCAAGTTCACAGCCGCTTTAAGACGGCCCCCCGAGGAAGCGAGGGAATATCCTCCATGTGCTCGCTGAGGGCCCTAGACTTGACCTCCAAGGGAGCTATTCACGTCATGACTAACAGGCTCGAGTTGCTCGGTTGGGTTTGTCTAACGAAAACATTTAAGCTGCAAACATAAGTGAGCTACTGCGAAAATGTGATAAAGTGCACGCAGATCGGTGACTTTCAGAAGTTTGTCTGTAGTAGAAATAAAAAAATGCAATATCATTTTTTCTTTACAAATGTGACTTTCATCTTTCATTCTTCTACCTCAGATCGTCTTACATTGCATGAGTGCAATGACAACATATTTAAAGGCATTATAACAAAGATATAAAGTGCTATTATGCCAAAAAATAAACCTGCAAGAGTTTTCTGACTTAAATACAATAATAAGAGGGACCCTCATAGCAGTAAAAATGGAGTATACATCCAAGTCACGCAATGATTTGTGTTAATGACCGGCATGGAGAGGACAATAACACAATGTGGTTTTTAAAGGGTACAAAGTAATTTGGCACATTAATTAACCTTGGAAACCAATTAACTGCAATCATATGGAGAGGATTTTGGCACGGCTCACGGCAGCTCCAGTTTGACAATAATAATAGTCCCATTTTCACAGTAGAGTAACTTAGCTAATTGGAGATCCGACAGAAATGTTTGCAGCAGACATTTGCTCATCGCAGCAGAAAATGCAGCTGGGAAGAGCAGCCTGCAAATGAGCTATTCAACAGCAGTTTTACATTTGAATGGATATAATTGTTTTATTCAGATTCAAACAACATGTGAAAATAACGAGAAGGCTATCCAGCACTGCATGTTCACCTTTGGAAGACAAAGACACCCAGAGCTTCCCAGGGACCATTTCCTAATTCCGTGTGCCAGAGGCCCCCTCCCACACAGTAAATCAGGAAGCCTGTGTCACTGACGGTTTGTTTAGCTCACACAAACATGGAACACCCTTAGAAACCATACAGCCCTCTTTCCACTGTCCTCTATCCTCCGGAAAGCACTGCAGCTCACACTGCCACACACACACACACACACACACACACACACACACACACACCCACCACACAGCGCTCCTCAGATGCTGCTTCTCAAGAGGCTTACCCATGACAGCTTTGTCAGCCACCCTGTGTGCTGAGATTAAAGTGGAGAAAAATGACCCTCCATAATGTATGAGCGGAAAAAAAATCACCTCAAAGGGTTTCACAACCCCGAAACTGAACCCAGAACCTCGAGGGGAGCCTCTGAGGCTGGTGCGTCTGTACATCATTGTGCTTTTGTGTAATATGATAAGTTCAGCCTAAGGGAAGCAAATGGGGAAGATAAATACATAATGTATATTTAGGTAGATGATTTCATCAGAGCGGAAACACAATGAGGGTTCAACTCGAATGAGTTAGAAGATAACTTCAAACTATGCAGTATGAATGAGTCTGCCAGGGGATACATGTTTTATATGTGCTTAGAGGGGAAGCATTTAGTCGATAACATGAGAATCTGAGCAAGTAAGCTAAAAGATAATGTATGTTAGCCATACAGCCATTTATTATGGACAAAATGATGACATTTTCTCATGCATAAAATATATGTTTTTTTTTAAATCAGCTTTTGCTAAAGAAACCTCAATAATCCCAAAAATATTTTAAGAGCAGAATTTTGAGTTGTTTTCATATTTTTTTATCTGTGATTGAATGAGAGGTCCAACATTATTGTTCTTGTCCATTGTGATGTCATTTCTTATTGTGAGATGCTTCACATTCCTGGCTTTTATTGTGGATACACAGATGCGTCGGTTTCACATATTAGCAGATATCAGCCATGTTGACAGACATCGACCCGTCTGCAAAAAAAAGTAGAATGAACAGTTGTCAGTAGCCGTGTGTCTTTGTTGTGTCCTATCAATTTTAAGCTGGCGAGCTTTTGTTCCTAAATGCTGACTTGGAAAATAGGGCTTTTTTTAATTGGGCATTGGAAGTCACCTATAGGACTGAACTCTGTAACATGTACAGAGGCTGTAGTCCTCCAAGCGGGCAGCTTTGTTAGAATCCGGCCTGTGGCTCCTTTTCTGCATGTCATTCCCCACTCTCTCTCTCTCTCTCTCTCTCTCTCTCCCTGAATTCCAACTTTATCCACTGTCCTATTTCTACAAAAAGGCATAAAAAGCCTCAAATAAATCTTTAAAAAATATGAGGACATATCTCGGCAGTTTGGGAGTCTTACACATAATAAACCATTAAAAAAATATATATTATTATTTTAAAGATTGGTATCGGTATCAGCCCTAATTCTCACAACCGCATGTCTGTTTGTATCTCACATTATGTAACATAATGCAGCGACGTCATCGAGAAACGTACAACATGGCCACAGGGAGAAGCTTTACCGTTCTGTTTGCAACCGTCCGTGCATTGTTAATAAAAATGTGTCCAATATGATGGTGCAACAGATGGAAGTCTCAGGTTACAGCTGCATAAAAGACTAAAGGCTAAAACTTCAAGCTTGTTGCTGATTGATTTAAACCGGATCCTCATGGGTCAGTCTCAAAGGGTTAAAGATGATAGGAGAGTGTGGAATTGGCAATGGCACCCATTAATAAACATGGGTGAGAGCTTTTACCACAGGACAAGGAGTGTAGCAGATAAATCAATAAGACGCAGGCTACAAAAGCCCAGCATGCCTCTGTGATTTATGAGGGGTTGACTTTCATCAGAATCTTCATAACTCTTGTGGCTTTGAATCAGGTGCCCTTTGCGCTCGGCAGTTTGTTGCCAGTGGTGTTTGTGGGAAGGCAAATCCCTCACAGTCGCAATAAATACAAATGCAATCACTGCTCAATTTCCACCACGGTGTCGCCACAGCTTTTTTTAATATCACATAAACTGCTAAGTGGAAAGTAAAAAGACAATCCCCCCCCTTAGCTGCACAGAACTGCTCCTGAATTTAGCCCCAATGCAGCTCAGAGAGACAGTGTGACAGTATCATCTTCAGTGTGAATGAGATTCCTCTGGCACAACTGTCGAAATGCCATCGCTTTATAGGAGCAGACCCACCATACCATGGAGATGGCAGAGCTCTGGGAGCTGTGCTGCCAAGACCTTTGTCTATCCCGCATTTAAAAGCTGTTTTCAGGACTCGGGCTGTAAACACAGCGTGATAGTTTTGGGGCTGAATCTGACGGGTTGCGTCATGACTTTCTCACTGCACAATCGGCTCATGTGCTCAGAAAAGGTCCTGAGCCACTGGAAGATGTCAGAGAGAGGGAGAGGGAAAAGCCTCACAGACTCATCTGACAGCGCTGCCAACTGGCAGCTTCAGCTTGTTTGCGGTCCAAAGTGTCCTGTCGGATGACATGCATGGACAGTAAAGTGAAAACAGTTTAACTGGGCTGACTGTTTGATTTTGATGAATAATTGTGTCACTTTGCAACTTACAAATCACAAGCACGTGGTTAAACATTTATTAAATTATTATTATTCACTGACAGCATTGTGTGTCAGTGAAGAGGCATGACCTTTGAACGTCACTTCAAAGGTAAAGCTGCAGATTGGTTTCATTGATTCCTGCAATGATCAACGGATTATAGTTAAAGAAGCTTTATTCTTCCGGACCGTCTTCTAAAAGTTGTTTCTTATTTTGTGAATTACCCGATAATTACCGCTCTTCAGACCTCTAAAAACAAATTCAATGTAACTACAGACCTCTCAGTTCCATTTGCAGCAAGTGATGGAGGTTGCAGGGCGAAGCTGCATCACTCCAACTCAATTAACACAATCTCCTTTTCTGCTACAGGCTCTTAATTGATCACAATGATGATAAAACTGTTGAAGCTTTAGCGCCGTCATTCCTTCTGCAGAAAACGCTAACGTGCCAAAGCTAATGTAAGCAATGCAAACATGTTAAGAAATGTGCAGTCAGCGGAGGCGACTCCAATTTGGCTGCAGGACACGTTTGCTGAATCCTGTTCAGATCTATGCAAAGAATAAATAAATAGCTTTAGTATCACTTACAAAAGATGGATAAGCTTTAGGTTGTGAAGATTACAGGCTCGTACAGTAATTGATGATACTTCAGATCATTCAGATTACAGGGTACAAAGGGTTAAAGGCTTGGAAAGAAAAAAATCTCTTTAAATAAGTGACTGCCAATGGTAGAAACCGTTTTGGTTACTCATGAGGTGTCATCATTTGTGAAACTTGTTTATTTCTTAGTTTGAATCATGAGGTGATGTCATGTCCTTTGGTATCCAATGGTTTAATTCTAACGATGATGACAGTCTTGGGAACATTAGTGTTGCCAGGCAACAGTTCATTAAATCTGATCAAACCACACCCACGCACACTCTGATAAAGCAGTGCAGCGGATAAGTTACAATGTGTGGTTTTATATTATTAAAACTCTTGATTGCTGTTTATTAAGCCGATAAGATGTTTTACTAGAAGAAACATTTGACACCCAGTGTGTAGGCTGTAAGGGTCAAATACAGTTAGTCCTTTTTTCAATACTTAACAATGAACACGATCTCTTGTTAATGGTTTATTTTTGTGCCATCATTAATCATAGTCAGGAAATATATATATATATATATAAATAACATATTTAAGTATGGTAAATGTTTTTTTGGCACTTTTCTAGTCTTCTAACTACTCAAAGCACTTTTACACCGCAGGTCACAACTACACATTCACACCCTGAAGGGCTGCTGTGTAAAGTGACCATCAGAAATTATCAATCACATTCATACACAGTCATACGCAGCAGACACAGCAGCTGGAGCAACTTTGGGTGTCTTGCCCAAGGACACACCGGACATGTGGCTAACCGTTAGGAGACGAACGACTGGACCAACTGAGGCACAGTAGCCCACAAAAAAAACTGTATAATTTCTTCTTTGGTTTTGAACTATTTGGAAGAAAGTCTAGCTGCAACACGCACTGCAACACACATGAGACATTAACTAGATTTTTATTTCTAGATGATATCTATCCGATTCTTTCAGACTGAACAGTTTCCCAACTTATTCATCTGAAAGGTGAACAATTAACATGTAGTTCATCAAATCTTCCCAGAAACGATGTCATGATTGTAAAACTCCAAAAAAAGAAATCAACAGCTTGCAGCACAACCTTATTTGTGGTGTTGACAGAGAAAGAAAAAAAAAAAGTCCACAAACTTGGCTGTGAATCCTCCTCCTGCTCACTGCATCTTTCAGCAGCACTGTATGCTGTACACTCTGCCAACAGTGACCGCCGCTTTCACATCCTCCACCTACACACCATCCTCATCATCACCACCGTTATCATTTTTGCCGCCCAGCCCACAAACTTCCAGCATGTCCAAATATGCCGCTTATGTAACCCTGCAGATGATTTAGCAGAGAGTGAGCACCGCTTCATCAAAGCCTCAGAGCTGAATGGAGCTGAATCACTGCTGCTGTCCTGCTCAGTCAGCCTGAAAAGCCCCACACTCCAATCTAATCATGATTATTTTCTATACAGGATGGATTGCAGTTCTGTGCAAGGTTGTATTTTGAGCAATATTCGGCTGAGTCAGCCATGCACGGGAGCTGAAGTTCAAATATCTACAATACTATTTTATCTGTGTTTTAAAGAGGCAAATGCTGTGTATTTGAATCATTAAATAGATTGTTTACACATTTCCATAGGGCATGCGTGCACTGGTAGCAGCTGAGTAAGCTCTGAGTAGACCCATGGATGTATTCAAACACATCTTGAATAAAAGCTCCGTAAAACAGATGAAGATGAGTCCAGATATCTCTGACAAATATGGATATAGTCTATGATCATGCACCTACGCTCTTATGGCATGATGATGTCTAAAACCCACAAAACACTGCTGCTTCCCTGTGTTTTCATAGAAAATCCACATTTCTCACATGCAGCTCTTGGCAGAAGGACGTTGCAGATTATCTGGACTCAGTTATGGATGCTCACACCGGTTATTCCTTTTAATGGCTTCAGGACATCACAGCCTATTCTGTTAATGCACATGCCACGACTCTGACCTCGTTAAACATACAATCATGGACAAAATGCATTGTCAACTGAGTGCGTTAATTCTGGTCGACGCTGCTGGAGCTCAAAGTGGACCGAACTAACACAGCGCTTTGGCACACATTCATTCACTCGGTCTTACCAGAGAATAAAATCCACCAGCAGCGCGGAGCTTTGAGCGGGAGTAAAGTCTCAAGGCAATCCCCAAAGTGTGTTGAGTCTTCGGCTTCGGCACAGGGCAGCGAACACGGCGGGTCTCCGGCGCTGAATGAGCGCAGCTGAAGCGGCTGTCAGGTTGACGTTGGAAGGCAACCCACTACTTCCTGTTACATCACAGCGCGAGCTCCAGCTGAGGACCTACGCGCTGTGGTCACATACACACACTGCAGTCTGCAGGAGAGGTGGCCGATGAACTCCCACACCCTCAGAAACTTTAGTGGAAGAAGCCTACAGTAAATGTGTAGATTAGTGATGGGAATTAGGGCTCTTTTTATTGACCCGGATCATTTGGCTCAGCTCAGTAAAACGAGACAACTCTTTCGACTCCCAAACGAATCTTTATTTGGTATAATTTGGGCTTAAAATTAGCTAACTTTTAGAGGCGTTTTGACCTCTGATAGTATTTTACTGACATTTATATTGTATTACTGTACACAGTATATATCCCAGAATAAAACCATTTAATGTTAGGCCTACATGATGTTTGGTAAAAAATGTTTTTGTTATTGTTACCACCGAGCACTGGCTGTTCCTTGGGCCGAGTGATGTGGAGAAAAGATCAGCCCTTTACTCTACCGTGGATTGAACAAAGAGGGAAATCAAATGAAATGGCTCTCAAACAGGAGCCGGCTCCCATCGTCCACATACAAGAGTCAGCACATAGAGTCTGCTCGTTCTAAACCAACACATCATAAGCAGCAATAACAATACCACTGGCACAGCAATTTCTGAGCCTATAATGTCCGGCACCCATTTAACCCCAAATTTTCCCCATACATTAAAAATCATGTGATTAGTAACCCTTGGGAAAAAAGTTTTAATGAAAAAGTGTGTGAAAAAATAAAGTTTTCTATCTATCTATCTGTCTGTCATATCTTTTCATGAGTTCATCCTCTGTCTAGTAAAGTCTCTATCCCCCAGATTCATTACCTCTCACACTATTTACCTCGTAATCCCCATTGTTTACAGTTTGAAGACTTATACAGTTATTCTCATTCATTATGTTCCCTACACGTACACTATAAATTGAATTTGGAGACTTGGTGATCTTTGTAATCACATTTCTGTGTGTGAACAAAGATCTTTTCTTTGCTCAGACTTTCTCACTTCTTTTTTTTTTACTTACTTTGCAAAACTGTTAAATCAGACCGATGGGAGTTAGAGATTATGATTGTTGAGCTTTATTATATAACTCTTACAGTTTAATACATCACAGCCGTGGTTATAAAACAGAAAATACTTCAAAGCAAAATCCTTTGCAGAGCACACAACCTTTTCCATGGCACAACACTGCCCCCTTGTGTTCCTCCTCCACACCGACAACACCAGCAGGACTGCTAAAGTGATTTATAGAGCTGCATACAATGGATTAAAAAGAGTAAGAAGTGAGTGTTCATGTTTAATCTGATAGAAATAAAGTAGTCAGTGCCTTGTAAACATTGATTTATAGTCGTGAGGACAGGGGTCACCCTGATGAATGTGTTTACTGTGAAACACTCTGTATACTGTTTCATTGGGAGAGAGATTGTCCAGCTGTTCAATCTGCTAATGCTGCAGCTTACATTGATTAATAAGATTGGAGCTATACCAGAAAATCATCAGTTACTGTATATACACAACAAATATGAAGGTGAAGCATTCATTTAATTTTTAGAGAAAAAGGTGCTGCAATTTTGGTGTTTTTCACTTAACAACAAAAGTTTGATTATGACATCATAGCCTTGAAACGTTAGCATACAAAGACATTGTTTATACAAAAGCATCATTATGGAGGTTATAGACATCAGCCTAACAATTTTGTTTGTTGTCAATGAGAAATTAATACATGGCACATTGCCGATAATGATATATTCATTCAGCCACTGAAACGCTAATTCACCCTTACAGCAAATCATCTTTTTTTTTCCACAATAGCATGACAAACGTCAGATTTTAGGGAAGCTACAAATAAAGTATGGACATAAATACAAGGTGGCTCCACAGCAGAGCAGGATCTAATGCAGCGTGTTCAGACTGAGCGTTGAATGATGTCCAGGTTTTTCTTCCTTATCCTGATCATCTTCTTCCCATGAGCTGCAACAGAAATCAAAAGGTACAAGTTGATTTCAAAGACTTTCTGTTAAAGCAAAAGTTACAAAAGAAACCTACAATGAAAATGATGCCTAGCCTTTTTCTGTGGACAAAATCTTCAAACATTTTATCTGTACAGTTTAGCGAAGCTAAGCAATGAATTGCACATTTGTTGACAGTGTGTATTTCAAATATGACATTGTGAGATACTCTTACCCTTTCTGCGTCGAGCACACTTGATACTGCATTCCTTCCGACTTGTGAAGTTGTTCTCGTTTCCGCCGCAGCCGCTGTAGCGAAACACGTGGCACCTCCTGCTCTGTGGGCTGTATGCAAACCTCTTCTGCGCATCCTCACAGTTTCCGCTCTCTACGGGCCGGGAGCATGGATCTGTGGGTCTCATGTCTGTAAAACACAGGGAGATTAGAGGTCAAAGTTTGACTGCATTGTTATCATCGGTGTGTCTTTAATTATTCCCCCTTTCAATTATAAAGTCCCATTGTTTGGATACTCAGCTGTGGTGGTGTAAGAAAGCTTGTTACTGTAACTATCATGAGTGTACTGAAGACTGTAGGACTTTGATTTCCATCATTACAAACTATGACTTTAAAAGGTCTTGTACTATGCCAACCAACCAACCAACTTACTAATTAACCAACTTACTAATTAACTCAACCACTAACTTATTTACAAACTTACTGGTCCTAACTTATTAACTAACAAAAAGCTTTTATTAGAATTTAAGCATTTTGTGTATCTCTATAAATTCAGTGAAAAAAATCGTCAGCTGTCTAAAACATGAACATAGTCTCATTCACGTCACCCATTGGTTACTTCTGTCTATTTTGGCCCATGCCCTCCTCACATTCTCTGCACCACCACGATTATGCAAAGTATGTATTACCTACTGCCTACAAAGCAAATGGGTTGTCAATACAAACTTCACCCAGTGACATTATAGGTGTTTATCCATTTTTGGCCACAAGATGTCACTCTTTGATTTTAAAATGTCAACACAAACTTAGTAGAATGACATCATACGTATATGTCCATGACATTTTTATTGTGGTAATTTTTCACGATTCTGTGACTTTGAAACTGCACCTTTTATTGTCAGTAGGGAAAAACAGATCCAACCTGATATTTATTATCAGTGAATCATTTCCAGATATCATCCTCGGTAACTGTTTAATGTTAGATCTGGATTATTTATTCTTACACTGAGGCGGATTACTTCTGTGCCAGCATTGTTCCCGTGGGTTGTTTTGTCACATTCTCAAGATCTTATCAGGGAAATTTAAAAAATGATCGATACGGAGGCAGCACTGTTGATGCTAACTCGAGTGCAATCGTTCCTTCTCTGTATTTTTTGACAAGAGTGAAATTGAATTCTCAAAATGATAACTTCTTGAATGAGTTGAGGAAAGCAGTTGAGGCTCTCCCTCTGCTCTCCTGCCGCTGCACAAAGGAACCTTGGAACAGAACTAATGTGATATATGATCCATCGCTCCCAATACACCCAAAACTACTAAGTGGGGCTTTGTGACGAATGGGCTGTGGGAGGGCGACACTGTGGCACTCTGTTCCTGCTCTTTGTCTCACAAAACAGAAGCAATTTCCCGAACTGTTCAATGCATCACTGCATTTGACATTTTATTTTTGTTTTATCACGCTCAAGTTATTGGCAACTCACACTGTTTCAGTAACTGAACTCAATTTGCTTACTTCAGAGTTTAGGCATAATTCAGCCTCCAGCTTGGTCTGGTTGTTCCTCTGAGGACAGGATGATTGATTTAATCATGCCTGGTGCTCTGTTCTTTCTTCACTGAACAAACACTGCATGCTTTTCTTCTGGCTTTCTGCCTATTTGTTTGCAATTTATTAATAGGGGCAAAAAAAAAAGGGATGTTCTGTTTCATCTTGAGAGAAACACATTAATTTTCTTCACTGAACAAGGTTACTGAACTACAAAATCATTGAATCAGGACAACAGGATCAAAGATGGCTATACCTCTGTGTCATTCAGTTAGAAAAAACACCAGTGAATTACTGACCAGTACATTTTAGGTTCCTCTTGCCCACATACTGCATGTCTCCACTGGCTGAGTATGCAATCACACTACCTCTAAAATAGGCCTTGTGATTGAAATCAGTGTAGGATTGACCCCTCAGTTTTGAACTGGCTTTGGTTGTATGCAGGAAAGCAGTCAATATGAAAAAAGAGACAGAATGCACTTGCCATGATACAATCCTGGAACCCATCTGCTGTCATCTGACAATAAACATGTTGTTTTATTAGCTTTTCATAAACGGGCATCTGCTTATGGGTGCAGAAAAAAAATCTGGTTATTAATGTCCTTTCTCAACCAAAACTCCATTCTCTGGTCTTAAAAAGTTATTCAGTCTGAGGTTAATGAGTAACAGACAGAAGTGGAGGGCTCTTTCTGAACATCTTAAATCCACTACCTGAGTATCCCGTTGCCACACTTGAACCCTGAGATATTTGTTATTTCAGAGCTTAGCCAGTGGGTTCAGAGATTGCATCTAAACAAAGTCATGTATCCTTACCTTTTAGCTCTTGATTGGTTTCATTCCTTTGTATCTCAGGTTCACCTGCAGTCATTTTCTCTGAGGAAAAAAAATACATTGCAAGGGATCAGCAGTTTTCAGAATCAGTTAAAATTGACAAAAAAATGTGCTTAATTACTCTGATTCCCACATTAAAGTAAATTAAAGACTGTATAAACACAAGTGTGACAACAGCTTGAGGTCTTGAGTTTGGCATCTTTGCTGTCACCATATTTATTTTAATATTTATTTTATTTTTTGGGGCTGGAATGACCATATTTGGATGAGAGGGAAAATACTGGACAGACATGCAAAAAAGTCATACCTTGATTTTTGTATATTTGACTCAAAATCTGATATTGATCATTGTGCTGTGTTGAAGACTTGAAAACACGCAACTGAGACAAAAAAAATCATTGGGAGCATTTTCACAGAGTCAATACACCAAGCAAGTATAGCAGGAAAGTTTCTGTTCGTAACCATTATGGTTTCCCCCTGCTGGTTGAAAAGGAACAATGCAGGTCTAAGGCTCCTGTGCTTTGACCTCCAATACTGAAGCCTAGTGGCTATCCACTTTTTAAATTCCAGTCCATGAGGGTGATAGGAAGATTGATGCCATACTTAAACATGAGAGTGAGGATAAACATGTCATCCTCCATTCAGAAAAACCTCAAACAAAGGTTTCACATTCTGTTTGAAAGGACAAAATTCAAACCAGAATGACCCATAGTAATGCAAAAATGACTATGTAGTTGTTTGCTTATTTAGCAAGTAAACAAATGTACACTTTTGAAAGTAGTTGATGTAATGTGTGATAATTCACATGATTCTACAGTATATAGATATATATTATAATTAAGGTAAAGTGTAGTGTGCATTCAGTCTTACCAGCTACGATGGTTGGCTGCACCATCGAGGCTCTTCTAGCAGTGTGGACTTCTGGTGCCTTAGTGGGATTAACTATGAAGAAAAGGAAGAAAAAGGGACTCACAGATTGATCGACCTACATTTAGAAACAGATCTCATTAAAATCCCAGTGATCTATCATAATTAAACTAGCTTTAATATCATTAGTATCGGACCAGAGAGGGTGTTGGTCTGCAAACAATTATTACCCACTAATGAAAGCAGACACAGTCATCCATCTGAAGTTGTTATCCATAAAAGAGAAATCACACAAAGCTTTCCCAATTGATTTTCACTTCAAAATGCACCGCAGGCAGACTTGTTCACAGCTGAGCGACTCCGCCTTATTTTCTTTGACAATTTCAATATCTGAATGGCTTCTAAGTCGTGCCTAAGTCAGGCATAATTGGGTATGCTTTGGTCACTTTAAAGCGATTTAAATGCTAAAGCATGCTGGGATGTGATTTCATGGTCAGCTAAAAATTCATCAGAAAGTTAATTTTCTAGAGGTGGAACTATTTTGATCATGTCCCCGCTCTGAAATGAGTTTTCATTTGTTGTGCAGCAACTGTAATCACCTTTACATTGGCTGTCCACGAACCCAGAGGTATATAAATTAGTCTTTGGATATTGCTTTGAGTTAAAGGCAGGAAAAGTAATTACTTATGTTTGGGCTAATTAAAAAACCTACATTACTGGGTAAAACTGGCAAAGTTCTTTGTTCAGGCATGTGTTGCTGATTTTAGTGTTAAAGTGCAAATGTGAGTTGGCTCTTTGAAAAATGTGCATTAAAATGTCCACCAAATGAAGACACCTTTTCAACATTCACAGCTTCCTTACTAACTAACAGAGCTGCAGTCTGATCCGCCCAGGTGTCTGTCTTCACTGTGAAAGAACTAAAGCTGTACTTGGCTTACCTGGGTTCTGACACTTTGCCTGGCAATCCGCCATGCTCCTGAAGTTGTTTGCGTTGCCGAAGCAGCCGCCGTAAAAGAATTGCCTGCACTGCTGACTCGCTGTGTCGAAGAAGTAACGTGTGGCCAGGCCTCGGCAGGGTCCAGGAGCTTCAGCCAGATGGCACGGGTTCTTGGAATCTAAGAAAGGTAGAAGGAGAGCAATGGTATGAAAGACTATAAGCTGCCTTGAATTAAAAATAGATGTTTTTCTTAAATTTGACTTCAATACTTCTGCTACTAAAAAAAGATCTACTTCTTTTAAAATCTGAATGAGAGTCAGACTAGTGAAGCTGGGGTCTAAATTCCACATAATACACTTTTCTTGTTCCCTTTGTATTGGATTAATGATTCTTTTCAGTTTTTGTCTTTGTCTTTTCTAAATTTAAGCACCAGTGACCTTAACATCGACGTTCCTGTAGGAAGTGAAATTAAAACGAATAGAAGAAAAAAAACGGATGATATACTTTCACCACCCTGACTAAGTTTTCAGTTTGGCCATGATTGACTCTTTATTCCGATCAATAAAATATATGGAGCGACTCTCCATTGAACAGTATCAGGTCAGACCATGACATTACAATGTCTGGCCACTTGGTCACAGCCAGCCCACTCATGTCCACAGCAGTACTGTGACATTTCAGCTTCTGACAGGTTTTAGATCCTCGACAGAGCAAAAAGTCAACACTTCCAGCTAGAACATCTTTATTCTCTTAACTTGTCCCCAGTTAAACACATCCCCTCCTCTGAAATGTTCTTCTTCTCTACTTTCTTTTCTCTGCTTTCTCTTACCTCAGCCCCCCTGTTTCACTTCTTTCCAGTCGTTGCATTCATTATAACCCTCGGGTCTTGCAGTATTGGGATCAGGGCTCTGAGTTTGGTCCTCATCTACATTCTGCATCTTACATTATGTATGATTACTGTAACATTGTGTAATAGCGCCACTTTTCCTGCAGCTTATCTGCCTTTCCTTGAAGGTAAATGTTATTATCAGGCAATCCAGTCTCTATGCATTTGAAAGGAAAATGTAAAAGTACATTTTACATTTTCAGCACTTTACAGTAAAGCACGGTAATGGGATGGTAAGTGTGAGGAAATAGTTTGATAAGAAAGAGGTGTTATGTATTCACATGTGTTACGCTCTACACTAAGGTGACACTAATGGGCTAACAAGAACCAATACGTCACATCAAACACCTTAACACAATCAAAACTGTGGCTCAGTGGTAGAGTCGGTTCAGTCGTATGTCAGGGATGTGTCCTTAGAGTCACTTTACACTGCAGCCTGTGCCATCAGTGTGTGAATGTGTAGATGTGACCTGCGGTGTAAAATTGCTTTGAGTAGTCAGAAGACTAGGAAAGTGCTGTACAAGCTCAAGTCCATTTACCATTTACACTAAGGCGGACCTATGGGGCTACATCCACCTACAGACAAACAACTAAACCATATAACTCAAACTAATTTAACAAAACACCACAACACACAATCCCTGCCTAAGTCCCAACTCCAAAATCCTCTCTCCTCCTGATCTCAGCACTGAGGCCAGGTGTACCTCATTGTGTAAGCAGCAGCTTCAAATATATACAAAATTTTTGGCATGAAAATGGAAGGGGAAAGATTGTTTTAGGGGTTTTCCTTTTTATTTTGAAACACTTGACAGCAGAGACAGCAGAGTTGTTGTCGAGGGTTGTCAGGAACCCTGCTGTTTATTTGAATGAGCCATTATGAAAACTAATGACAAATAAATAAAGCTAGTGACAGGCTCCCGCTTGATTTGACTCTTGTCACAATCACAGCATCGGCGTGAAATGCATCACTTCCAGTGGACTGGCCCTGTTTCGAACAGACTTCATTTTCAGTAGACAGGTGCAACCTGACAGGCCGTGACTGCATGATCAACAACATCAGAGTGCGTCCAACCACAGAGAGTGTAATGGCTTCTATGGTCCCCCACACAGATGGAAAATGATTTATTCATCAAAAAGGATAGCAGTTATGAAATTCTTTCGATGCCTACAATGTGGACAGTGTGATATGTAACAGTTGAAGTTTGCACATTCTCTTCATGTTAACGCAGACATTTTCACATTTTAAAAACACAACAGTAAGGCTTTCTTTCTGCTAATATGTAGTTTGATTAAAAATACAACATTTTGAACCTCACATTGTTATTACTACATTACCCACTAGATTTAGTTCTGGTAGTGACTTTGCTATTTTGTGTGATTGAAATAGTGTAAGGTGCTGTATAAGGGTCGCAAGTGCCCAAATCTGGCGGTCTATCATAATATCTCAGTTTTTTTCTGGTAAAGTAGAGACATTTTTGTTGTTGTTGCCACATCCAAAATTCAGATTGAGTCATAAAACACCGGAAGAAAAAGAAATCACTGGCCCTTACCCAAAGGTCAACAGCACATTGCAGACAGAGAATGATTGAAAAAAGGAAATCTTCAAGGATTCTGAAAACAGCTCAGAACATCTGTCATGGTCACACAAAGGCCAAGCATTACCAGCTATGAGTCTGAGTCTCAAAGAAATCTTGAAAAGGAACACAACAAAAATCAGACTTCTAAACAATGTCAGCCACCTTTTGGAAATTTAAGCACTTACATTGTTGTTCATTTCTCCGTTAAGGCCTCAAGCAGGCATTTTTGGAAACTCTTGCAGAACTTTCAGAACAAAATGACAACAACAGCTTCAGAAAGAAATGATGCAGTCATTACCCAATGCAGGTGTGCCACTTTAAAACATAACAGGGACAAGCAGTTCTGTTCCCAATCGTCTTAGAAACCACTTGCCAGGGGATATTCAGCGCTGTGTTCCTCAGTTTAAACACCTGTCTGATAGTGAGGTGTGCTAACAGCTTTCTTGCCAATGGGGCATTAAGCTGGAGACAATAATGAATATTTTGAAGAAAAAAAAAAGTCATAAATTGTGTCACACATCTCCTTGAAGTACGTGAGCGTAATCATGTCATACCCAGAACTAAAGCCATTTCTTACAAGATGGCTTTCACTCAGTGGCTGCTGGTGCATTATTCCAGATCTAGATTGGAGTCCAGATGGACCAGGACATACATCTTAGTTTGTTAGCTTGATGCTAACACATAATGAGAGTTGCCATGAAGGGGAAAACAGAATATGCCTTGCAATCACAGTCATTTTTAAGTTAAGAGATGCTTGATTTTCTCATCTTTATTGTGTAAGGGAGGGCTTAGCTCTGCTAGCTTGTTTAAACAGACCGTCTTTGGCTGTCAGAGACTGAGGTTTTTAAATGTGTGTTCACCGAGTGGAAAGCACTGCAAACCTTTTCTCTGCCCAATGTTTTAAGGCTGTTAAATGCAGCAGAAATTGATATTAACACACAAAACTTTATCTGGCTGCATTACCACTTTCTAGATTGGGCACAGTTGAAGTTGTGAGTTCTTAAATAATTGTGACTTTTCTGACTAGGGCCTCGACGATTGACAACAATCAAAAACCACCACCATGTTTCCGGGATTTAAAGGTTATGCAGTATGCAGTCAAAGATTTGACAAGATTGTTTTGGGTGCTGTCTAAAGTGTTTTTCAGATTGCCTCAGGAGAAATCACTTACACTTTGATGATGCCCTCTCGACCCCACATCATTTCCTCTCTACTGCACCTGCACCTGATGCCAAGGCACAACGCCAAGGCATCCATCTTTTCTCAGACATGCAAGAGGTGCATGCAACACAAATTCCAAAATAGAGTCATCTTGTCAACACTCTTTACAGGTGGCTCTCTTATTGCGGTTGTCTTTGGGAGAAAGGCTTTTTTTTTTGGATTGGTTTTGTTTACTGCAATACTTTATATACTGGGAAAAACTGGAAGCTATGCTCAAGTTTCCATAGCTCAAAACCAAATGTAAGAAAAAAGGTCTTTGTTGCTATATTGATGATTAATTATACATATAGAGCCTCTACATAACTGGCCCCCTAGCATAATTAAACAACAAATTAACAATGCCAAATTAATAGTTCCTCCTTTGGGAAATACTTGAGATTAATGAGATAAACAGTTTCCAGTCCTTGAACTAAGCTAAGCTAACCTGCTAGCTTTAGTTGTATGTATAATGGACCCATGTCAGAGTGGTATAAATCTTCTCAACTAACTCTTGACAAGTCAGTGAATAGCATGTTCTCCTGAATGATCAATCATTGCTTTCAACTGTCACTTTCATCCACTGGCTTCTTTAAAACATGTGACCAGAGAGCTTGATTTACTGGCTTACAAGATGACAAAAGACAAAATCAATCCAAAGTGTAAGAAGCTAAATAAGAATTGTGATGGGACCTCTGACTTGTGTTTACAGAAGTGCTGCTACCTGTCTAAATGCACACATCTGGGGACTTAATGGGGTTGCATGAGGAGGTTTCACACCTGCTTCACACGCTCTGTTTGGTTTATCTGTTAAGTCTTTGAGTAACCACAATCCACAGAAGGGTGACCACAATTTAACGTTATCATGGTACCATCTGAATACACTTTAAAGGGGTGACTTTGACTCAAAAGTTTGGGCAAACACATGTCAAAGGCTAGTCCATAGCACTCTCTCTAGACCAATACAATGATGAATAATTCAGGAACACAGTTCTCCGTCAAAGCTGTGAAGGTGGAAGAGCTGATCTGTGCTTTAAGGAGAGATATCGGTCAATTGTTTTTCAAGCCCCAGAATCATAGAGTGCATCGTTCCAGAAAGCTTTGGCTGCTTTCCAGAGAGAAAGTCAATATTTCAGCAAAACAGAAGTGAACATTTAAGATGTCCTCAGATAACTTCTTTGTGGGTGTGATAAAACCCTTATTTTATGTTGTTTGGCCCTTGTGAGTGTCATACCGCAACAGATGGGAGAGATGAGCTTTTAAGATGATGCACCGTTTGAAAACAGCCAATGTTTAGACTACACTCTGTATCAGCCATTCCCCATCTTGTCCTACTCTTTTCTGGCTAGTTGTCTTTAATATATGTCAACATGTTTTTCAGTTTGGTTGTTCTTTTTCCAAATGCACTGACACCAACTTGGTCAGGCCTCCAGTGGAAGAAAAAGACAACCTACTCCAGATGGAATATAAATTTCAACAACATAAGAGAACTCAGGCGTAAAAATAGATGTTGCCACTGGATGGAGACAGATGGTATCCATAACTTAGAAAGAAACTGACCCAAGAAGTAATCTCAGCCCAAGCAGGTATAAAAAAAAGGACCATTTTATTTCAGATTACTGTGCTACCTTTTCCAGATTGTACCCTCTTCCCTCTGGTGGGCGCTAAACAGCAATTTAAAGGTTGAGAATTATGATTGTATTTTTCTTTTTGGCATGTTCTCCATTATTCCAAAAGGATAAGTTGAGGGCATATTTATTGAATGCATTCTTATACGTTATCATGGATGTGACTAAACCACAACTGTGAAATATCATAGAATTATGTTCCATTTGTCTTTAGAAAGGTCACTGATTGAATCACACTGTGTCCATGTTTCACTGACTTCACGCTCAAACTGTCATAAAATGCAGCACTGCTGTATTCCATATTGTAAGCAGGGATTCACCGATGCATTGATTAAACATCCAGATGGGCAGATTCTGGCCCTGTTGACAATAATTGGCCAGCTGGCAAGTAACTGCATGAAGCAAAGTCGGTAGCCAATGTGTACAGTATCTGTTACAGAATGTCCAAACTACTTAACTACTGATTCAGAGGAGAGGTTTTTTATTGACAAAGTCAACTGTTGGAGGTACAGCCAAAGAGAAGTTTTGTTTTGGTCGGAGAGACTGATGCTGAAGTGGGACGCTGGCATCTACTCTGAAAGCTGCATATTATACACTTAATGGGGTTAATCACTGCAATGCTGATAATTATGGCCAGGAATAGACATTTTTTTCTGTTCCAACACAACCTTAAAGTAATTCAGTAAACATTAACTTTTTTTTGGAAGGGAAAACGGCAAATTTCCCAACTGAGCTGGTTGAAGCAAAAAGTTTGCACTTCTGCCCCAACTTTCTTTTTCAGAGCACCGTGTTTGTCTCAGAGCTCTGCAGGTCGAGCTGTAAGAGTGGACATCAGAGAAGGAGTTTGGGATACAGAAGTTATGACTCACTGGTCTACAGTCTACAGTCTCAGAGATTGAAAGCATCCCTGACACATCCCTTTTTCTCACATTGGTTGGTGACCTTTACAAGAACATTGGTGTTACGTTTTCAGAGGTCGTGACATCATGTGTACAAAAAATGGACGGATACAACTAAAGATTGGTGGCATATATCAAATAAGGGTGTGTAATAACAAGCAGATATTTTTCTTTGTCTGTTTTTAAAAATTAAAATGTCACTGATTTAATCAGCCCTGCTGCAAAAGATCTGTTCTCTCTGTCAGTTAGAAATGTGGTGACATTTTGAAATGTCTGTACCTGCTAAATAAAAACCCTTCTTCAAAAAGTCGGGTTCACTTTCTATTCAGTGTGAGTACACTGACTCATACAGTTCACCATTTAAGGCACATATTAAGATAGCAAGATAGAGAGAAGTTAACATGTGTTGTGCTTATCTATAATATCTATACATTATATTTCTCCAAATATCTTTGTTTCACTCTCTATCACCCATGGGTGTATTATGTAGCTCCCTTTCCTGCAGACCCAATTTAGAGCATGCACACCCAAGACTCCACTGGCAGAACTGGCTGACTTTCTGTGGGCTCCCTGTACGCAGGAATGGAATAAAATAACTAAATTATACAACTCCTCTAGACTTTCTAAATGTTTTGGAGCAAATGCATTACATTCTGATGAAAGGGGTTACTTTAAGGTGTATGGGATGATCAGAAAACCATTTTATACCATTTTATACCATTTTATAGCTGATTCCTTTTTTAAATGATTGGCACTGTCACAAGTTGTGCCAGTGTGCATAATGTGATTAATCCAGAAGTTCCATTACTTCTTTTAGTTTAGCGGTCAGCAGGTTTAATGCTGCTCCAGAGGAGGGCAGAGTGTGTTTCATGTGGGAGTGAGGGGAATTTGAGAATAAGATTGATTTTCTTGTTCAACTGTCCTACCTATGATGACATAAGGGATGTACTCTTTAGAAAGATGTCTTACGTTAATGTTGATTTCTTCAGGTTGGATGATTATGAAAAAAAAGAGTTGTGCTTTCAAAGAGGAAACATTTCTGAATTGAATAGTTGGACCACTGAAACTATATTTCTGGTGTCCTGTAACCCAATGAGGGTTGGGCACTTTGTCTTGCAAGAAGTAAATATAATAAATCAATCATACTTCAAGCCAGAAGGTCATTATACACAACCAAGTTTTTTTCCTTTGAGGCAGATGTCCCTACCTTCTACATTCTGTATGATTTTTTATAACTGTGCGAAGCCCTTAATTCTTTGTGCTTTGTGAACAATATTGTCCAATGAGGTTATATTCAGTGATTCCTGGAAAAGACACTGTGTGTACCCTTAAAAAATTGCAAACATCATTTTTTAACAACATTTTTTTCATATCGTCCCTTTGCCGGCTTATTTCAACACCTCCCTGCAAGACACACTACCACAGACTGTTATGTTGAATCAAATCAGCAGCAGCTGGAAGGAGGATTTATTGTGTTCCTCACATGCCCATGTGCACGCAGCTGCACGTTCACATACAGTGTGAGCATAAAACAAAAAGGCACTGGCTCATTAAAAAAATGTTCAATAGCTCTCAAAGTGGCCAGAGCTCCACATGGCATGTTCAATTTAGTTACCTTCAATTTGAACACACTCAGCTGTGTTTTGGGGTAACTATGGAGTTGGGATTTTTTTGTTTTTCCTTATCATAGCCATTAAGCCAGTCACCACATCATGCTGCAAAAAAAAAAGATATACGGATGGAAGTGTGATTCATATGGATACAAGCAATTAAAAAGCAGCAAGTTTACATATGAGTACGATTTTCCACACAGAAAAACTTCAAACAGAGCATCTTTAAAACGTGACACTGTTAAAATTCACTTTAAGTCCTCTTTGGATGGGTGAGAGCTGGAAACACCTCTTCTCTTTGAAGTGCAGATTTGTTTGTGTGCAAACAGAATAGTGACTTAAAAAAATGGATGCATCCACTGTATATGACAGTGCCTTCAGGATGCAAATTTATTTATGATCTTCTTGTCTGACTGCGTAATGTATCCCATGGCATGCAATGAAGAGGTGAAGGTTATTCTTTGCCAGTGGGAGAAAGCACTTAGTCACAGCACAGAATACCACGCCATGTTAGATACATTGATCGATGTGTTATGGTTCTATATGTGAGGGCATATTTCATGTTGCACAGAGAATTAAAGATGTATTGTTTTCCTGCTCCGGGTGACAGATCCCATTACAGCATCTGTGCAGCTGTTACGCAATATGAAAGGTGTTTTTTTTCCTACAATTCTTTGGTTTCCTGCTGTAGACATGTTGTCTATTTTTTCTCTTCCTTATTCATCTTGTTGCTCCTCTCGGCTCACCTGAAGTGCTTTTGAACTGACAGTCGAGTCAGTCCTCTGACTTAGGATATACTGATATGGTACCGGCGCTAAAAGGTCAAATTGTTGCTTTTTTGATTGTTTTTCAAGGAGTAGCATTTCTATTATATGTTACTGAAATCCTGCAAAACAAAAGTGAAGTGCTGCATAGTGAGTCACATACCCAGAAGATGTTGCAAAGTCTTCTTTTAAAGTCTGTCTTTACATCATACTGACAAACAGGGCTCTGTCTTGTCAGTTACGTTCAGGGGGCTTTTGTGTTGTTAAAAACATCACATTTTAACGAGGGGTGTAGTCTAGGATTTAGCTTTCTTTGGCTGAAACTTTATACATCAGTCTCAACAAAACAGCAAAGAAACGTTTACAGCTGTCACATGACATGCTTGAACTTAACTGAGGTATTCAGCTTTGATCTGCATGGAAGGAGAAAGATAAACCTATGAAGCAAGTTATGATCGTTGCTCCTCATCAAGTAGCCTCGGAATACCTGCCATAGCCAATGAGAGCGAGCGGATTGTGAAGAATCACCATCTAGATGTTACTTACTATTCCAGCTATGTTAAAAATTGGTTTAAATTGTCCTTGTGTCGTTGGGTCTCCCATGTTTTTAAAATTGGTTGAGGTTTGAAAATTGTGTAGTGTGTAGCCAGCCTAAATAATGAACAAAGTGCACAAAATCAAGCCTACATTTCCTGCATTCTCCTATGAACAGTGGGGTAGATCATTTTTTTGGTAATGAAGGACAATAATTGAAGTACTTTTACAAAATAGCTTAATTTTGCCAAACTACCGTCTTTCCCCAGTGGTGGCATCATTGATTCTACTTCTCACAGAGGGACGTTTAGCTAAGACAAAAGAGATCATTCAAATGAGCTTCAACAACACTGATGGTGTCCACAGGGCTCCACAAATCCAAATCTATTATGAGTTGTTTTGATTCACTTTGAGTTTCCCATTATACAATATCTTGTTAGCTTTGTTTTATGATTTAAAATTCCATTCTTAGGCTGGGACATGAGAAATGGGAAATCAAATTGTTTGAAGACTCTGTTATTCATCATTATCAGCTAATTTCATAACTTCAGTTTATCATCAGTTTAGTAAATGTAGCTGATAAATAATACAATAGTGGCCTCCCTCCTTAAAAGAGCCATATTTTTCCATTAAGTAGATGCCTCCAGGAAAACTGTTGAGAATTAATGTGTTGGCATTGTTCCATTTTAGCTGCACAACAACAGAATGACTTTGTAATAGGATTTTATGCCCAAGGTGGCAATAAAGTCTAATGAGGAATAGCTGTCCTTGAAAACCAAACTTATCATTTGCTAACAACATAACAATGTAAAGCGATAAAAAATACATCTATGTCTTGAGCTTTTTTCATGAAAAAGTCACGACTTTGTGCACTTTTGCTGTTAACTTCAAGTGGGGATGTCAAGGGGAACTTCTCCAAGCGTGTGCGCTTTGTGTGCGTCGGCCAAAGATTGACACCCACCTGAGACGACGCACGTCTCCTCACAAGCCTCGAGGGTCTCGAAATTGTTGGCGTTTCCCCCACATCCTCCATATTCAAACAGCTCACAGAGTCCTGCGTCAACATTGAAGAAGAATCGCTCCTTAATGGCCTTGCAGGGCCCCGGCTCGTCCTTCTGGGCGCACAGCTCGTTGAAGATTAAGAGCGCGGATTGTGCTCCATCTGTGGAGGTCGAAGAGAAAGAGACAAGTCTTAGTGCCGTGCTTTTTCTGGCATTTGTTCAAAGGGATTTTTTTGGCTTGTGTGTGTGTGATTGGGAGAAATTAGGTCACAGCATCAAACTCTAACCCAGGGCTTTGCGATAAGGTAAAGTTGCATGGCTGTATCATTTCCATAAGACTTTAGTGAAAAGTTTGACAACCCACTGTTTTGAGTGACTCCGCTGCAGAGGAAGACTGTGATGGATTTGTTAGCTGCAAAGTATGAGGAACTCTGTGACCTGCCTGAACCTTTACATGTTAAGTTACAAATATGACATTTTGAAAGTCAAGATTTTCAACTTTTTTTTTTACCCATTTTTATAAAATAACTTTTAACTAAAATAGCTCGATTCTGTTTTAGGCCTACAGGTGTGTTTTTGTTCTTGCACCGAGCATAAGGAACCTTCAGGGAGCTCCTAAATCCCCTCGGTACACAAAAGCAGATGCAGGTAGGTGGCAGCTGGCAGGAGAAGAGCGAATGAAAGCAGGGGAAAACTCGCAGGATGCAGCACACAGCACACAGCAATAGTTTGAACCTCAGCAAGATAAGGAAATATAAAGTCAACACATTTTCACTCCCAGCTCTTCAAATAGAGCAGCTCTGTCTGTGGCCCAAAGCTTCAAAATATCACGGTCTCAGTACAACTCTAATATCAGTAAGGCACATGCAGGGCTCAGTAGTCAAGTTTAGCTTTTAAAAATATTTATACATCCACTTAAACTAGGCTGTGTCGTCATGAGCCGGGGATCCGGCCGAAGATTTCTGCCTTTTAATAAGGCAGTTTTTTCTTACCACTGTAACTTTTGCTGCTTTGCTAAAGTGCTCATGATGGATAGGCCGGATCTTTGTAATATAGCAATAAGTAAGGTCTTTTTACCTGCTCTTTTGTAATGTTAACAGACAAAGAGTAAGGTATTTTACCTGCTTTTCGTAAAGTGTCTCGAGATAACACTTGTTATGAGTTGAAAAAATTGATTGATTTATTGATTAAACTATGCAGTCACTTGGATTTATTTATTTTATTCTATATACTTTGTGAGGCACACTTCACATACATAGGCCAGAAACAAGCGGGAACCTCCGGTGTTGAAAAATGAAGCCAATGCAGAATGTCAAAATCCTGCAGTTCGTCGAGTGTCCTCTTGGGGTCACATTCACACCCCACTAGAGACATAGACAGTAGACACCCTATTCAAAAAAAGCCCTTAAAACTGCATAAATGAACATGTTTACAGCCTGGTACAAATGAGGCAATTAACAAGGTTACAGGTATAACTAAGCACCTGTAACTTTAATTTCATCATCTTCTCTAAAAAGTCAATGATAACTATTGTTTCACATCAAATCAAATGCCAGTATCCTGAATAAAAATCTGTGTTTGACTCTCACACCACCCAAGACCTCAACTTCATATGAACTTCTGTGCTCTTACATCACCATATTTTTATGACACATCAAAACTAGAAGCTAATATACGATTCAGAATTAACCCTGGAGGGGTACCAAGAGTCATATTTTGACATGCTGGGCCACTGACCAATCTGTATTTGACATCCTGGGAGAGCCGGCTCATACTGCACACTGTGTCTCGACAATCAGAGAGTTTTTTGAATAGTTTGCCCTGTAGTGGAGTTATGTTTGATGCACGGTTGTATAGTTATTTTTCTGCAGGACAAAGACAGTAGTCCCACCATTTTTCCATTGTCAGGAACAGATACCACCGTGGACAAAGCATCAGCTTCACATAAAGACTCTTCACTGTCATTATCATTCACAAAAGCTGCCTTGGTGAAATCCAGGAAAGAGGTGACAAAAAAAATCTTTGAGTTCTTCTTGCTACTGTTGCCAGTTACATTACTGTCTCAGTGTGCTGCTGGGAAATGGCTTTCTCTGCCCCCATCCCTGCTGTCAGGGTCAGGTCTCTGTTGTGTCCGCCTGTGGCAGTGCAGTTACTTCAAAATCCACTGAGAAGAGAGGGGCTCTCTCTCTACCGGGATTTGCGTATGGCCAGAACCTGAGCGACAGTGTTTAAACATGTCTTCCTGCATGGCACTAGTAAATATTTAATACCCTCGGTTTTAATTCCATTCCAGCCATCAAATGTTTCAAGATTTTGACTTCACAGCACGTAGGGAAAAAGCACATAAAAGGAGTGTAGAAGGGATGGCTTATCAATGTGATGAGATGACTGTTACTTTGGTCTTTTTTTTTTTTTTTTAGCAATGTTAATGAATCTATGAAAAGCAGCGGTTGTCCATCAATCAATCCGTCAACCACATGAGTTTTAATGGGTACATGATATATGGAAAAATCTCTTCCATTTGTGCTGACTTACCATAAAATACGGCGTATAAGATGCACTTTTAAAACCCAATTTTTCATTCATTTTTCAAAATGTGCGCTGCGTCTTACAATATATACCGGTGTGACCATTATACCAGTATAAAACGCTGAGACTGCGCCATCATAGTTGCAAATTCAGCCGCCACCATCACTCCCTTTACTTGAGCTGACACAACACAAAACGGACTCCCATTCATTGTGTTTTGCAAATAAAGCTGGTGGAGAGAGAGATCTCAGTTAAAGACCAGCAGAGGTGGGCAGCGCGACTCTAAGCAAATTAGCGTCTTGTTGTAGGTCCGTACCGCAACGTTATAGACTGAGCGCTTAACTCTCTTACGGGTAGTTAGCACGATTACAAACTCCACATGGTGATAACAAATTGAACTAGCTACACATGCACAGAAACTGTACGTTGTGGACTTTGTGGACAGTTTAAACCTTTTTCCACCCTCTATTAGCCCTTCAAAAACAGATAGCTTCTTATATACCGGTGTGAATTACCTTCTGAATTACCAATTTTCATTATACCTAATGAGCTTTTGTGCACTAGGAAACACTATTTTGATAGCTTGTTGTTTTTTATCATTTGCTTGGAGGCAGTTTAATCATTATCTAATGCTATTTGTTTTTTTCTGGTGTGATTGGAAATCATGTAAAACAAATAATGACTTGTCCCTTTCCAGTAAGGTTCAAAGTTCAGTAAAGCACATGTTCTGATGGGAACCACCCTGAACTGTTCTATCAGCACAGCAGTCAGTTAACAGTCCCAGTGCCAGGCGAGGTAATAAGGGCAGCAGCTCTCCATTACCTCAACCTCCTCCACACTCAGGGATTGGGGACACCAATCAAATACTCCCAATCTGCTTCCTTCCAGCCAATCTGTGCTTTTGCTATTGCATGTGGGAGTTAAGGTGAGGGCCGCAGGTCGTCCCTGCAGAGACTTGCGGTATTTTTATTTATGTTCTTCCTGCCGTGTCTGATAAGCAGAAGGAGATTGGGTTGTCTAGCAGGGGAGATATTACACAGCGACACAGTCAATCTGGGTCTGCAACTAGTACCCGACCCTCCAAACACACAAGCTCCTTTTGTGAAGCTTACTGAACAAAGTTCAGCGAGTAATATTGACAAGTTGAGATCTCTCTTTTCTTTGTTAATGGATGCCTGGAGCTACCATGGCAACAAACAGAGCCATCATCCTTGTGGACAAAACATACAGACATGTTGTTCAGTTCTTTTATGTGGATCTTCTCAATAATACAGTTTAATAAGCCATAGCTGGGCCAACCTAGGAAAGAGAAGAAAAAAATGTTCTCTCTATTGATTTCTGCTTGTCTTTATTAAGACCGACCTCTTGTGTGTCCAATATCCCCACAAAGGCATTGTACTGTGAGGCAGTCTGAAAGACACACAAAATCAGACAATAAAGGAGCCAAATTAAAGCATAGAAATGGACCTTGTAGAAATAATCAATGCCAACATGTACACCCTCAAAGAAATCTTGCACCCACACATTTTTAATGCTAAAGTACACTTTTAATAATGCATTCTCTTCTCCAGGAAAGGACAGACGTTTAAGCTAAAACACTTTATTCCCAGTGAAGTTCTTCTGCATGAACCACAGCTTGTTCAAATAGGAAAAGGGCATGAGGGAGTCGAGCATAATGAGGTTTGCAAACCAGAAATTACTCTTTGAAGTTAAAAATAAAATAGAGGTATGCATGACCTCTGCAATATCTCTGAACCCAAACCACCATGCTGAGTCAAAGCAAGCCAAATCTTCAGACCCGACAACAGTACCCCTGTATGTTGGTGAATGCAGGGTAAATAAATATATTCCTACTCAGACAATGCATCAGTAAAAGCCCTGGAAGCAGACCAACAAATCAGCCAGCTCCCTTAAAATACGAGCTCTGCTGAATGGGGAAACAGGAGGCTACCTGCCAATGGAAATGTGACGCACCTAAAATCAGAGTATTGCTGACGGGCTCGGCTGTGCCAAGTTTTGCACACAAACTCACACATTTGGATAAAGATCTGAGTTGCTCAACATGTGAACCGTGCCAAGCCTCTCTGTAATTCCCGAGATGGGCAGGTTGAGTCAGACCAAGGCCCAGTCCTGGCACGTTTGTTGCACCAGAGGATAATCCTGTAGCTCCATTTCTAGGTATTTTAGTGAAAGGGAATTAAAAAGATAAATGTACAGCAGCCAGGGATCAGCAGAGAACAAAAAAACAAACCTATTATGTAGGACTCAGGGAAAAACAAAACACCAAAGAGCGCACACTGTTATCAGATTGACAGATAAGCATGATACAACGGCCAGAGAAAGTGAGACACATTCAGACAGAACCAGAGGAAAAGAATAGAGTCTGACAGCTCAAAGTGCTCTTGTCATCTGCAGTCTGAACTTTATGACTTCACACTCCGTAAGAGAACATTCTTTTTTTGCTTTTTAAGGGTGTCCTTCTCACCATCTCCCATGCAGTGTAAGTGAAAGGGAAAAACTGAGCACAAAACACTATGGAAAAAAAGTGCACGTGTTAGCAAAAATAAAATGCTGACGATGTTGAAGAAGTATAAAAAAAGTAAATGAAAAGTAAACTCTGGTGTAAGATGCACTTTTAATTTTTAAGTTGGCTGCGTCTTAAATACTGGTGTGACATATATACAAGTATAAAAAGCTGAGATGTGCTGCCAAGATAGAAACTTTTCCAACATTCATTGTGTATTGCAAGTGCCATCATGGCTGCAGAAAACTTGCTTGGATACATAGCGACACAGACTATGTGGGGGTGCCACTTTGGAAAATATTTTCTACCTCATTAGGTCATAAACATGTGTTTGAAGAAAACGGTGGTACTCTTTCGAGTAGCTAGCAGGACTGCAAACTCCACAGATGGTACTAGAAAGAGCTACACAGGCGCACAGAAACTGCACATTGTTAACTTTCCCAAAAGCGATGGGAATTATCACGCAGGAGGACAAGTTAAGCTCTTAAATTTCAATTTCATTTAATTTTAACATCACCAACATTTTAAACATCATTATTCAAAAATCCCAAATCAATGACATCATTGACATGTCAAGAAGTGTGACAATAAAAACATGGAAGTTGTTTTTGCTTGATTAATCCAGAAGTGGTGTTCCAATTTGCCAATACACTGAAATTGAACAACTCCTAGATAAAGGAGTATCCCTTAGTTATATATTAATAGTTAGGTTAGTCACCGCTACTGGAATTTCTTCAATCACTTCACTAAATGGTTTATGAAACAATGAGTACAAACTACACCAAATAAAAGTAAGCTGGGTTGCAAAACTTGTTAAGGACAGTTCGCGTGTGCCCGAGAGTGCATCGTCCATGTCAGAGTAGATAGTCCTGAAATGTAAGAAACGCTGTGCGTGTTTATCAGAGACGAGCCCTGAGCGGACCAAGGGCTGAGGGTGAGTCACAGCCTGTCCCAAGTTTAACAGCTGAACACGAGGCCACCCTTATTATATGAATTTGAGTGTTTGAGTGTGGGTTTTTTTATTTCTCTCTTTGAATCTGCTGCTTTATTAAATGTATTTGTATGAAGGACTCAAAAGGGTTACGGTCTGTTCTGTAGAACACAGAAAGAGCCCTAAATGAAACACACCATTTCTCTTTTCTCTTTCTTTATTCATGGTCGAGTTGAAAAGACAAGGCTTTTATTGAATTCAAGGACTAGATATTTCTCTGTACAAAATGTTTAATTAAGAAAGTACAAAAAAATCCTGTGTTATTGAGTGACCTTCCTTTAAAATAGAGCTGGAATAAAAGTTATTTATAGCCTTAATGTTGCCATGCTCACTAGTTTCCATCTGTTTGTGCAGTAATGTGTGACTGTTTCTACAAGTCTTTACAAAAAGTGAAGGTCCAGTGAAGGAAAAACTAAAGTATCTGTAAAACTGGATAGTGTCCCAACCTTATTACTTCAGATATTTAGTGGACACAGTCACCTGTCAAGAGTCCCAATACTGTGTCACTGTATGTCATGTTAGAGGTTGGCAGGCCCACTCGGGAAGTCTGTCAAATCTTTCCTCTGCTCCAGAAATGATTGAGAGTGGTCAGGAGAGCAAGTACAGTATGTGACTGGAAAAAATGAACCACGGCAAGAATGACCACCACTTGATTTCTCACATTCACTTTACTGCACACCCCATGTACAGAGGCTGAAGTCTGAAGGCTGCCTGGGTTTGAATCTGAATTGTTGCTTATTTTCCCTGTGTCATTCCCCACTCTCTGTCTTACCAATTTCCGACTCTATCCCCCATCCTCTCTATCTGACGGAGAGACAAAAAACTATCTTAAAAAAACCCAACAACAACAATGTGTTAAAAAATGTGTTTTCTTTTGTGTGCGTAGCAGAGACTAAGCATCAGAGAGAGTTCTCATGAGGGAGAGCTTGGTCTCGGTCTCAGATGTTTTTAGCCATGCAGGGCTGGAGTAGAGAGTAGGATCTTCCTGTGGTGAACCAGGTGAGGAAAGAGGAGGCGGGGAGCATGTCATACTTTGGCATCAAAAGAACATAAGTAAAATGATCTCAGGAGATGGGTGAAACAAAAGCCTTCTGTCTACTTAACTAAACATCAGAAGATACACTAATATTCATTAGGGATGTGCCACACCACTAATGTCACGGTCGATTAAACAGCAATTTAAATTCAGACTAGTTCACTATAGTGAGAAAACAACATATATCACGGGTAGTCATTGTCATGATAAGCTGTGTTATCTCTTTAAACCGAGCGGGTTCAGAGCGTGAGCATGTGAGTGTTTATATGCCAGTTTAACCTGACCCATCTGCACCCTTCAGATACCATCCAGCCACTGTGCTGGTTTACATCTGGGACCATCAATCAAGTCTACGGCCCCGGTTAGTTGCAGGAGGCTGTTACAGTTTACACACAAGATTTACTGGCATTTCAGGCCTACACAATTATTCACAATCTGCTTAACCTGCTAATAATTCTGCAGGTGACTAGGAAGGGTGACATGTTTTTATCGTTTAGTCGACTAATCCTGCATCCTTAATATTTATCAAAGGAAAATGAGCAACATGCTAAACAAGCAGAATTGAACTGCTTTGAGGACTAGCCCAATACTGTGCCATTTTAATGGCAGGAGAATACTGCATCATTGGGTTTAGCCAAGGTTTTTGTTGGACAATGACATCATCTTATTCTGATACCTCAACATAGGGACTCACCACCCATTCATCTGAGCCCACCATTTATACAAGACCATCAGATCCATTAGGGCAAAGTTGGCAGCAAGTACTTTTATTAATAACCTACTGTGGGCATAAACATGAAAACTGCATCTGTTGGAAATGTGCCCATCTATGTGCTCATGGACTCAGTGCAGGACATTTAAGTGAGTGCTTAACCTCCCTCAGAGCACCTTTTCCCACACCATGGATACAATAAATGCAGCATTCTCATTGCAGGGTACTTAACGAAGCAGCATTAGGGAGTAAGTGAGTAAGAACCCTCTCAGAGCCTTTTGAAAAGAAACCTGAGTCCCTCTACATTCACACACATTTTTTAGACTTGGGACGTTTGGTCTCTTTATGCGAGAGAGACAAACATGAGGATCAGTTTAACAAGGATGACCCTGAATACAGGGTGTCATACCGAGACTACAAAGACTCAATAACAGCAGTTGTCCAGTACACCCTTAAATGCAGCTCATTAAGGCGAGTTAAAGGGATAGACCTCATTCCTGTAGAATTATTGCAAACAAGGACAGCACTTCCTATAGCGCTGGAAGATGGCAGATCAAAGTGGGCTTCAAGCACTTGCCAAAGCACTTTCTCCAACAGATCAAAGAAATCCCCCTGAAACACTGAGCAACTGTGCCGGCGGGAGAAATCTGTTGCCACTTCACAATAAGAGCAATGGGAGCTCATAGTGTCCGGAAACAGACTGGGGGTTACCCTGAAGACTGGGGTGGTTAGTGGATGTATTTGAGTTTGGGAAAAATCTAAGCCTGGTGCTGTATAGCTCAGTACATAAATCCTGAAACAAACTATGCCATGACCAATGGTTTGATTGCTGCTGGAGCCAGCAAAATGGGAAAAACTTAGCACTTATACAGTTCCATGAATGATAACCAGCTTGTTCCATAAAATTAGCTTTCAGGTCTTAACTCAAGCCATTACTGACTGTGTTTCTGTTGTTGTTTTGTAGCACTGCAGAGAAACCTTCTTAATTATATAAAAGGCTTGTGAGACCAATGCATTTTTAATCAGATCCTGCATGTTGGTATGGCAGGTGGTGAGGTGGAGCGATGCAATGAGCGAGTTAATTGTGGCTCCACAACTCGATAGCTTTTGTAGACCTATTTGTCCTTGCTAAAATTGATTAAACATTTGTCTCAACTTTCTCTTTCCAACACATACCGCTGAAGCTCTTCTCATTTTGGTCCTTCAAACAGGCGGCTCTGGATGTTTGAACAAAAATAAATCTAACTTTCAGTCTGCCTTTTCATGGCTTCGACTCGCCTTCCCAGCGGCTGCAAACTTGAGTAGCTGCTTTCATCAACTGACTTTATTTCTGCTCAGTGAAGGAAATCTCCACACTCTCCCCTTATGATGGCATTATCTTTTCCTGGCAATATCTAAGTTGAGCCCCTACCTGTTTCCCATCCGGTCTGGATAACAAAACAACAGTGGGAACCTGCAATCCCTCTCGCTTCAGCGATTCTGCCAAATCCGGCTCTGACATTTGCAAAGTCCGGGAGCTGGTGAACCGAACAATCCTACTCAGTGCCAATTAAAGTTTGTCTCGACTGCTTCTCAGACAATCGATTAGACGAAACTCGTTTCCAGGCCGCACGTTAATGGCAGTGTATCAGACTGGCTAAGCTGCAGGTTGGCGACACGTATCCTAAAAACCAGCCATGCCTTCACAAGAAATCAAGCATGCATCTGTAGTAGCGAAATGTTTAAGCCCTATGATTGGCCGAAAGATGGCGATTTGTCAGCCCAGAAGGAGCATATGGCAAGCAATGATGTGGGCATAAGTTTGCCATAAGTTGCACAAGCCTGAAGGGGGAGAAAGTACCAAGGCACCATCTGCCAATTTGGGAAGATCCCAATTACAAAACACTCAGTGAATTATTCATCACGTCACATGCAATAACAGTGCAATGATTCACAAGAGCAGAGGTGTTCAAACCACTAATAGAAAATGTTCAAGGGTGGAAAAAAAGGCTTTGAATACAAAGAGTGCAAGTATATTGCAATGTGATTAAATTAATATTTCAGCAGCTGCCTGAAGTGCAACAAGGGCTCTGAACAACTGTGATTTTAATTAAGAAATTCCAATGTTGCATACAATCTAACTACATTATTTCAATTCCTGCACACTACAGGAAAGTAACAATTTGTGAGCAGCTGCTTGTTTGTAAGTTGAAGCAATGAAGCAGGAACGTCTTTTAAAACCTCAAGATTCAAATCAAGAAATGTGTTCTGTCAGCACAGTAGTGTCTTTTTAAAGCAGCTTTACAATTCAGTCATTAATATAATTAGTGTCACATTTAGAAATGTAGGCCAGCAGAATATCTTAACCAAATCCTGGTCCCACAAAACAAAGAACTATTTTAAACTGCACAAACGAGAGTGATGAGGAATAGATGAAACAGTCGAAAGAAAAGCCTCAATGGGATTCAGTCCCTGGCCAGCCAAGCTGACTGACTTTTTAAGAACTATACTTTCAACACTTCAGGCAGTAAAATCTTTGACAGTTTCTAAAATATTGTACTCTGGTTTTCTTACAGGGTCTGTGAAGCCTTTCAGTAATATCTGCTTCTTGATCATTTGGGATATTTCTCCATATACAGGGGGGTTAGGCTACTGGCTTCTGTTCAGGTTTCTTAGCCCTGCTCACCTAGCAAATGTCCCAAATCCTTCAAACTGTAAGACTTGAGTCACATAAAACTCCTTGTAAATTTTAATTGCGGAATTTAAATCTTTCAATGAAGGGATGTCAAGGAAATGCCCCTTTCTGATCTCCAGTTAACCTTAAAGCATTGCAGGCGGCTCACCTCCATGTACCACTGTGTCATCAGGAGCGATACCAGAACGACCATGCCCTCTGTATCTCCCTAAGAGATCAGGGATCAGATGCAGAGGTGAAAGCACATTTGTCAAGACGTGTATGCAAACTAAGCAAATTAGTTTTCTATGTGGCAACTAAATCACTTTCAGTTGTTACAAAAACCTGTCACAAATTTATTTAAAGGAAGTTGCTACCTTTGTACTCTGAAATGTAAAAGTATTCTCTATCATTCTAATTATGACAATAATTGGACTATTGACCTCATGTTACTCCAAAAGTTAAATATATATTGTAAAAAAAAAATCCAACACTATAAATTAGTATACGAGCCTTAAAGACACAAATATCCACACACTGAACAATCTCAATTAAGTCCACTCATTCAAAACACAAGTTTGTTGTTACATTTTGACCACAAGAGAACATCACCACTACCTCACAAACACAGTAAATATGTGTGTATTCAGTTCTGTAGTATTATATATTAAAATTGGTATATATTTAAATTTTCACTTCTCTATTTTGATGGTTTCACAACACCTTTTCCAGGTGTTGTGAAACCATTGAGTATTTGTGTTTATTGATCATGATCCCAATATCAATCAAAATATCATGATTTGAAAATAAATGCTAAATCAAGCAGCCCCAACTTATCCTCTAGCCTTTAGATGTTAATCAGAAAAAATATCACACGAGAGGGAGTGATGTTGTTCTGAATATCAGCCCTGCTGTGATTCTGTCTTATTGAAGCTGCATGCCGAGTCCCAGAAGTGCTGATATTCAGTACAACATCCCTCCCTCTTGTGTGATATTAAAGCAAGACCACAGAGCAGTATGAGTGTAGTATGAACCTTTACTTGTATGTTAAAAGAAAAGAATTGTCTTATGTGATTCTGAGGTATGAAATCAATTAATAAATAAAAAAAACTCTTTCAACAGTAAATGTCAATTAACAGTAGTCAGAACTCCTGGATAAGGAGGAGGGATTGCCTTTTGTCCAATCAGATGGCTTGGTTTGAACTAACTTTTGCATACATTATTAATACTGCACAAACACTGGAAAGAAGTCAGTTTCAAAGGGCTGTTCAGGGTAAAAAAAAAAGAAAAACTGAAGATATAATCCCAAAACAAATGCTTGCCGTCTCATTTTCCCTGGAGCCAAAACAAACTTATAAGCAGTACTTGAAATGCAGGCAAACAACACAAAATACATACAGTGATTGTTGACTTAATAAGATTGTGGGACAGCAACACAAAGAGAGGTGTGACATAAAGGCTATTATGCTCCCAGTGAGACACATCCGCAGATCTTTTCTACCCCGAGGTTTAAGTTTTTCATCAAGATTCATTGAAACAGGAATTTCAAAGCATATATTTTGCAGCCTTTGCAATATGGACTGCAATGCTTGGATATTGGGTTATCACATATTGCAACATCTTGAATTTGATGAAGGCGCTCTCACTATCTACACTATCACACCACTGTGATGAGTGTGAGCAGTGTTTCCAGAGAACTCTGTTTGCCCCGAGTAGTCATTATTTGCTTTCAGAAAATACGCCAAAGACTACACTTTTGCAAGTCAATAATTCCCACAAGATGAGACCATGCCACTGGCTTTTGAAATACCTCTAAGATGCTTTTACCATGTGGACAAAGTTACATGTTGTATTGCACAGTGCAGGGTGGCAATTTGCTATTCTGTGCAGCCTGAGAGGCCAAGCTATTCTTCGAAAGACATCATCAATACCTTGCATACAATAAAGCCATCAATTGTCAAGCATTGAATGGACCCTCAAGGACTCTACAGGCTGCAGACATGGATGTTAGTGTCTTATCCTCCTCCCCCGTGCTGTGGATGTGATTACACTGCTGAATCAATGAGATACAGAGAGAATGCAAGAGCAAGTGGCTCATTTCCCGGCTGTGCAAATGTCATCCTCTGCCGATTGTACTACAGATGCACTCTTGATTAGATGAGCAGATCAATACAGCGGTCCTTTTCTGCAATGCAGGCTATCTTTCAAACAATATAAATGAAAAAAAAGTGTGTCTTTCTTTCACTGGCAATCGGTGAGCTTTCTTAAGAGTGAATGTTGAGCTTGAAAGTGGGCTTTCATGAGAGGGATTAACCCTGCGTCTGCTGCTGCTTGGATCACACCTGAGGGGAAAATTATGATTACAGATTAAAAAAAAAAAAGTACTTACCATGTGTTCTGACAGTACAAGATGTACAAGAAACTTCAGTGGGAGGATGACAATTTGCCAGAGGTGCCGCAAATTGACGGGGAGATGCGTGAGTGCGAGATGAAAAATGTTTCAACAAAAGTATAAAGTTTGCAGAGCCGCGAGAAACGTATCAATCTGCTTCGAAACTGAGATGAAGGCGAAAGGAAAACAGTAAAGTTCATATAAGTTCAAAGTTGGGTCAGACTAATGGAGAGTAAAAAAACACCAAGATGCATTCTCACAAAAATGGTCGTTGATGTCCGTTTCAAGCTAGCTTACAGCTGGTTGTACTGGTTGTTAACAAGACATGGCTGGTATTTCATATGCTGTCTGCCGCAACACACGTTGACCACATGTAGTGGCAACTTTGTAAACTGTACTTACATAGCTTTCAGCTAGGTGCTCAGATTAGGTAGGCAGGTAGGCCTGTGCTTTATTCATGTCTAGCATCTTGAGCACATTTTCTGAAAAGTGGAGCAGTCAAAAGATGGAGAGGGTGGACTTTTCTCATAGTTGGGTGGTTTGTAGACAGATTAGGGACACATACTAGCGTTAGAAAAACATGGTAAAGTGTATTTTGTGTATTTAAAGATTGTGCACAGGAAATGAGTGGTGCAATTTGTCTTTTTTGTGACTTGCATTGAACCTGAAACAACTCATAAATCATAGGGCTGAAAGTAAACAAAAAATGATAAAAATCAATTATCAAAGCATCTGCATCCCGTATAGAAGTTGTCTCATTCAGTTACACATTATGTTAAATCAACCTCAACGTGTTGGGTTTCATACGCCAGCCCGAGGCCTTTATGCGTCACTTTAAGCAAATCAACTCATTCTGGAGCACAGAATTGCAGGAATCCCAACGTCAAGGTCAATCAACAGCAAGCTGTTAAAAACAAGAAGCCATCCACTCCCACCTCTTCTGAACTGGCACGCAGCTTAAGACAAAATGATCACTCTTTCATCACACTTTCTTTGAGCGCGCCTTCAACAAGTTCAGACTTAGTTCACCTCTTTCTTTTCTTCCCTAAACCTTTTGTTCACTACGCTGACAGTAGCTGCCACGGTTGAGTGCAAAGCTTACAATTAGTCTGCACACCCTCTTCTGACGGGAGGTAGGTGATTTCTGCTGGATGAAATCAAGAATTATTCCGCTCAATTTCATCAGCAATCCTTCATTTTGTTTTTTTTTCCTAAGCTTAAATATACATATAAAATGATAACAATGAGCAAAGAAACCTTTATTTCTACTTTTATTTTAAGCATATAAACATCACTCATTTCCAAGTGACTCACAGTTATCTTCAACAAGTTCAGTATCCTGTACGAAACATCACTTCCTGAATTCTCCTCCTTAAATAAACCTTACAATTATCACAAGTGCGACTCAAACAGGAAAAACTAACATAGCCTTATCCATCTGCAGGCGGACGGTTGAATTTCCCAGGCTCAGAAAAGACATCAGTATCTTTTCTCAGTTACTAAGGAAAGTATAACACAAGACCGTATCCCTAATTAGTGTCCTTGCCGTGTCATTCAACTCTGTACAAAATGTGAAATATTTATCCAATTATGTGGCGTCACAGAGAGATTACAGTTTCCTGTAAACACACGAACAATGTTTCCTTAGCTGCAGACTCCCATGTCCAAACACTGTCCATTAAGATACAACACACTGTGCATGCAGGGACATCTGTGCTCAACACTTTGGTCTGTTTGTGCTGCTGGAATAATGAAGCAACATAACTAAAAAAACAGACAGTATATAAGTCACACAGTCTCCACAGGATGCAATGCACCCAACAAAACACAACCAACAGTTCAAGTTCATTAAAATTTGAAACTTTATAATAGTGCTTTCATCCACCCAAACCATAATATCAGTAGTATCAGTATCAGTGGAATATTAGACACTTATATTGTGTTTTTTTTTATGCTTTCGATGCAAGGCAAATTCCCCTATGGGCAATAAAGGTTTCATTGATTCAAATCTAATTCTTGTTTTTTTCAAACCTGTAGGTTTCTAATTGGGACCAGAGGATTTCATTCTCAAGAGAGACCTGGTCAAGATTACAGCAATAAAACCAACATTAAGTAACAGACAGGCAGTATAATCAACACACTGACATACTAGGAAAAAAAAGTAGATCTTGACATTATCTCGACCGTGTGGAGGCCTCGTTCTGCAATGTGAACCAAAGGGTCAATCCAGGGGTATTTGCCACATATCCCATAATTAACAAGAGTTTTTTCAATCAACTACTTTCAAGTATGAATTATTAATAAAAAAAGTGCCAGACACTGTCGAAAAATGGCAATGTATAATCCAAAGTGTTTCCTCAATAGTCCAATGGACAGAAACCCAAAGATATCAAATTAACAATGATAAGAGAAATTTATAACGACTGTCTTAAAGGTTATATCCCTCCATAAACCTTATCAGTTTGTGATAAGCCGGTGACTCTTTCTCTCTACCAAACATAATGCCTCCAGCTGTGATCATCACCAGCAAGGAGGTATTAAAAAAACAAATGCAGCAAATCCTCACACTGTAGAAGCTGAAACAACACAGTGGTTTGTATATTCACTTGATAAATGACTTGGCGTGCCTGGTTTGTCTGGTATCTGATGAAGGCCCAACATAATAATGAAAATGAGGCGGCCAAAAAAAAATGTAATTTACCGCTCACTTCAGAGCTACCAAAAAGTTTTCTCAGGAAGAGAACATTTGATTAGCGAGCTTTAACAATGCACAAGTTTCTTCAAACATCTGCCAAACACAACTTTCCATTAGATTCTTACAGTCTTTTGGCATGCTGCTAAAGCAAACAAATGTCAATGCAGAGTTCCTATTTTGGGAGATGTTACTTCCAATGAATGTGACAGTAATTTAAGCTAGGGATGAAAATGCTAAATTATTTTTTCTGACATTTTAGATGTAGAAAAATAACAATTGGGTGTACAGCCACATTATTCCAACAGTACCATCATATCAGCAAACGCATTTCAAATGTGAACATATTAGCCGATGGCCTGCTGTGCTATCTTCTTCTACTAGTAAGCAAATAAGATAGCAGAAAGATTTCTGGGTTGTCTGTTTTGGAAACAAGTTTGCTCTTGAACTGCCTTGATTTCTCTGGCTACACTGCTCTAGCGGCACGAAAAAGGCTAACTCAACCATCATATCAAGTTAGAGTCAAAATGAACTGGGGAAGAACCCTTTTTCTTTAAGTTTAGAGCCAGGGATGTTTCCTTTGGCGGAAGTGCACAAGACACACATATTAACCTATATGGCTCATGCTCCCACGTACACATTCGTCATCTCAAGTGCTGTGTCAACCTCGATTGGACAGGCGTTTACTCACACTAGGCGGATAGCTTCACCATACTGCTATGTAGTCGTCTCCTTATCTTGAACTGTAGTGATTCAGAGGTTCAACAATCAAGATCAATTTCCCCAGAGAAAAGTCTTTGGGTTGAGCATCTTTGTTCTACATTATAATACGGTTAACATGTGGATAGTGCGTGTCACAGTCTATTGTTTAGTCTGTATTGTTCAGAAAATAGCTGGGAGTTCACTGGCTAAATTGGCAGGCTTCATATTCCTGTCTTTGTTTCAGCACTCACGCCCCAAAAAACGTTACAACCCTGAAGCGGCACTCCCTCTGTCATGTTATGTACCACGGTGACTCTTGTTTCATACTCGGTGGCAGATGATTCAGCTTGGACTTTTGAACTCTGGAGCACTCCATAATTGTTTAAGTCGCACGAAATCACAAGTTGTTCACAGTCACTCACATTACATAATGAGAAGGAGAGTCATAATGAGTTCATGGATCCCACTCAGCTGGGGGGCATCCTTACTCAGTACAGTGCCAGCGCACTTATTCTATATCAGCTACATCAGTGGAGCATCCATTGTACTTTCCCTGTAATTAAATGAGACAGTGGGCAGAAAAGACAGTGACAAAAACACAAGATAACGAGACAAGACGCCTAATAGCTACAGGCGTGCTGTGCTGGAAGCAAGCTGGGGATGTCAATACAAGGCCACATGCAACTATGGGATTCAATGAAGTTCTGCTTTTTTATTTCAAAACAGTGTCACATGTTGAGCTTCTAAGTAACGTGCAAGGCTGTAATGATGAGAAAGACGACGACTGAAGAGCCACTTTGAAGGCTCTAATTTGTGGCCACATTTGAAGCTTTGTTGAAGTGAAGATTATGTGTTTCTTGTTGCTTATGTGACTCACAGAAACAACTCATGTTCATCGCTCACAATTTTTATTTAATCCATGCAGTCTACGATCGGAGCCAGAACAAGCAGGATTCTTTAACATATGTCTGAGAAAACGATTAACAAGATTGAAGACAGAGATATATGACTACCCAGATTTTGAAAGTTATTATTTTGCTGTAAGTGTCATTTATTTTCTGCAACTACAAAGTTCTCTAAAAGGCTTAGGCCATAGAGCGTAAGTATGTAAGAGAAAGACGCGTCAAAACAACATAGGACTACAATCAATGGGCCAAGGGTTCATTTCCCTTCTGTAACCTGAAGTCAATGTTGAATAATCTTGTTGGATTCATTAATAATACATACAGAACCTTACATGTGTATAGCATCACATGCTGGTCACATGCATAGCGTTACTTACATAGTGTCACAGATGTAACGTCATTTACTTAGCATCACGTACTTAGCATCACGTACTTAGCATCACATATGTACTTGGCATATGTGTCACATGCGCAGCATTATCTGCTTAGCTTCACAACATAGCATCACATATATAGTGACACAAGTAGACTACCCCACATGCTTAGCGTCAGGGATGTAGCATCAGATTCAGACAACTTCAAACGGGGAAGTCAGTTTACAGCCTACCATTTTATTTAATAAAAAGAAAAGAACACAAACAAACAGCAGTATTCACACACTCTAGGGACAACAGATGTACATTTATTGTGCACTTCCTTCTTTTATAGTTTCTTTAGCATAACTTTTTTTAACTAACACAATCTTTCTTTTCTGGTGCCTTAAAGTGCAGCCTCGTTTTCTTTGTTTACGGCACAGAAATGCAGCTTGCTTGAAGAAAAGATCATGGTTTGATCTTAAATAATGTGCCATTGATTCTTCCTTGTTTGGTGTGAGAAAGAGAGATTTCTGGTGGAGGCCCTGAATAAACAATTAGTGCTGACTCTCATGAAAAAAGGCTTTCCTGATACAGCCATGAAATATACTTCCAACTACTGACTTCTTCAAGAACTGCAAAAACACTTGGTAGGAATTACATCATTCACGGAACATTGTTACATAGTTAGATCATTAATTATCTGTATTATTATGCTTGTGTTGCCTCAAGCAAAATCTGCTACTTTTGCTGCAGTGAAACTTCTTCAAGTTGAGATTCATGTTTAGACCCAACAGACATTGTCATTAAAAAACCAAAGGCCTCCATAGCGGTGCAGAGAACATTAGGAAACATCTAATTACGAAGGAAGGGAAGTGTCTACACCTTCCATTTAGAGGTGTATTGATCTAATGGACTCAAATGGTTTTTAGTGACAGTTTAGGAGAATACTATTCTTAAGTCTTCTCTTCATTGCAACTGCTAATTAAGATGGCACACGCTCCACACTCTCCTCTCTATCTATGGCCCGAGGCTCCCTAATAAAAGGACCACTTCAAACAGCAAGTGAGCATCTAATTAAATTTCTCCGCAAATTAATGAGACACAATGTTTACGCCTCTGCGACACGATTAGTGAAGCTAGCAAGGCCGTGTAATACTGATACTGGTGCTAGGTTTCACAGAGGCTTAGGGAGTCCCTTATTGTTTTCCTTCTCACCCATACCTAAACGAAATGCAAATGCTAAGAGCTAATGTTCTTTTGTGGATAAAAACCAATTGAAAGGCCGCCGTAGAGTAGCTTAAATTGCCTCTTTGTATTTACCCGTGGATTGTCTGGATGCATCTTTGATGGATGCACAGTTTAATTTCCAAATAGTAATGTGGTTTTGAAAACTGCCTGGAGGCTTGATTATTGTACAAGAGCATTAAAATACTCAGCATATTTGTCCTCATTTGCTTTTAAGGTTTAAAGGCTAAATGTGTTTTGCAAATGTGAAGCATCAATACATGTGAGAAGATGGCTTATTGTGAACCTGAGCATCTTAAATGCAAACTTTGTTAACTGTTTAGTTAAGGAAAATATATGAAATCTTGAAAAATAAATGCTGAAGCAGATTAAAATAAAGTATATTATAACTTACAATAACTTAACGTGTGATGCGTCCTCTTACAACACAATGCAACTGAATCACTTTGCAATATTGAAATGATTTCAAGGCTCTGTAAAAGAAACACTTTCAAACTACTCTTACTGCTGCTCTTTTGCAGTTTCATCAAAGGATGAGAGCATTATGTCAAGATTTCATTTCTGATGAAAACAAAACTGCAGCGAAATAATTAGGCAATTAAAGTTCTACTGATATCATCAGTCACACTCTGCTGCATGCTTACAAAACGTGAGGAAGTTCAAGAAGAGTCTCTCGTTGGTAACTTAAAGGGGTCCTATTATGCTTTTTCTGGTTTTATATGCTCTTTAGTGTGTTTTCCAAGTGTCCTGTGCATGTTTAGGCACATCTATTTGCAAAAATTCAAAGTCTGCGGAAACGCGACTTCTCCTACATCCTCCTGTTAGCTGTAGCATTAGCTGCATGTAACGCTCGGTTCTAGCCCCCCTCGAAAAAAATGTGCCAGTGTGACGTCTTGTCAGTGTGATATCACTGATCTAAGCCCATTGGCTCGTTGTGGCAAGCCCAGTAGCTCATGTTGCACGCCCGTTAACTTCTGTAGCACGCCCACGATATGCCGTAGCATATCAGACACTTCTTTCGAACTTTAGCTATTGTGAACATACTTTAGTAGGTACATAGATTAAATATATGAACCCCAAAAAGGGCATAATATGACCTCTTTAAGATGAACATTCTTGGCAGCTTCCAAAGCCTAATGTTACTGGGTTGGGGGTTTTATATGATATCAAATCGTCTGATGATAAAGAGATGGTCTTTTCTCTACATCGCTCGGCCACAGGCACACCCAGTGCTCAGTGACATAGCATTAATGTTTTAAACATCAGGTAAGATAGTCTCTAAAAAGCATGCACACATATCAATCATAGGTCAAAAACCTTGTTAAATTTGGCTGATTTAATAAAGCAAAAATGTGTGAATGTGAAACCAAAAGTGACCTTGAAGTAACCTACCCCATGTACTTTCCTAACTAAAGACACACAGTTTTCTGTAACCTAACCAAATATAGACTTTGAAGATAACCATGTGTAAGCAAGAAAACAGATACTTCCATGTTGCATATAAGTGTCTGTCTCTGAACCATTTGCACAGCATATACAACAGCTTGGGCTAATACACCTTTCATACACCTGGCTGTGAAAGAAGGACTAATATATGTCAAGGTCAGAAGTGTCTAATATCCTTAAAGCAAAAGCCTATGGAAAAGGGAGATTTATTATGCTGTGGGCCATACCCAACAAGACTTGTGTACATAGGGCTAGTCACATATTGGACACAGTACAGACTAGACAATGGCTTTCTCAGACAAATACAGTCATATATGGTTGTCCCAGCTGAAATGTCAGGAAAGTATGAAACACATAGATAACACTCTGGCAACATAAAGTTTCCAGCTTTTGTACAGACTTTCCTCACAGACTATAAATGTTCCATCAATGGGGGGAAATGATGCATAGAAGCGGCTGTATGTCTCCTAAAGATAAGAGAAGGCTGACATTGACATTAAATGTTTTAGTTCCTCACTGAACCTCTCAACTGCCTTCAGCCAATATCTGACCTGACACGCTTAGGTTGATCTCTCTGGACTTCCCTCTGAACTGTGGAGCTTTCATTAGTGAAGTCAAACCAGCTCTTCCTTTGCTCTCAGGATAGGAGGAGTAGAAGAGCACTAATACAATCTCTCCCCAGACCTGCCTCTTCTAAGACCTTTCTCAGCTTGCTGACTATCTGACATCCAATCCCAACAGCCTTATTACCGCCTGCAAGAGAAGCGGTTGCGACATGACAGGACTGGAGGAGGTGCCAGGCGGTTCAGGTGTGGGTCTTGGCCCGTGTGAGAACTGCTGTTGGTTTGGACTTTGGCCCTGCCTGACGCCACACACTCTGCTCACTAATAAGGATTTAAACAGGATTCCAACACAACAAAGCAAACGCAGTGTTTCGTAAACTGCGGTGTTATTACAGAGCTCTACACATTAGATCGTGTTTTTGAACAAAACTGCAATACCTAATGTCTGTATAGTCTAAAAAGAGTCCCTCCAAAGCGCAAATGTTACGCGTCCCAACTAATTTTACACAATGTTAAATCAAAGCAATAATAAGAGCAAAAAAAGTAAATATCATATGAATAACACAGCTAACATAACACTTTATAGAGATGACGCATAAGTCCAAATTGTAACAATCAAGAGGCAGAATATAAAAAGAGATATCATTTGTTTCAACTTTACGCACGAATTCCGTGATGAAAACTTTCCCCCTTCTCCACGGACAAGTGAGCTTTGAGGACGAGCGAACTCTGTAAAAATAAAACAACACATGTCGAACTTTTTCAATCATCTTACCTGCCCTGTGTTGTCTGCAGGAGAAACAGGAGAGCGAAACTGCGCACAAAATCCACCACTTGTTGAAGAGAGCCATGCTGCTGCTGCTGCTGCTGCTGCTGCTGCTTAACGGGGGGCTGATCCGCGCTGTGTGTAAAGTTTAGAGGGAAACTTCATCAAGTTGAAGAGCTGAAGTGTGTAGGAGTGTGTGTGAGTGTGTGCGTGGGTGTGTACTTCCGTTTTTGATAGCACTATGCCAGTCTGCCGGCGCAATGAAACTGAAATTCCCTAAAATTTCCTGGAGGGACCTTTAATCAACCATAAAAAGATTATTCCCCTTGACTCATTAAGTTTTCCAAGGAATTACATTGAAACAGAAAGACCATGTTTTTTTTTTTTATTTATTTTTTTATTTTCTTATCACCTTTTACATGGAATAAGTAACCTATTTTTTTTTTATTTTAATAACGGGATTGTAGACAAAAAGCTTCAACCACATCCCAGCAGAAAACTTGAACCTGCTGTTAGCTTTTTATTTCAGCCCCTCAGTGACACTTTAATCTGCAGCAATTCATCTCACAGTGATGAGAAATGTTCTTGTGGAGCCATTTACCCACTCTCAACTGTCTGTTTCATTCAGGAAACTCTTACCTGAGTTATAACCTTTGGGGAGGTTTGAACTGATTCAGGTCTTTGCCTGTGACACGAACTGTAATTGAGCTTCAAGTTGGTAGATATACGCTGAAATTATAGACTCCCAGCGCTTTCACACCCCCATACTTTTATAAATTGAATGGATTCATTACATTCTGTTAAATACTGCATTGGTTGGCACACAGTTGGGGATTGCCCAGCGTCTAAAATTCTGCCTCTCTCTGATTAAAGATGGTTGTCTGTTACAGTACAGAAGGGAAAAGTCCACTGAGACAGTTTAGTGATTGGGATTTATAATTAACAGTGAGTCTTCAGGTCTTATGATAAAAGAAAAGCCATAGGTATAACCCCCCAGAGGAAACTAGGCTACGTTACTTCTTAGAGACACCCCATGCCCACAACAGTTCTAACACAATCCAAACCTCAGTATCCTTAAACACAGCTGCACATAAACAATATCAGCCGTGCTTATATTACAATGACCAGAAAAAAAAAATCCCTATAGATTAAACCAGTAAGCTATTGGATGTTAATTATTGTCATTTAGAGCTGTTGGTCAGCAGGTTGTCTGAGGTTAAAGGCAGCGTTGGTAAATTTCTCCAGATACACTTTTTATGATTTTGGTTGAAATTGTCTTTAGGTCCTGACAGACATTAATAACTTGTGTGCTCTGAAAAAGGTATGGAGAAAATCCGTCATCTGCAGCAGCTTTAAGCCTGTAAAAACTTTGACCAATGTCTGCCGCGAGGTACCAATCTGATGAACCAATCACTCCCCCCTGTCTCCCTGCTCGTTCTCTAACCCTTGTGTGAACTAGCCCACACTGAAGCGCGTCACAGATGACGGAGTTTATACTGTGAGTTTGTCGTTGGAGTAGTAAAATAGTCTTTTTTTTTTACATGTATTATGATAGAGTTTAGTTTTTAGTTACTGCTGATTGAAACATAAGACGATGTAGTTTCTACACAATGTAAGCGATGAGCTGATGTCCGCTTCAGGAGCAACAGCGCTAGAGCATGTAAGTGAGGGGCGTGGCTTTTGAGGGAGCACAGAGGGGAGGGGGTGGATGTAGACTATAGACTGTAGATATTAATGGACGAAGCCTGAGTGACGTCAGCCATCTGTTCCTGCAGGGGACTCTGAAGGCTCATCAGCAGCAGCCTCCATGCTGGAAATCCTGTCTCAGCCTAACTTTCAGTCAACCTAACGACAGGTTGAGAAATGGAGCTGAGGCAGGTTTAAATCCTCTTGACGAAGCGATGCATCGTGCCCACCTGTCAATCATGTCAACTACGCGCCTAACTATGGATAACACGTATCGTTATCACAACAGAGTCTTTTTTTTGGAGCGAGCCTCAAATGGCCACTCGACGAACTGTGGGATTTTGCACTTCTGCATTGGCTTCATTTTGAAGACTGGAGTTTGCCGCTTTGTGCAGACAGAGCACTGAGGGATGCTACTTTCAAAATCATGCTTGAAAAATATGAACCCTACCTGCCTTTAATATAGCTAAATTAGTGGTGCCTTTATACTTAGTTTACAGGGTTAAACATTGTATCTATGTTGTCATTTGAATCATTGAATAAAGGTAGATGGCTGTTCTTCCAATTGTATTTACTCCACCTTTACAGCAAAGGTTTCTAATGTTTGAGCATGATAGCTTATCAGAGCACAAAGTCAGAACCTTAAATAGGTGCTCTTTATAACTCAGCCAGGGGAGAACTTAAATGACCTTCACACAGCCCAGACCTTATATCCGACATCTAATAAAAAAAAAAGGATCCCCTTGAGTCAGGGATTATCTCCCAACAAAACGGCATAACCCCACTAATCCTTCTGTGGCTAAACTGGAGCAGATTCCTGCAGCCCAGTTCAAACGTTTTGTGGACTACTTTTGGAATAAGTGATTCGATAACCATTTTATATAGTTCAAAACCTTTCTCACTGCACTAGAATTTGAAGGTTTTAATAACTTTAATCTATACAATTTAAGTGACTGTTCAGTATAACAACAGGTTAATTTGGTCTTCAAAAAGCTTTCTGGCTTTAAATCAAAGTGACATCATAGAGATGTCCAATTAATTAAATACTTGTATGGGACTTAGTCTTTTTGTATTCTGTTTGAAGTCAAATGACTTACAGAGAAGGTGAAAGACGCATAAAG